>NW_004567102.1:50714768-50754053 GCF_000260355.1 Condylura cristata
AGCAGTGTACTTCGTAGATCTGCCTGTTCTGCTCCCCACTCTGTCTCTGGTGAAGCCTCTCACCACGCCTGAGCCTCTGGCCTGTACTCCAGTTCTGTATGAATAAATAAAATAAATCTTTAAAAAAATAGTTGAGTAGAATGATATGTGTGAGTAATAAGAAGCAAGAAATTGGAGCTAGGGATGTTGGGGTGATTGGGGACTGGTGAAAGGGAATTTTAGAAGGAAAAATGAGATAGAAAACCCTGGGTAAGCTTCCAGTGAGCAGATCTCAGAAAACAAGAGCCTAAAGTAGTGTATTTCCTCATTGCATTTTGGCTTGAAGTGTCTTTTATAATTGTGGTTTTTGTACACTTCTATGCTTGTGGTCTGAGGCACCAGATTTTCATGGAGGGTTCTCTTCCAGCTGTCCTTCCTGTTGCATGCCACATACTCATGGAGACACCCTCTTTTACTTCCAGATGAGACTCCCTGATCAAGAGCTCTGTGAGTCGGGTGCTTTGTCTTGTTCTTCACTGTACTCCTGCACTTGGCCCGCAAATATTTCATATGGATTTGAGAATGCAATTTCCCCCTCGCATTTTACCCTCTTGGAAATAGAATTGTATATTACAATCGATGACCTGTCATTTTTTAATTGGCAGTATTTTCCCCTAGTGGTATAAAAGAATGGTATTTTAACAATCAGTGGTCATGTGAATTCAGTGAAGTGTGGAGGGAGGTGCTCCATCATTATTTGTGGAGTGAGTGCATGTGATAACATACCTCCCTGGTTCTAGTTCAGGTAAAAACAAAATGCTTAGGGTTGGTTCTGTATTGTGTGCTGATCATGGGTAAGGTGGAGAGGGGAATTGGCTTCTGGGTATCATGGCTGAATATTTCACTATTGTATACTTTCCCCCAGTGCACCCAGTAGGTGATTTTGTTCTCCCATGTGAAATCTTGAATCAGGTAAGACATAACCCAAAGAAACCAGGTTTAAAATAATAAGCAGTACGTTTGCCTTAATTATAAAAAAAAAATTATATTCTACTTTGAAATGAATATCACTATTTGTCATGAACATTTATGGAGATACTTTGGTAGAAGAACAATGATTTCTTTTTGTCATTTGACAAGACAATTTGTAGATTTTGTTAGGATAAAGTATGCTTTTTATAAATGAAGGTGCTGTTTTCCACCATCATCATGGTCATCATCTCTTAGAAAGGATCCCACACTACAGAAGGGAAAAGTACACATATGTAGTACACTTCAGATTTTATAGTCCACTTTCATGTTATCAACTTGTATTGGTAAAGTTTGACCCTGAATTAAACTGTGTGAAATACTCAGTGTTTTATAGTGTTCTTATCTTAGAATGGTTTGGTTTCCTTTGACTGTAAGATTTGAGTTTGATCCTGATCTTGCAAGAGGATCTGCTAGGCACTTCTTTGTATGAAAGGGAGGGAAAACCCCTTAAAAGTGTTTTAGTATCAAAACCAAAGATGGGAAGGAGGAAACATTTAAATACTGTGTTAGAGTAAGGGCTTCACATGATGTATCCAGATTATTAAAAAAGTGTAATATTTTATGGGGTCTACATTATACGGGCTTTTCAATCAGTAACATTTTGTTCTTAATTTTGAAATTGTCTGATAAATGTGTAAGGCTACTTCTAGGGAACTCAACACCATTTTTAGTATAGAGAAATATTTATGTATTTGCTAGATAGCTTGAATTTTGAAAATATGCATATGTACACATATAAAACATTGCATACATACTCATATACAATACAGTGCTTATAAGCCTGTGGCATTTAACAGCTCAATCACTTATGTAGTATTTCTCTTATAATAGTTTAGTGTTTAAATATGACTACATAAAAACAAATAGCTGGAAAAATAAAGTCATAATAAAATTTTTTATTTTCATTTTTCATCAGCATTTTGATTTTGAAACAGTGTCTGACTGTCATCAAATCAGCCAAGTCAAAAATGGAGCTGCATCAGTGGAGACAGCCTGTTTTGATCATTCAAACCAAAAAGATCATTTATCAAGAGACATATTCTTCCTGGTTGATTTGGTCTGAATAGTTTTTTTTTATATTTCTAGTTTATTCTTTTATATACACTTCAAAAAGATGTAAACCTTTTTTTAAAATCTGGGATCTTTTTAGTGTCATGGACACTAAACTGGCGTGAATATGAGAGAAGTTAGTAATAGTGGCTGTGCATGACCCAGAATTTGAAAACATTTGGTTTTTAGTTAACATGTGGCAATTGAGTGCTATCTCCTGAGTGTTGAACTTAGTGCTAGGTATAAAGTTTGAGTCCTTCTCAATAGGGAGTTTACAGACTGACTGAGCTGGGGAAGCAGGAGTGGGTGGAGTCATCAGGATTAGATTCTCCAAGAACTAAGCCTGGTCTGGTGCTGAGAGGTGGGTGGGGGACGGAAGGACACCCCAGAGAAAAGGGGGTCTACAGGTGCAATGGCGCTGAAGTAGGTGAGCAGTGAGCCATGGAGGGGGCAGAGGGCAGTTGGGGTCTGCCTAGATGGACATCGTTTGTGAGTGATGAGAACAATTAAATAAGCAGGTTGAGGTCAGATAATAACTGCGAGAGCTCATCTACTTTAGGTATTTTAGGGTATGGGGATGTACGTATGAGGCACCTGAACAGAAAGTTGTGTGATGAAAGTGAGCCTGGGAGGTTGGAGGACAAGAGTGGGAGGCTTCTAGAAGGCAGTTAGAATAGACTAACCACAGGCTTCTCACAGCTGGAAAGGTGAGAAAGATATTGCAAATGACTGTCCAGAAATATTGGTCATCCAGTCCTTAGGACTGTGCTCACAGAAATAACTGGCAAAGATCTCATCTCAAGCCAGTTTTCTTATAAATTTAGATGTTGAATAACTGGTTTTTTTTTCCCTAAAGATTTATTTATGTATTCGTACAGAACTGGGGTACAGACCAGAGATGCGGAGGGTGAGAGGATTCACCAGAGACAGAGTGGGGAGCAGAACAGGCAGATCTACGAAGTACACTGCTGAGGGGAGCAGCAGGTGGGTCAGGAGAGGTCTGCCACGCTATGTAGTCACCTCCGGGGCAGGCAGGGATAGAACTCATGTGGAAGTGGCATAAGCTTCTTAGTGCTGTGCTTTAACCCGCTGCGCCACCAGTGAGGGCCGGATAACAGTTTTAACTGCATAAAGTAACTAGTTGTGTACAATAGGAAAAACAAGATCAAAATAGAGCAAGAACCTGAAGTTTAAAATAATTATGAGCCAGGATGATTCAGGGCCAGTGTGGTTTAAATAGTGAAAGTCTAAACTGGGGAGAGATCTTCTTAAATTTGGATTATTTAAGGAGGAATAGACTATCTGTTTCAGAGAATGCAGCCACCCTGTCCTCAGCGGCTAGTAGTCAGGCAGTGGGGTGTAGGAGTCCTGGAGAACACTGACCTGGTCCACTTCCTGACGTGTGGTTCTGTCCAGGCCTTGGAAAGGTCAGCTTCTGCCTGTGTAAAACAAGACTAACAGTTGTACACACCATTTTAAGTTGCTTTTACAAGCTAAGTTAGGTAATACAGTCCTTGGCACATTAAGTACTAAATAAAAATAGCTAATAGAGGAACTAAGCTTTTGTATTTAACTTTCAAAAGAAGGAAATGCAAAAAATAAAACAAAACACTCACATGAGTATTCAGCATCAAATTTTTTTAATGAAAAGTTTTATTTATCTTAGGATAGTTTGTGATCATTTAAACTTTGCTTATTCTTTACACCTTGCACATGTACAGAACTCTGTAAGGAGAACTGAGTTTATTTATACAGTAATGACACCAAAAATTATCAAGATCTTCATCAAAGAAAAAGCATTTTATCGACTATACCATGTTTACTAAGACAGAATATTGAACTAATATGCAGTGATTTCAGGGAAGAAAGTCTCACACAAAAAGGATTTGTTCATTAATCCCCCAATTAAATTTCTTACAATCCTGCATTGCCTGATGATGTTAATTACCTATCATTCAAAATTTCACCTTTTTTTTGAAAGAAGTATCATCACACTTTTTGTTCATATGCTGATAAGTTTCAGAATATATGAAGTAGGCACTTAATTATTGATTTGATAAGTCAGTTTTCCAGGCTCAGCTGTCTGGAATACATTAGGGACTTGTTACAGTTGTGAAAATAAAAAGCAAAGAAATAAAAATCCAAAATAATGTGAGTGAATATCATTTAGTAAACTTGATAAAGTGGGAGAGCATCTCCCTGGGCTAGATTTCCTCTTCCAACTAGTTGGGCTGCCTCTACAGAGATTATCAAGGTCATGTTCAAGATTAAAATGAGCTGTGGGACAATAAACTGTCCATTACAGCAGAAAAACCATGTAAACAGAAAATGAGACCTAATGTCTTTCCCCATGCCCTGATTTTTTTCTTTCTGAGCTTAATATACCTATTTAGCCTAATTTCGTTTTCGCTTTAGTTATGCTTTCTAAAATTACAGTGTGTGTGAGGATTGGAATTTTGTCTTCCAACAAGGGTAGAATATACATAAAATACTTTTCTCTCTTCTTTGGGAAATGCTAAAAGTCACACATCTCCCTCCTCTCTGCGTGTAGACAGTGTATAGTGAGGACCCCTCTCACAGCCCTTAATGGGAGCAGAGACTCCCGAACCCCAGAGCTTGGGCTCCTTAGACAGGCTCTCGTGTTCTCAAACTGTTGGCCCCAGCAATGAAAGTACAGTCATTCTTTTTTTTCCACTGGCAAGGCTAACCATAGAAAGTCATTTTGAATTCGAAGTCAAGTTTTTAAAAAGTGTGGTTGAATCTACTGTTTAAAAAATTGACCACAACATATGAGTTACATATATGTATGTATATATATATATCATTTTTGAAAGATTTTTTAAAAAGATTTATTTATTTATGCATACAGAACTAGGTGCAGAGGTGCAGGGGCAATAAGAGGTTTGACCAGAGACAGACTGGGGAGTAGAACAGGCCACCTGATGAAGTACACTGCCGAGGGGAGCAGTGGGTGAGACTGGAAAAGTCTGCTGCGCTCTGTGGGTCACTTCCGGGGTGGGGAATTGAACTGGCACTGAAGTGGCTGCAGCCAGCTTGCAGTGCTGCTTCCTAACCCGTTGCACCACCAAGGAGGGCTCATATGAGTTATATTTTAAGACTTCTATTGTAAACAAAGAAATGACAGAATTTTTGAGGATGCTGATGGTTAGCACAGAACCTGGGAAGAGTTAAAGTTTCTGGAATCAGTTCCCCTTTGCTCTCAGCTGCCATCACCACTATCTCTTTGGCTCATTCTGGCCCACTGTCACATATCTAATCTTAACTGTTTCCATAAATCAAACAATTTTATGTATGCCATTGCACATATTATCATGCTTTCCTTAAAATCTACATCATCGATGCCTTTCATCATTCACAGCAAACTTTTACTGAGCGCTTACTATGTGCAGGGCACCCATGGACGTGGACGGGTAATGGATTGCCTTCTTACAGCATGCCAGCCCTAATATTTATAAGATCTCTGCACATTTATACAAGATACATGAAATATACTATAGCTAGAGCTCAAATTGCCTTAATAAAGGCTTTGAATAGGTGCTCGAGAAGTATTTACTGTGTGAATGAATGAACAGACCGTGCCCATGTGGCTCCCGGTTGGCAGTTTTCCACAGCTGCCCCAGACCCAGAGGTCTCTCCTGTGTCTCAGGAGTTATCAGGAATGTCTGGAATGTGGCAGCACTGGGCTAGTTGAGCTCCCCTCTGACACATTTCTGAGTTGCCCAGTATGTTGGGCAGAATGAATAGTGGCAGAAGGTATAGAAACCACCTTTGAGCTTTGAGACTTCTCTGTGGGCCCCATCCCTATGGTGTACCTACCTCCTCCTCTAGCCGCATCCCAATAGTCTAGTTTAATTTCCCAGTTGGGAGAGTAGGACCTGGAAAGAATTTTCTCAAAATGGCACTCAACTCCCTATATCCATGTTTGTGTCTGAATTTAACTACTAAGAGAGAGAGCAAATGCAACTCTCAAGACATTAGATTTCAAAATATGTATTTTTCATTGTTTTTGAACTATTCAGGTTAAGATTTTACGCGAAAGATACATTCTGGAAATGCTGCCACGTTTCCTGGGCTTAAGCGATTCTCTGCTGATCCAGGAAGGCAGCCTGAGCTTCCAGAATAGCCCTATCACTCTTCCACCTATCTGTCAGGCGATTCCTACAAAAAATGTCCGTGAGTCCAAGACGTCTTCTCTGGAAGCCTCATTCTGCTGAACTGGCCCCGTAGAATTGTCACACTTCATTTTGAAGTAGAATTATGCAAAGTCTTGAATTTTATTACAGAATTTAATACCAATAATTACTTAAAATTTAATGAATTTCACTACTGATTTAATTGCTTTTGAGTAGTTCCACTTAACTTATTAAAGAGAAGCAAGGACATATTCATTTAATGAGCAGCAGAAGTCTTGCCCTCACATCTGCCTACATTCTCTTTTCAATTAATCAATTATAGTCTGATGGTGTGTAATTACACATTAAGAAAGTTATTGGATATCACAGCATGCTTGTCCCAGGGGGCTCATGAATACACTAATATAACACACCTGTAATGACCTGTGCTCAGATCTGCAAATTACACTCATTTCTCTCTTTCTCTCTCTTTGCTAAATTAAGATGAGCGCAATTACCATTAACTTTTTGAGTCACATCTAGTTAATGTGATATGGTGAGAGAAAGTGCAAAATAAAAAAGACCGAAAGGGAAGTAAAAATGCAAGAGAAAGACTTTATTTGTAAGTCTAAGTAATCTGCCTTTTGGAATTAGCTTCCTCAGAGCCTGGGCTGACTCCCGAGCTACTGAAGCGCTTCAGAGGAGCGGTGGCCATCCATCCGAACTGTGTCTACTGAATATGCCAAATACTTGAGAAAATCAGGCCACCATTATTTGAACTCAAATAGTGACTTGCTTTTCAGTTTCCTCAACCTCCTGATGAGGGAAATAGGAAAACCTTTTGAAATCACATTCAGGCAAATTTGCTTGGCTTGTTTCAAATCAAACCATGGTCTGGAACTGATCCCCATGCAGGAGCACTAAGCCTCTGCATAGCAACTAAGCTGCATTAAAAAAATAAAAACAGAAGTAGAAGAAAGAAAAGAGAGGAAAAAGAGAAAGAAAAAAGAACCCACTAAAAATGCAACACAAACAAAGAGCAAATTTTACTACATTAATGGCCTAAGGCTCTGGTTATGTGCACGGGTCTATTCCAGTGTGTCCTTCTGATTTATGCTAAATCAGTAAACCTCAACAAGAATCTCTTAATCCAAATTATATAGTCAGAGACATTCCTAATGCCTAAACCAACCGAGAGATTTTAAGCAAAATGCCTTGTTAAAATAAACTTTTGATGTCTGTACAACTCCAGCTCAAGAAGCAATCTGTTGACATTTATAGCAAATGCTATCTGAGACAGAAGCAGCAGTGGCTCCTTCGGAGCTTCTCCAGCGGAAGGGGATTCTTCTCGCCCTGCATCTCTCCTTTCCTATGAGACATCCAGCTTCTATGACTACTCATCGAGTAGGTCAAGTCTACCGTGATTAATGGCTGTGCATCAGAATAAAAAGAAGGGTGCGTTGATGGTTGACCGCAGCTTGTAGATGCTCACGAACATGCAGATGATTGTGGGGAACCCTGTTGGTAGAGAAGGGTTTGCTTTGTTGATGTTTTTAACTCTACAGCCAATTTTGGGTTTTTTCTGTGCTATTTTCCCTGCCTACAGCCCCAGGCCGTGCTCCCCCTACTGTCACTTAGGCAAAGCCCAAGGCTAGCTTCTGTGCCTCCAGGGGATGCCTGAGACCCAGCTGGCCCTGAATGGAGGGTGTGTGGGAGTGGCAGAGGCACCCCATGTACTTTCAGGGTGTGCCCTTTCCTGGTACTCCTGGCCTGTTGGGACAGATGTCTCAGCCCAAGGGCTGTCTTCCTGTGTGGGCTCCATTTGTGGCATCTCTTGGGCTTCCATGGGGTTCAGTTGTAAATAGTGGCCGCCACATTAAACATGCCATCTGTACTCCTGTGGGCAGCAGGATGGAACACAAAAAAGATTTATTCCAGGAATATGAACTTATGTTTACAGACATGCCAAGGCTGGCTTTTAAAACACAGTGGAAAACTGTCTCAAAAGCAGTTTAGCTACCATGTAATAGAAGCCTGAAAAAAAAGTGCTATGGGAGCATAGAGGAAACCTCTATGCTTGGAGAGATGCACCCAGCCGTATGTCCCCCCAGAACCCTGATTCCCCCCCCACACACACACACCAGAACCCGCTCAGGAGCTCCTGGGAAAGCAGGGCCAAAAGGCAGCAGATACCTGTGGTTTGGGGGGGGGGCTTAGGGTCTCCCCAAATCCCAGCCCCTGCGAGAGTTTCATAAAAACTGGATGGTAAGGAGATAAATCTGGGTTGAACAAGTACAATTGTCATGGGGAAGTTTCCTTACTTGTTGAACTGGAAAATTCAGTTTGTGGGCGGCCCATATTGGGACACCCTGCCCACAGGCACGGACACTTTAGCTACCAGCATGATGGCCGCCATGTTCGGCACGTGCACAGCCTCCTCGCTTCACTTCTGTTGTGTTTTCACATGTCATTGGTTCTCAAATGCGGTCAGGTGCCAGCATTTGAAGGAAGTGGTGTCCCTTTTCTGAGAACCTTCCATTCAGTTTTCACTGTGTGAACTGGGACTAATTTTTAGCATCTGTAATACACCCAAACAGGTTCCCAAATATATAATCCAGCTGTCTAGACGGGACTGACTGGTTCTGGTTTCCTATTGGTATTCCCGTGTTGATTTTGTCATCTCTGAATGCTGGTTAACAGACACGCAGCCTCGGTCTGGATTTGGGTCGTTCTTGTGGCCAGTGTTCATTTCCCCGTGTGGCTTGTTACGGAGGCCTGGAAGGCAGTGGGTCTCGCCTGAAGGGAGTGGGTCTCCCAGTTTTAAACTCAACCTTGCCCCCTCTCTCCACCCTTGTTGCCATCTTTCTCTCCTCCCTGCCTCCTTCTCTTCAGAACCAGGAGAGTGAGGACCAGGCTAGGCAGGGGCTCATGGCCTTCTCCGTCTGTGTGCCTATGAAGATGCCCCCTAGTGATGTGTGGTATAGTGATGCCCTTCAACTTAGTCTTAAAGTTGGGTCCTGGACCTGGACCCAGGCCTGCAGGGAGGGGGTTTGGGGGGGCTGGGGAGCATATGTGCACGTGGTGTGTGAGTGTGCACACAGGTGCATTCAGCTATTATTACTGAATTTCAAATCAACGCAGGTCTTTTATATCACAGTTTTGTGAAAAGCTTAAATATGACATTTCAACTCACAAAAGTTTTCAGCCACTGGCCGCCAGGAATTTCTCTCTGGCCATTTTCTCCCTGAGCATCCAGTCCCCTCTCAGCCTCAGAGCCATCGACCCCTCCTCCTTCTGTTTTCTCTCCTCTCTCTGCTGCTCACCCTCCATGCTCAAATTTCCCTCACTTTTTATGCCCAACAAACTAGCCATCAGCCAGAAAACCTTTGTGGTGCCAGTGTTCTCTGGGTATGCTTCCTCTTTGTTCTCACGTACTCTATATAATAAAATAGCTTTTTCTGAAGTGAAAGGGAGGCCGACACTTGTGCTGGGGCGTTGAGGATCCCAAGTCCACTCGGGCCAGCAGGATGGCTGTGGGGCGCCTGGCTGGTGAGGAAGCTCGGGGCTCTGCTTTGTTTTACTAGCTGCCCTTCTGCTGGAGATTATCCTGCTTAGCAAAATCTTGAAGCTTCTAATTAAAACTCTGAAAAACGTATTGGATGAAAACATACATTTGCAAGATCAGTGCATTAACATTTTCCCCCAGTGGTCTGGGAGAAAACAAAAGTGATTTGATTGCAGTAGCAGCTCCAGCTGGTCCAGCTTACAAACAGTGTGTCCTCGGGAGCTGAGTTTGAGACCATTCCCCATCTCTGTGGACATCCCAGAAGTGACTCTCCAGCATTCCAGTGCGACCCCCACACGACCTCTGAGCCCAGGAAGCAGGCCCAAACCCTTTCTCACACCATATACCTGGGTTGATGGATCAGAAAAATATGTTTCCCTTGACTGTGGGCTGACATTCCAAACTCAAGTGTGGATGGAGCCAGCCCTCCCTCCCCACCAACTACTCAAAATATTGTACCAGCAGTGTGCACTAATGCCACCTATGCCCCTGGCACAGATGCTTACTCTCAGGCTCCACCCAATGCCCACATTTAAGACGCATTTTAATAAGGTCCCGGGGGACTCCTGTTCACACTGAGTTTGAGAACCTCAGGGCTAGGGGATGATAGCAGATTTTTTAGCCCGTCAGTTGGGATCTGCTTCAGTGGGCACCTTGTCATTACAGGATACAATCCATAACACATACACCCCACACTCCACACCCCTGGACTCTCTTTCACAGGCATTGAGAAACTTACTCTGTACAACCAGTCAAAATCTTACCTACAGATGAAAGAATGGCTTTGTGGGAGTCTCTCGAAGGAGCAGGGTGGGCATGAGTGAAGGTGGATTTGCCGTGAAGATGGGGGGTGTAACCTTAAGAGAACACAGCTCCTTGGAAGCTCAGCCGCCACTTCCCTGCCTCTGAGACTTTGACGGCTGAGTCTCAGGGCTTTAAGCTTGAAGCAAAGGTGAGGTAGCTAAAGGGAATCCATTTCCAAACTGCCTCTGGAATTTGGGCTTTGTTGTTTAATCCATGTTTGAAAAGGAGATAGCGGTTTCTCTGGCAGCTCTCCTTAGGGAGGATGGCCCGGCAGGGTGGGGTGAAGGTGGGGACCACAGGCTGATAGGGTGGAGGATGGAAACAGCAGGGCCTGTACCAAGATTCCTTCCCCACTTTGCTGTCTGCCAGACCAGCGAAGGCTGGATTCAGCTGGCCTCCCTCCACTCAGATGGATGACCAAGCTAGATGACAGTGGGCAGCGTGCCAGGACAAGTCCACTCTCTGCCTCATGACTCCAGAGTAGCTGCCTGTTGCGATGCCCATTTTAGAACTTCTTGCCCCCACCATCCCTCCCTCCCGTCCCATGTACATTGAACAGGTGAGGGAGCTTAAGCACGCTGGCAGCCTGGGAAACTCCAGGCTTCTTGTTGTGTGGGGGTAGTCTGTTTTCTACACTAAGAGGGACAAGGTGCCCTCCCTGGTGGCACAGCGGGTAAAGCACAGCACTAAGAAGCTAAAGCCACTTCCGCATTAGCTCAATCCCAGCCCCGGAGGTGACCCACATGGCACAACAGACCTCTCCTGACCCGCCCGCTGCTCCCCTCAGCAGTGTACTTCGTCGATCTGCCTGTTCTGCTCCCCACTCTGTCTCTGGTAAATCCTCTCACCGCCCCTGCACCTCTGGCCTGTACCCCAGTTATGTATGCATAAATAAATAAATCTTAAAAAAAAAAAAGGGGGGGAACAGGGCCCTCCCTGGTGGTGCAGTGGGTTAAAACGCAGCATTATGAAGCTGGCCGTGACCGCGGCCACTTGAATACAAGTTCAATCCCCGCCTGGGAGGTGATCCACACGGCGCAGCAGACCTCTCCTATTTCGCTCACTGCTCCCCTCAGCAGTGTACTATGTCGATTTGCCTGTTCTGCTCCCCGCTCTGGCTATGGTGAAACCTTTCACTGCTCCTGCACCTCTGGCCTGTACCCCAGTTCTGTATGCACAAATAAATCTTAAATAAAAAGGAGGGGGGACAGTGGAAAGGTGCATGAGACGGGTGATTGGGTGAGCCTTTGACACCTTTACTCCAGTCCCCAGACACCTTAGATGTGCTCAGGTAATGTTGATTCAGTGAAGGGACATTTTCCAAGATACCTGGTTTCAAATTTTCTGCCTGTCGCCACCATCAATCATCAAGATAACTTGGAACTCCAGCACACTTCCCAGTCTGCCTTACATACCTACCCATGGCAGAACACCTGCCAGTCAAATCTTGTGTCTTGGTTTTGTTGAGGCAGTTGGTGATAATTTATTACACAATAGAAGTGAGCTTGAAGGATTGCGTCTATGACCCGGGATTCCTGGGCTAGGCCAGTGTCAAATACTCTCACCTGTTATGGGTAAGTCCCCCCCCCCAAGAATTCTGGTGCACTTCCAGCAGGGCCCCCGTGTTCTGCTGCTGCTGTTAAATTCTTGCATTGTTGCAGAAGAAAGTTGAATTAATGACTAGCATTTTTCCATTTAAATGTACTTTTCTAATTTTTCTTAAGCCAATGTTACATGGTACCTTTTGTAGCAAGAACATGCTCACATTCAAACAACTGAATAAAGGCTAAAAAGAAATTAATATTGAAGAACTCAGGAAGAGCAAATCTTATATAGATCAACAGCCTTTTGTAGGCCCGAGCACAGCATGGGGTCTGAGGTTGGATTTCCCTAGATATGTGCATAGAGTCTAATTAATACAATTTTGTTTTCTGGGTACAGCATTACTTTTAGTTCAAATGATAGAACAACTCTATTGGTATTTCATGGGCTTCTGTAGAGAGCTTTGTCTTCTAATCAGGGATGAGACTCTGTGTCAATCCAGGTCCCAGAGACTGCTAAAGCTTGAGTCTCTCTACAGGGCTAGTTCTAGAGTGAGGTGTTTGATGCAGAGCTATGCAGTGGTAGTATTCGAGGGCATACGCAAGTCGAAGGGAAAGGCCCCTTGTCACTGGCAATTCCCAAGAGCAGAGATTATTTGCTTTGGCATCCCCTTCTTATCTGTTTTCCATACCCCTCCCTGAAGAAATATCCTGGGGGGCATCATGTCCACATCCCACATGTCCACACCTTATCTCCTTATTTCAGTAAGTGCTTCATGAAAAGTAAAGCCAGACTGTTGCTTAGATCTGTGATCTTAGCAGGCTTTTTAATTACACACCTCACAATAAAAAAAAAATTAGCCATTTAATGTGTTTTTTTCCCTATTACTTTGGAATTGTTCGCACCCTCTCAGGTACCTTAAAGATAACTTCTGGAGGAGGCTGAATTTTGTAGTATTGACTTTTATATACAAGAAAAGCCCCAAGATGTACATAGATAGTGAGGATATACATCCTATTTCTCAGCAAACCCCAAGAGCATGTTGGTGCCAATGGGTGAAGAGAGAACTTGCAGGACAGCTGTGGAGCACAATACAGGGCTTCTGGTAACAAGCCACCTCGAAGGTAGAATTTGTATTTCATAGTTCGCTAGGTAGTTGATCCTCTCCCAGGGCTGCTTTGCTTGACCTGGAAGAGTTTTCAGATTGGGGAGTGTTCAGTGTTAGCCATATTAACACTGAGCTAGTAATCTTGCTGCCTGAGCAACATGGATGGAGCTGGAAAAGATCATGCTTAGTGAAATTAGCCAGCAAGAAAAAGAAAAATACCAGATGTTTTCACTCATAGCAGCAATATAACGGACCAGGCGAGAAAATAATAATAATAATGAACAGCTATATACCAGAGACATTTTCCGGGGATAGAGTGGGGAATGGGATCAAAAACAGTGGGGGGAGGGAAATGCACTGGACTATGGTGATGGCACACGGGTGATTTGGTGATGGGAAGCCCATGGGGATTACAACTGAGATGGGAAAATGCACAAAATGATGTAAAAATAAACTATTATAGTATTTAAAAAAAAAGATCTCATTAGATCTCATTGCCTGGCTCGATTAGGTGTTAGGAATCCCAGATAGGAAGTGGAGGACAGAAGTTCTGGGAAGGCCCAGTTGGGGAAGCCCTGCACCCCCAGATCCTCACTGTTTCAGGGAGGACTAAGCTGGGAGGGAAGTGCGGAGCCAGGACTGGGTGATGGAGTTATGACCTTAAAATGCTGCTGTGTTACAGGACATTCCTCTGACCTACATCTTCCAGATCTGAGGGAGCGCCTTCCCTTTCATAAACACATACTCCAGTTACCATAAACCTCATGGGCTCACTTCATGGCACACTTCTTTTTGGTGCAGCTCCTCTCCCTATCGAAGGCCACCTGTCCTGCCGTGGAGATTGTGAGCTCTGGGGAAACTGAGAGCACACACACTACTCCAGCACCTACCAAGAGACAGGCATTTGGGAGCAGAGGCGAGAGAGTTGGGCTCTGCCCTTCCTCAGTGCTCACCTGGTCTGGAGCCGCCTGCCCCTGAGGGCAGAGCCGTGCATCTTCCTCCCCAGATGAGGAAGAGCCATATGTCTCTCTGTGCTGTCTCCTATAAAACATTTCTAAGCCAGAACCTTTGTGCTCCTGAAGATTAGGGCACACCAGAGGCGCTGTCCCAGAGGCAGCACAGAGAGAGAATGGGTGGTCTGAGTGGCCAAGAGAGCTTGAGCTAATGTGGCCTTTGCTCAGGAGCCCTGGCAGGTGCCACGTGGTTGCCACACAGCCCTCAAGGGGCTCCACCCTCTGCAGAGCAGTTGAATCGGTCCCTGAGTGGGGTCCAGTGAAGAAGCTCTTTGATTCTCGCGTGTTGCGAAGCTTGAGCATCTAAAGCGCCCAGTTCTGTTCTAAACTGGTTCTTCTGGAAACACCAAAAGTAAAACTACTGTGTCATTTTTTTTAGGATTTATTTATTTGTGCATATGGAACTGGGGTATAGGCCAGAGGTGCAGGGGCGGCGAGAGGATTCACAGAGACAGAGTGGGGAGCAGAACAGGCAGATTCACGAAGTACACTGCTGAGGGGAGCAGGTCAGGAGCGGTCTGCTGCACTATGTGGGTCACCTCCGGGGCTGGGGATAGAACTCGCACTGAAGTAGCTATGGCTAGCTTGCAGTGCTGCGTCCTAACCCGTTGCACCACCCTGTGCCATCTTTTCTAACTCTGAATCCCTCCCTTCTCTCTTTTTCTTTCTCTCACACACATACTTTTATAGAAACACTTGCCTTGAGAAGAGTTGAACATTTACTCAAAATGCATCAGTATCACAGTCACCATCATGACTGCAGTTGCTGGTTGTGAATACCTGGAAAATAGAATTACTCCAGCATGCAGGAGGGTCACAAACACAAAAGCCTTGCCCCGGGGTTTTGCTGTCTAGCCACCTAGTCTACCCGTTCCGTCAGGCCCATGTTTTAATTCTGAAGGTCAAATGATTCTGCCTCTCAGAGCTGTCCTGGCTCATGCTTCACTAAAGACTTCAGAGGCGGAGGCCTGTGATAATAACTGGGAACCCATGTGAGGCCTTTGTGGGACTGTCTGAGCCTGGGGTGTTTATTATCATTCTGAATGGCTGTCTCCCAGGGAGGGGGGACTTAGGGGGCCCTGGCGGAGCCAAAAACCAGTAATCTTCGGGAAAGAAAGAAAAGGGCCAGCAACAGCAACAAAAACTTCCTGCAGATGTGGAACTTGAAGAAACCCAGAGAAAGCAAACCTATTTTTAGCAGGAGTAAGAGTGTGAACCGTGATAAGCGCCCCAGGCCGCTGTCACTAACATTTGGCTATGAGCAACATTTTCATATTTAAACATGACAGCCCTGCAAATCGGAGAGAACCAACACTCTATGCTTTTTGAGTAAAGCCATCACCATCCCTCAACCCAGGGAAAGGACTCCCCCAACTTAGCCTGACGAGTCCTGGGCTGCCGTGGGTACTCACAGGTCAGCTGTTGGCGGGCTGTGGAGTTGTAGTGTTACTTCTGCAGGGGAAATGTCCAGCACTCTTTGCTCAATTATGTGTGCATGTGTGGAAATACAGCACTCAAATGAGCAGGAATAAAAATATATTAAGTTTGAAGAAGTTAAGTAATACTATTGGGAAAACCAATGAACTTGAGGTGAGCCAAAGAATGTCAAAAAAGAGAATCCCAGAAACGTGAGCGCTTCAGCAGTTTACCAGATCCCAAGTGAGACAGATGCTTTACATCCTCTATGCTCCATATGAATGTCTCACCCAGATCATTATCCGGAAGCCTGGCACTCAAATTCTTTTGAAACTTTTAGCAGCGAGCACTTTTCCAACTCCCCTTAGAGAATAATTCACCATTCATGTGGGGAGTTTGAACTTGGGGGGCAAGATTTCTGAGTTCAAGGCCTGGAAGATGACATCACTCACCTACTACCCATTCTGACTTGCACCTGTCTGCCTGCCTGGGGCTATGCTGGATGTTGGCATTCCTGCTGGGCAGCTGTGGCTCAGAACTGATGAGAAGAAAACCAGAGGGCAGAGCTGATTGTGTCAAGTTGGGCTGGATGCAGCTGTTTTTATTATTTCCAGCTTGTGTTGACCTTGCTATGTAGGCTTGGAAGTTGAGCTTTTCTAGAAAATCAGCAGAGCACAGGAAGATAAGGAGTGGGCTGGAAGGTCTTATTGGCTTAGAGCAGTGATGCCCAATCCAACACCACCATCACCTGGAACCTGTTAGAAATGCTGTTTCTTAGGCATCCCCCCAGACCTGCTGAATCAAAACCTCTGGGGTGAAGCCCTGAAATCTGTGGGGTTAAAAACATTTTTTATTATAAAATATATTTAACATTGCATTTGCTGTTTTGACCAATTTAAGTGTGTAATACTGCTATAATTACCCATGACTATCAGTTTCCAGAACTTTTTCATCTCCCCAGACAGAAATTCTACAATCATTAAGCATTAATTCCTCATGTTCCTCTCCCCCTATCTCTTGATAATCTCTCATCTATGTCTATCTCTTAAATTTGCCCATTCTGGATATCTTGTGCAAGTGGAATCATGTAACATATGACCTTTGGGTCTGGCTTCTTTCACTTAGCAAAGACTCGTCCCTGTTGCAGCATGCATCAGCACTGCATTCCTTTTTATGGCTGAATAATATTCCACTGTGTGTGTCCTGTACTGCTTAGTGACAGGAATGCTTTCTGAGAAATGAGACACTACGCCAGTAATCATAAAGGGTAATCATATCAGCTGAGATGGTAGAGCCTTCCATTCCCCTGGGCTTTGTGATAGCATCTTCTGGGGCCACAGTCACCTATGCAACTGTTGTGACTGGAGTGTTGTTAATCAATGCATGGCTGGATTACTTTTTTTTTTATCTGGAACATGGGTTATTTCCTCCCTTTTGCTATTGTGAGCAATGCTGCAATGAACATTGGCATACAGGTGTCAGGAATGTGTGTTTTAGCAAGCCCTCTGGGTAACTCTGATATATCATCAAGTGGGAGAAGCATTAGCCCAGAGCTGTCTTTTTGCCTGCTCAGTGTATGCCCAGTGGGGGCTGTGTGCCCATTGCAGCTTTCTAGGGTAAGTCAGAGATCAGAGCTATGTCCACTTACCTTTTATTTCTGCTGCATGACTCAAAAATGAAATGTCCTTTTAAAACTTGATACTGAGAAAACTACCCGTCTTAATTTGGACTAGGATTTCTCTTTGACTTTGTTTCAAGGGTAAGGCATCAAGATATTTCCAGAAAAAACATTTATTAAAGGTGTATAAAATCTTTGATTTTGTTGAAAGCTTCACTCAGGTGTTGTATGTCATTTCATGACTACCTGAACATGAATTATAAAAACGACTCACTCAACTCTCCATTATAGAAACCAGGTCTTTTTTCCTAAGGATTATTGAGGTAGTAAGAGGAGAAAGGAAAAAATGTTTGCTACAACTTTACAGATACTTTGATAATTGTTTTAAGAATTTACAGACCCAAACACCTTCTTAATTTACTAAATCCTTCCTATTCAGTGAGCTTAAATAACATGTGCGTGGCTTTAGGCTAGAAGATGACAAACTTATTAGAATACAGAACTGAGTTCAGAGTTGCCAAATAAACCAGCGCTGCTTCCAAAAAAAAAAAAAAAGGTACAAGTTAATGAATAAATGAATTCATACCAATTGTTGACTACTTAAAATATCACCCCCTTTGAGCATATTTGGATTCTTACAAAAGGTCTCCTGGATATGTCATTTCAACCTAAAGAAATCTTCCCCCAACCCTGAACCAATTTTTTTGCAGTGCTGTGTCCTAACACTTTGCGCCACCAGGAAGTGCCTATAACTTTGTTTTTTTAAGTTAACATTGGTTTATAATGTTGTGTATGATTTAAAGGACTAGGTCACACCTCTTCAGATACATGTTACCACATCACACCTCAGACCAAGGCCCCCCTAGCCCCCACCATAGCCCATTCTGCTCCCTTCCCTCCCAACCTCTAGTAGTCTCAATTCTGCAGTCATATTTATAGAAATCATTCTTTCAAGGTAGAATGTCATAACTGAGGAACAGAAAGGGAGATTTCCATCAACCACAAAAATCATAGGTCATCTTCTGTAAGTTCAGTTCTAACTCCCTGTGGATGGCATGTTTGGAAAGTGGGGTGATTTATCTTGGTGTCACCTGAAAATGAATGCAGGTGAGACAGAAACGACTTGGAACCTGATGTCTGGAATTCAGGAAGCCTGAAGGACTGAGGATGATTGTTTTGGGATGAAAAATTAAGGGGTCCCAATAGAAAAGACATGGAATCAACCCAAATGCCCAAAAGTAGATGACTGGATAAAAAAGATGTGGTACATATACACACTGGAATATTACTCAGCAATCAAAAAGATAAAATCATGCCTTTTGCAACAACATGGATGGAGCTGAAAGGGACCATGCTTAGTGAAATAAGCCAGAAAGAAAACAATACCAGATGGTTTCACTTATAGCAGAAGCATAAAAACCAGGAGGAAAAAAAATAAAATAATGAACAACTATATACTAGACACATTTTACAGGGACAGAGGTGGGGGAATGTGCACTGGACTGTGGTGATAGCACACGGGTGATTTGGTGATGGGAAGCCCACGGGGATTACAACTGAGATGGAAAAAGGCACAAAATGATGTGAAAATAAACTATTATATTATAAAAAAAAATTACTGGATCCCCTTTCCCCCACTCCCATATGAAGGGTGACCATAAAGACGTGGCTGCAGCAAGCTCTCAAAGAGAAGGCCACGCCAAAGGCAGGGTGGGAGGACAGAGCGTCTCAGTATCAGAAAGAGTTTGGTAGCAGAGTAGGATGGAAACCCTTGTGAGGTAGTGAGCTCCCTGTCGGCAGAGCGAGATGGCCAGCCCAGCGTAGGCAGCAGGGCTTCCTGCACTGATGGAAAGACGGGGTGAAGTAACTGCCTGGTGCCAGTTCAATGCCAAGGCATACTGACCCTGAACTTTCAAAATTGCCGAGTTGTTCTCTGCTGAATGCAAAACTAAAATTAAAAGGGAATTTGATGTCAATCTATCACTTTCAGTGTTTAAAGTATACCTGCCTTTAAAAAAAATCAGAATCACTGATGAAAATTTCTGAAATCTTTCCAGCTAATTACGGGGGGCGAGGGGGGGGGGGTTGCATCTTCTATTTACAAACTAACTGGGAGCACCATTTCTGCTAAATGGGTACTGCTCTGCCCTGTTGGCATTTCTCTTTTAATGCTAGTAATTGGAAAACTCAAAGTGGAGTTGCTTGGGGGTAAGGATCATGGGAGCTAACAAAGCAGGAAAGACCCAGCAGGACCCTGAGGCAGGCCAGGGCTGTTTATGTGATCATTCTTTCTATGGCATTCGGCTCAGATTAGTGAGGTCTGGGGGTTTGGGTGGTTGGCATGATCATGGTCGTCAGACATCTGAAGGATGTAAACAGCCAGGAAGGAAGGAATTTATTTAGCTCGAGACGGGGTGTAATTAGGGTAGGAGTAATGGAATGAAATTAAGCAAAGGAAAGATTTAGTCTGAATATTAGTGTGGTGCTCCCAAGCAATAGATCTATTAGGCTTTGAGATCTTTTCTAGGAAATGCTATTTTATATTTTCCAAGTCAATTGAAAATCAGAAGGACAAAGGCTGAGCTAATCTCCTTGAAACCTCAGCCCCTGGGGATTGGCAAAGTGAGAATACCCAGCTCTGCTTTCCTCCCGCCTGTCTTACAGACATGAAAAGCTCAGCCGGTGCTCCCCTTCGGAGTTACTTCTGTCCACCTGTAGCAAATAGTTGCTTTTCTTAAAAACAGGAGTTATTCAAAGAATGGTGTGTTCCCAAAGGAAACACCGAAACATGAACATCAGGAGAGAGAGGCGTGGAGGGAAGCTGCTGTGGGAGCCCCGGATTTCTTGTTCTGCTCATTAGTCCTGCCTCTCAAGGGTGGGAAGAGGAGGCACAATTAAATCAGTGCCTGTGATGGGTGGGAAAGGACATTGAAACTCTGGGCTGAAAGGTGCTGCCTGCCCCAGGAAGATCTGAGCAAGGCTGCTTGCAGAAGGCAAAGGCATCCTTGCTGGAACCCTGTGTTAAGCCTGAGCTTCCTTCTCTGGAGCATTCACCCTTACACGCTAGGGTGACTTGTCCCTTCCAAAGTCTAGCATGGACAGCTCTTCCAAGGGGGTCTCGGCAGCCCAGACCACCCGACACCATTGCAGTCTGTGGACTTCCTGACCCCGCTGTGCTGGGAACCATGCGTTGCCTGCAGGCTGTGCAGGACCCAGGTTTCCTTCTGAGACTGATTAGAGACATTTGCATGGAGGTATTTTGTACAAGCCATGCAATAGTAGCGGCAGGTAAAACAATAGAAATGTATGCTGACATTTGGTAAAGATGTTTATGCTTAACCTGGGGGAGTTTCAGTGCTTCTCCTTCCTCTGTGATCACAGAGGTGGGCAGCTGGGGGAAGCTCTTTGCCTATTACAAGGCTAGCTCGCATGTAATTTTCTCTTTGAATCTTACATCTTTTTTGTATTAAGTAAAATGGGGGGGGGGGTTATTCTTTAAAGCCGACCATGGCCTGTCCCACACTGCTAGCTCTGGTAGAAAAGGCAATGTAATTCTTACACTGAAACTGAGTTGGAGACTGTTGTGGGCGTGTCTTGTGAAGGGCTGAGCACAGACACAACTCTGATGATGACTTAGCTGCTGAAGTAGTGGCGTTCTTTAACTCCAGAGTGGTGGGATCTTGTGTCTGTTCCCCCTGTTCATGAATTTGGATGGTCCTTGATCGCCCTGCCTGACCTAGAATCCAGAGTCCTTGGGAGTCCCACCTCAGGCCGTCCTCTCTGGTAGCACCTCTGCATTTCAGGCCCCCAGGGTGCTTGGTGTTAGAGCTGGCTGCAAAGCCCGAGTCAGAAACCAGAAGCAAGAGAGAGAGGGGCCCTTGGGGAGGTGCTGACAGGGCCCTCAAGTGGGAGAAGGGAAGGCCATGGGTGGAAGTGGCATTGTTCACTCATGAGGAGAGGGCTGCCGAGCCTGGCGAAGTTCTCTGGGCGTGGGGGCACCATGCAAAACAGGGCTAGCCTTGAATGAGGTTTTTATGTGTGTGCTCTGGGTTTTGAATTTTTCTGCTGGAGTTTCATCACAGCGTGTGGTAATATCCAAGGAAACCCTCACACGCCTTCCACATTCAGTTGCTAACCCTGGCTCTGAAGAGGGCAGGGCCCTCACATCCCTGCGATCTCAGGGGGCATTATACAGTTTTCGAAAAAGATTTATTTGAGTTGTTTGCCAATGTAAAAGTCGGTATAGTGATGAGGAATGTGTGAGTGTGTCGAAAAGCAGGAACAAGCCACCTTTTAAAAGGTGGGGTGATTATGATCTAGGATGGGGTTGAACAAGCTTGCACTGACTGTTACTGAACTTCAAAGGTGTCGTGAGCTAAGAACACAGTTGTCGATCTCTGTGTGATTCCCATTTGCTGTGTGTCAAACTGCAGGAAGTCCAGATGATGTAAATAGATTAATATTTAAAAAGTAATACAGAAGAACGAAGTTCCAAACATGTAGCGTTTAATTATTAAAAACCCATAATGGAATTCGAGTCCATGCTCATGTCTCATGTCTCCCTGGTGCTCAGCAAAAAGCCCAGCAAGACAGAGAGCTGCTCACTCCGGAGCCCATGGGCCACACAGGGCCAAGCCCTTGTTACCTGAAAGATTCCATCACTTAGACATGGACAGCTGAGGTGGTGACATGCTGTCTTGATAGATATTTGTTGCCACCCTTCTTAGTCAAATTGATGGGTAAAATGATGGGGCATGTGTTGTTAACAGGATACAGAGAATAACTTTAGTCTCGTATCTCTTTGTGGGACTTGGGAGAGTTAGGCTGCTAGAAGCCACCTGTCAGGGATTTCAAGTAGCTTGTTGGGGGCGGCGGGGAGCATGGCTCTAGTTTGCAGCGTGTGATGAGAAGCACTTACTTAGTCCAGTGCTGGTTCATCACCCCTTTCCTTCTGAGACCATAGTTCTTCTGGCTCTTCAGGACACACCTGTCACTCAGTCTTGATGAGGGTGAGCTTGCCCTTAGCAGAGGTGACCAAAGGAAGATATGAAGTAATCAGTGTGACTTGGAGTAGAATAAATCTTCATACCTTGATAAAATTTATTTCATGCCAGCAAGGTTGGTTGAAGAAGTATTTCTTGATTTTTTTACATTTGTCCAGCGTAGCATATAAGGATGGTCTTCTGGGGATAAATATGAAAAATACTAATATACCTTTTGTGGTTCTTATTGTGCCTTAAGAATTTGCCATCTCGATTGTGGTGACTGGTCTCTTGTGAGAAGCTCATGGATCCACAGTAATGCAGAAAATGCACTGGCATGACCTAAAATGCCCTTGGGTGGAGCATCAGGATCTGGAAGGTCACAAGTTAGGTACAGGTATTCATGACACCCTGTTGGGCTCGTGGACTCTGTGGTGTAACTAGAACTGAGAGGACAGAAATTGAGTTTGTAGTGACTGCAGAAGCTGAAACCACAGGATGAAATGTAATAGGGCCTAGGCCTTGGTGAGCACAGGAAGCTGATGAGAGATGAGGGGGAGTCTGTGGAGCTGAGAAAACTACTATAAGCGGGTGAGTAACCTTGATTCCCGCAGGATGCAGACTGCTGACATGCAAAAGGACACAGGCTTGGAGCTCACCTTTGCCTCTCCTGTAACTCAGTTACAGCCAACAGTGACCTAGGCCTGGTAGCACAGAGGAAACCTTTAATCAAAAGCCTCACTTTCCTGGCTGTCTCACACACATTCAAATCATTTTAGTAAAAATTTCCAGAGTTTTCTACAGGATCCTACTTGGAAAAACATGCTGTATTTGAAAAGTTGAGGAAATTCTGGATTAATCCAGTTAAACATATTTCTTTTCTGCAGGACTTCTCAGAGACTTGCAATGCATTGTACATCTCCAGGAGACACAGAGGACTGGCAACGTTTCCCAAACTCACGTGGCCTTCCTTGGGGGCAGAACATTGATGGGGCTGGTGTTTCTCAGAATAGCCTTTAGGCAACAGCTACTATACAGTTCTCCCTTCAACCTCTCCTTTGCCTTTCCTGTTCCTCCCGAATTCTATACAGGCCAGTCTAGGTCATGGCTTGATATAGCAGGAAAGGTCCAGTAGGAGTAGTTGAAGGGGCTAGGTGAAGTGGGTTTAGGAGTAAATGAGGACCTGATGTCGCTGTCCCATTTCCTTCCAGTGGTGACCCTCAGACACAGCAGTGGTGTCTACAGGTGTGTATGTAAGAGCGTCAGCTTCCGATTTCTGAACCGGCAGCAGACACTGCCTCCCAAGCCCTGGGCGAGATCTGGGCCACTCCAGCTCTGGGTTGAGGTTCTTTTGGGCCAGCCAGTAGCACAGCACACAGTAGACATGGAAGAGGGCTTCTGGGACCATACAAGGACTTTGGGGTTACTACCCCCTCCCAGATGCTCCTGGCTTTTAACAGAGAAAAACACCACAGGATACTCAACAGCATTGTGATAAGGGTAAAATCAGAGGAAATAGATAATGCACAGGTATCTGGAAGGGATGAACTGGACTATTTTTTATTTTGGCTCTGCATACTAGTTGTGACATGAATTGTATTCTTGGTCTTCTTACTGTTATGGACGTTGGCTATCGAGAAACTGGTAGAAACAAGCAAGACAGGAAGAGCTGTGGCTGCCCATCCTTGTGGCATCTGAAAAGTCATTCTGGCATAAGTCCCCTGCATGCTAATAACTGGGCAGTTGGATGGGTATGGCCCACTGGGAGCAGACACTACCACTCCCTGCTTTATTTGGCATAGTCTGTAAGGACCACAGCTCCCTGGAGCTCCCACTGGCTCCCATCACTTCAAGCGCACTCAGCCTTGTCAGTGCGCTGCTCAGTGGCTGCCCGTTGCCAGACCTCTGGCTCCATTCCCACAGACACTATCCCCACCACTAATTAGTCCTTTGACATATCTTGATCAACTTCCCAAAGAAGAAAATCTGGTTGGTTGAATTACTCTCCCTACGAGGCAGAACCACGCCCCGGGGGGGGGGCGGGGAGGGGAGTTGTGTTTGTGTCCAGATATAGCCAGGCTGTGGCCAGAGCACACGGTCAGCATCTAACGGACTCTGTTCCGATACAAAATAGCTACTACACAGTTCTCCCTTCCTCCCCTCTCTTTCCTTTCCTGTACCTCCCCACTTCTGTCCATGCCAGTCCATGGCATGGCTTGACATAGCAGACTATATCCAGTAAAGCCTTTTATCTCATGCTACAGGAGAAGGCCCAGCCTTATGGGCTTAAATTATTCTCCAGACATGCCTTTCTTTTGCATCTTACTGGAGCTAGGGCCCACCATACAGGCTATTTGAATTAGGCATCTCTGCCAAACTCATTTCTCTTTTCACTCAGGAGCCAAGGGTCAAGTTGTACAAAAGGCAAATGGGGGTATCTTCCTCATTTCATTTCCTTTTTTGGAATAGGATGATGTCGTTGATTATACATGGAGTATGAAGTGGGGGGCTTTTACCCTAATACTGATAACTGACATGTGAGTTTTACTTGTCCTAATTTCTTTATCTCTTCAATAAGATATTTTATCTGGCTGCTTGTCCCTTTAGACTTTTGATGAGTAGTAGTGTGGTGTAGTGTCTGTTGAGCCATTTGAATTTACTGGAAGAAAAGAGTTATTTAAATAACATGTGTGTTTAAAAATAGCTGAGTCCATGTCTTTAACCCAGGTCATCTTGCTTCACACCATTTAGCACTTAAGGCTTTCACTGGGTGGAGATTGGGCTGGGCTAACTCGGGATTTGCTTGTGAGGATGAAGTTATAAGAGGGATTCTCAGTGGAGAATATAGAGAATAAAGCATTAGTCGCGTATTGGCTTTCAACCAGGTATTTACACAGTGGGATGGTTAAATTCACAGAGCAAAGATGGAAGGGAGCTAGGATGCCACAGACCATGAACATCCAGGAAGCCTTTTAGAGACAAAGAAATTAGCATGCAAACCTAAAATCAGAAGTAATCCAGCCCATCCCTCCCAGGTCCCTGAGAATCTGTCACTCAGCAGGGTTCTCACACAGGTTTTAATCCACAAATGGTAAGACAGTAGGCAACTTAAGTGCTTTCTTTCTCCCCAAGTTGTGAACCCAGCACTCTGGAACTTTGGCATTTGTAGCATTATGTCCCAGATCCATAAATGCCATATTTGTGTGTGCCTGAGCATAAGGGATTCCGTTGGTGACTCTGGACTGAGTGACTGGTACTGGCCTGAAGCTGAGCCTGGGGCTAAAACATCCACAGTGTGCTTCAGACCACAGCCTCGCCAGCAACCTCCTCATTATTGCAATTATTCTGCTGTCAGACTCTCCACAAGTCATTGGAAACTCGGTGGAGAATATGGGGGTCAAGTATTTTGTTGATTTGGGTTTTATTTTTGTGGTGTGCTTTTTTTACTTTGAAGTACACATCATAGGAAAATTCATGCTAGTAGGTTTTTTCTTTGTCTTTTGTAACACATTAAATGGAAGAGTAATGGGTAAATAAGAATACATAGGTAAACCAGCTAGCGCTGTTTTGTTTTTGGTTTTTTTTTGGTATCAAAATATTTATTGTATATTTAAAATAAAATTAAAATATCTATATATATGGCATGTAATATTTTTCAGAATGCTTCCATTCTCACTATTTGTCTTGCTCCCCAGAACAAATGTGAACACTAGGCAGAGGCCCCACGGGCATAGAAGAGTTACAGTGTAGGCAGAACTTGAGTTTTCTGACTCCTAATCCACCTTTTCCTCACTAAAACATGCTGCCTCCCACAGAAAGTGTAAATCAGTTGAAAATTGGGAAAAATGTATTTAGATGTGTCTCCTGGAGAAAACTTTGCATTGCAAGTTGGGGAAGAGACAGAAACTATTCAATAAAGCTATGAAATTAGATCCATTGAAGGCACCAGGTGTGGCACAGGAGGAAGCATGGGGTAGGGAAGAAGAGTCCCACCTCCTCTGAAGAGTACATGAAGTCATTGGCTGGAGCAAATGGCTTCTGACATCTTGCTACTGATGCAGAGTGGAAGGACCAGGTTATCCTGGATTGTGAGTGCAAAAAGTTAGAAAAGTTCTCAGTTTCTCACAGAGTTGGGGATGGGGGGGGAGGCAGTATTTCTGGACTAGAACTAAAATGCAAAACAGTATACTCCATCAACATATCTAACAAATGGATAAAATTCAGGAAAGTATATCCTTGTATGACAACCTATACATTTGGGGAGAAATGCAATATGACAATTTAGGAAAATAAATGGAATCATTAAAGGAATCACTTGGGAATATTGAGTGCCAAATCTGAAGCAAACATTAAAAATAGATTAATTAGAAAAGAACCAAGATATGGAACAATTTGCCGGAGATGAGTATACCTTTGTATCTCATTCTCTTAAAAACAGAGCAATTGACTAAAATAAATAAATAAATAAATAAATAAATAGCAATGATACAAAAAAAAAAAAAAAAAAGAGCAATTGATAATTCTGTTAGCAGGTGCTTTCTGTTTATCTGTTACGTCCCAACTTGTCTGTACATAGTCCTGAGAAGAGAGAAGCAGTGGGGGGACGCCTACCTTGACCCCCATTCAGGTTACATAAGGGAGCGCTACTTAGTATGTGGCTGGAGGGGGAAGTGAATAGCCATCTTGTAATATGTAGTGGCAGAGGGGGAGAATGCACGCTATGATCAACCACATTACCTATAACTTAGAAAAGCAGATTTTTTTTTAAATTCTGAGGGACGGTGGATTTGGTCCCACAATCAGAGGCTCAATGTAGTTTATGAGGGGTGACAGGCAACATGGGGAATGAGAAAGTCTGAAAATGAATGGTGCCAGAAAGGCCACGGGTCCTGCGGAACCAGCCCTTGAGGAATGCTCAAGCTAATGAAAGGCTATATTGAGACTATATTCATCGAAGGAATAAAGAATAGAATTGTATAGATGAGTGTTTAAAGCAACTGGCGCAATATTTAACAAAGAGAGAAAGAAGGGAGGGCTGGGTGATGTTTGGTTTCTGAGAAAATATTCTCTAGATTAGAAAGTGTAGAATAGGTACCATAAAGAAAGCCACGAATCCCAAGTTGAGAAAATACAGAGAAGGAGAGAGAGCACCTGCTAATTAAGCATATTTAGACCCTTCCATCTCCCCCCACCCCCCTAAAGAAATTTGTAGGTAATTTTGTACCTACTTTTGGATAATCCTTGTTCCATTAGGATGAATGGGGGAGGTCTCATAAAAGCAGAAATGGACAAATGCTGACCCAGTTTTCAAAACTGGGAAAGGAGTTCTGATTTGTAAAACTCTAGACCAGTGAGCTGGATGACTCACCTTGAAAAGTCTTTGAATCGGTCATTAAACAAACAGTTGATGAGCACAGAGAGAAAGAGTGCAGGCTGACCAGGCTTGCAGAGTGAAGCAAGCAGTGTGGTGCTCTGGAAAGAGGGTGGGTTAGGAGCTCTGGACCGAATCCTGGCTCAGCCGGCTGTAGGCTGGCGCCCTTAGGGAACACCCAGCCTCTCACTCAATTTTTGTTTTCTCTTTTTCAAGTAAATTGAGAAAAATAGCTACTCCTTTATAACTGTGTTGTCAGAATTAAAGCAGATATTTTAAGTGAATACTTCAAGCTTGGTGCATAGCAGATATTCAATAAATGTCTTTATTTTTTTTTGAAGTAACATTATAATATTATGAGTTTCAGGTGTGCACCAGTGAAAATTAGCATGTGTATATGCCACTAAATGATTTTTAAAGCAGCCCTAATAGCAGGATATGACCACCATAAAGCACATGCATTCTTGGGAGGCATAGCGTTCTCCATAGGGTTAGGGAAGGGGAGGGTTCCCCAAACTCTGTTTGGATCAGGCCACTGCATTCCATTCTTCCCTCTATTACAATGCAGGGAGAGAGGGACACCATGAACCCCCAAACCTGCCTACTCTAAATAGGGTCTGCCATTTGCCGCATCAAGACAAAACATATAAGACTTTCATGGAAAGGAACTTTAATACAGTGAGTATATAACACAGAAGACAAAGAATATAATTTCTAAATCAAACACCTAAAGTTACCCATCCCCTCATGGGTAAAAGTCAACCCAAAAGAGATTGGTCCAAAGCAAGGCCTGAAAGCCTGCCACAAGATTAAAGCACCTGCTGGCTGGGACCCATAGAAAAGGGTCACACATGGCCAGACAAGTCTGGAGGAAAGAGCAAAATTAAAATCAATATAAACACTGCCATAGTCACCTCCCCACGGTCTCACCCACATCTGTTTTAACCAGACCAGGGCCAGGAAACAAGTTTCTTCATCACATGCTTGCTGCTCCATGGTGGCTTCCTCAGGTCTTCTGGCTCTCCATCCTGCTGCCTTCTTCTCCAGATTCCTCTTTTTTCTGCTTTTCTCTCTCAACCCCACCCTCCTTCTGGGTGGTGCAGGGAACCTGGAAGTTCCCCTTTTTCTAGGGACCCCACTGCTAAACCTCCACCCTTTAAGGGGACATTGCCAAGATGGCACATGGCTGGATAAAATGCACTGGAGGACAGACATGCTAGGAAGCTCTGGGGAACAGGTGAGAGGACTGGAGGGTGTTTAAAAATAACAACCTGGGAAAATATCATGGCTGTTTTTAAGTATTTGAAAGACTGAAGTGAAGTTTACCTGTGTTAGGAGAACCAGGGTATGGAATTGTTATCAGTGGGTAGAAGTGACAGGGAGGTGGAACTTTCTAGTAATTAAAGCTGTCTGACAACAAATGGCGAAGCCCAAAATTCTGTCGTTGTAACACAACCCCCAAAAGAAAGATTACTGTGGTGTGAATCACTCTTTGGCTGAGTGGATGGATCCAGAAAGTAGGGGTCCCTCGTGGAGGACCACCTGTGTTTAGAAGAAAATCCAGGTTTGCTGAAGGAGACAGATTGGGCTTGACTTGCAACGTTCCTATGAAGTCTAAACATCTGTGAGTCTGGACTTTGATACAAATTTACTATCAAATATCAGCTAACCATCTTAAGCCTGTAGTTGTAATGCAAAATGCAGCCATTCCTTGAGACTATGAGGCAGTATAGACTTTGAAGTCAGATAGATTTAAGTTAGTATCTGGATCCGCCCTCTATTATTATCCATTTAGGTATTCTTGAGCAAGTTATTTAATCTATGTAAACCCCATTTATCTGTATGATAAGGTGCTTGTGGAGATTAAATGAGGTAATCCATGTAACAAGCTTAACACGGTTACTAGTGCTTAAATAAGGCTAATGTTTGCTGCTAGTGTAATCTGTTATTACATCACATTGGGGCTTCCAGCAGGCACTATAATGAAAACTATGACTTTCAATGGAACATCTGGGATAGATTTAAGAACTAGGCAAAGATGGACTCCAGGGGTTCAAGTGGGGCAATCCTGAGCACCCACACGTTTAGTCTGAGACCCAGGAGCAGAGAAAGGTGCAAATGACTGTTAAAAGTGGATTGAACTAGGCAGTGCAAGTGGAACCATTAGCCTGGTGCCTGCAGGTTCCAAGCAATTAGTAAATGGTTGGTAAGTGAACAAGAGGTTACGAGAATCATCCAGAGAGTGGACTGCGGTGCAGGGTTACTGGAGAAGCTGCTCAGCCTTCCAGCAGTGCCTGTGACCTGGATCACTTGCACATGCTCAGCTTTGGTCCCATGCCATTTCTGTGGTCACAGCCCATCACCAACACCAAGATGTGTGAGCAGGCTAGGAGGTGGATTCAAGTAAAATCCCGAGGAATCAAAAGACTGCTTCAGATATCGGATAATGAAAACAGATAATAACAATCCTCCTCCAAAAGTCCCCTCATTGAGCTATCATTAGCTCTATTGTGGAGCTAAAATATTTTGAAATATGGTCTCTGCCATTGTCTACCAAAGTCTGCATGAAGGAAGAAATGAGGTGAGTAACCTCAGCGAGAAGCCGTGTGACTAGCATACTTCCCCTTTAACATGGCAGTGACGGGTCTCCCTTGGTACATAAATTCAGCCCAAGGTTACTCCCTGATGCAGTTAATGAACATCAAGTCCTCATGTATACATTTAGAAAGCACAGAGAGGAATGATAAACAAGTCAAAGATATGTTTGAAAAGGTATTCAAATATGCATTTTAAAAACAAGTATAATAAACAAGTTAATAAGTTATAATAAACAAAAGATCCACAGATACAATGTTGGATTAAAAGAACAAAGGAGAGTTTAGTATTGAGAGAGCAAATTATTAAGAGTGTTTTAGTTAAACTTTTTTAGATGAGCTTTAATGTTCGTGACACACGTGTCGGTGGAGGGGGTGCAGGGTCTTGCTGGGAGAAGGGATGTGCAATTTCTCCTGACTGCTCGAAGACAGATTTTGAGTTCCTTGAGGGCAGGTGCTGGATCTTTCCTGCACTGTTCCACAGTCCAGCACCTTCTTGCCCATCTCAGTTATTAGTTTTGAAAAAATAAAAAACAAGTAGAACCTTGTTTTTTTCTTAAAGTATAGTTGGATTCAAAGATAGTTGAATAAAAACAAAGCAAACACGCGCACAACTCGCGTTTTCTGCAGCAGATGTGAACCTGCGTGAGAGCAGGTTATTTTACAGCTTATCGGACTCACATACCTTGTCCCTGGCAGTGTTTGATAAAGGGTGGGCCCTCTGTAACTGTTCACTTACAAATGAATAAAACTGCATGTTTTGATTGCAGCTCTTCCAGGGCAGGTCATAGTTACAATATCTGGAGTTGATACAGAGGAGAGAAAATCGGCTCAGGGCGTGGCAAAGCATGATGCCCCACAGGGGCAGGGCACTGCTCTCTGCTTTCAGGTGGCACCTTTGCCACGTCTGCCTCACATGTTTGCCGGGGAGTGCTGTCATGACTGAAGTTCTCATGGGACAGCTGAGCGCATGAGAGGCAGACTGCTTCAGTGCCAGGTCCTACTGGAGCTGGAGGCTGGAGGAGTGAACTTGGATGATCTCTGAGGTTCCTTTTTGGTCTGATTCATTGCTCTGAGAGCTGTTGGGCTATTTCTCTGTTGTGCTCTCTAAGAGACAGATATCTGGAGGACAGAGAGGTAGACTCTTGGGACCAGGTAAAGCAGGGTTTCTGATGTTTTTGAATTTTCAGTTTCTGTCTGGATGACTTTGTTAGGGAGATGTAAATTGCTTCTAAATGTAGCAGAGGTTTTCCAATGATATACTCTCAGGCAACCTAAGAGTCAGACCAAAGGCACATAATCTTCGTCTGCATCTTGGGTTTGGCTGAGGAGGGACCCTACCCTACTGAATGTAGGCCACAGTCCCAACTCTTGCTTTGGCTGTAGGAAGAGATGTGGGTCAATAATGGGCTGTTTGTCGAAGCCCCTTGAGGTCCCGGAAACCAAGCCCAGCTGTGCTCAGCCTCACATTGTTCATGACACCTGTCAAAGACAAGGCTCTGTCCCCGTGGCCTGGGCCAACCTCTGAAATCAAGTTTAAAATGTATAAGATTAGTAGAACTTTAGTCATGGTATAAAGTTTCTACAAGGCAGTTTTCTAATGAGGTTTCGAAATGCTAAGATAGGTGCTTGTTGGCCTCTTTGTGATCATCGAATCCCATTTGAGGAGAAATGAGATACAGAGATGAGAGAGATGAGAGACAGAAGACAGAGGGAGGGAGGGAGAGACAGCAAGAGCCGGGAGGGGAGGGGGGAGAACTACAGAGCCAGACTGAAACCAAAATGAGACCCTTAAAAAAACAACAATGATATGGCCCTCCCTGGTGGCACAGCGGGTTAAAGCGTAGCACCGAGAAGCTTAAGCCACTTCCGCATGAGTTCGATCCCCGCTGGAGGTGACCACATGGCGTGGCAGACCTCTCCTGACCTGCCCACTGCTCCCCTCAGCAGTGTACTTCGTCTATCTGCCTGTTCTGCTCCCCACTCTGTCCCTGGTGAACTCTCTCACCCTCTGCATTTCTCTGGCCCGTACCCCAGTTCTGTATGCAAAAAAAAAAAAATCTTAAAAAAAAAAAAAAACGAACAAACAACAATGATGTGACAAACGGGGTCATGCTGGAATCTTAGCCTACAAAAAGTTTAATTTGTAAGTGAACCTCTCCAGGAATTTGCCTTTTCCCCCTCCCTCTCTTAACAATAGTCCCTGATGGTCCTAAACTCCTCTCCGGATTTCTGTTTGACTTGGCATTTCTACGACTAGGTCATCTTTTCCCTTCTTCTCTCTGATCCAACTTCTCAAGGAAAGTGGAATGGAGCTTGGGCCCCTAGTGGGTTTTGGCGCACCCCTCCCCTCCTGGACGCAGGCTCTCCCCTGGATGCAGGTTGGGTCACCCTGTCCTAAAGGCATCTGATACCTGGCGTCTGGCCCTTCCTTTGGAAGGTAGTTCCTCCATGTAATGAGCCAAGCAGATTGTTCATCAGCTCTGTTTTTTAATAAAACATGAATAGCACAGTTTATGGCTTCTACTACTTAAACAGCAGTTGAACCTAAGAGGAATGATTCATTTTAATGGTTCCAGCATTCATTTCTAAGCAGCCGTGCTGCTTTGTCAAGCTTCTGCCTGAATTAGAGAATGACTGGCCTTGGGGAAAGAAGAGGTTTTTCAGCAGGCATTGAATGGAACCTTCCCAGGATGATGGGCAGCCAGGACTACCCTGTGTCATTGCAGACGTCCCCTCTATTGCCCCCGAGACAGAGCCACGTCGAAAGCAGAATGGGGGTGGTGAGGGTGGCCTGGTGTGTGTGAGGGGCAGCCTGTGCTTGCCATCCTATCTCAGAAACACAGATTCATAAGAGTGTGGACGAGAATTACACACTGTCCTAAAAGCACTCTCCCATTAAATTTAAGATGAATTTAACCATGTGGGATGTTTTGGGGACTTCAGTGACCATCAGGAAGGAAGACTGAGGAATGAAAAAGTGCACGAGTGATAGCTTAGTGATAAACCTGGCAGGTAAGCATTTCACAGATGAAGGAACTGAAGCGGAGATTTCCATAAGGCCGGATGCTAGCGGAGAGTGGAGCCCAGACTCAGAGGCACACCATGGAGTCCAGGCTCCACTTGCCTCCCATAGCATCCTCTGCATAGATCTCAGCCTGACAGCGGTGGTGGGAAATGCAGAGGGACTGTGGTGCAGGGTTGGGCTGGAATCAAGTGTTCATGTGGGGTAGTCTGAGACCCTCAGTTTATGCTATCAGTTAACTATCTGTAGATAAGACAGAGCCCCAAACCCTGTGAACACTGTGACCAGCCCTCTCTGCTTCTACTTTCCTTTCCTTCAGTCTTGCAGGAGCCCATGGTCTCATTGAGGTGGCCTGGATTGCAAGGTTAATGCCATATTCCAAGAAAACCAGTCTGTGGCAAACTATAATTTTGTTTAAGGAACTGTAACTTCTGAGCTGTTACCTAGGTGCTATATTCATGGAAAATCAGGAGCACATGAAAAGTCTGTTTTGCTTTTCAAATTGTTGATGGCTTTCAAGGAATTGATAATATCATTTTACTGTTCCATTTCTGCAAATGCCTTTGCCCAGATAAGATTTCAGTAAAGGGGTTTCCTAATTAAATATTGCCTAATGCCAGATTACCACTCAGAAGGCAGCAGTGGGTTTCATTAAAGGAACTCATTGCCACAGCAGACAACTGATTAATGTGTTAATTAGGACTCCCCCAGCCCCCAGTCACCCAAATCTTCTCTCAGGCCCAGCAGAATGTGTGTGTGTGTGTGTGTATTGTGCTCATGTGGGTAACCTCATGGCATACTTTGGTTTTGACTTTGAACGTTTATATAATAAAAGCTCAGTTGCCAACATGAATAGTTTTCTTTCTTTCGAGGGGAAATACAAGATGGAAAGAGTTATAGGAACCAGAAGTCCTGCTTTTCAGTTTTCCTATATCACGAGCAAGTGATATTTCTGCTGAGGCAGTGTCTTTTGAGCAGTTAGTGGTGTAGGTTGCCACACATTTATTTCACAGGAAAGGAGTGAACCCATCAGGCCACTGAGCTTATAAGTACTGCCCTGGCAGCCAGCCACCCAAATATAAATACTCTAAATGGACTAAAGGAAACGTTCATTCTGTTGTTTAGAATTGGACACATCCCAGGAAGGTAAATTTAATCTTTTTTGAGCACGGCTGTTATAGGGTTGAATGGAATATGCATTTGTTTATCTCCTTTGTGATCTTTTTGTCTTTCTAGTGATACATTGTGTGTTTGTGATAGGAAGCATTTCAGCTGTCTCGCTCAATGGCATCGCATTAGTTGATTGTTAGGTCCCAGATTGCCATCGTTAAACAGCTTCAGCCTCAGCTCTGTCCAATCTGGGACCTGTTAGGGAAAGAAGTGGAACCAAAGGGGCCAGATTCCAACAGAAACAAAGCCGGGCTGGAATTAGGGGTAACCATAGCATAGCCCAGTGAATTGAGCTCTGTACTTCTAAATCTTTATCTTTTAAAATATCTAAAGGAATTTTGGTACTTCTTGGCATAATGAGGAAAAAAATAATGCCTTGAAAAGTTAAAAAAAAAATTAAAGCCATCTGTGGAAAAAGATGCGAAGAGTACCCTCTAACACCACAATTCAGAAAACCATAGTTTATGAGACACATGCTGTGTATTTCATGGGCATGCAAATGTTATTTTGTTAAAGAGAGAGCAATACAGTATATATTTTCACCTAACTACCACATCTTAAGTAATCAGCTCAGGCTCTTGTGATGAAATCTTTAATTACTAAAAGTGATCATTAGTTAGATGTAGAGAGAGTGATGGTAGTGCTTTTATTGCCTCACTTGATACAGCCATTTGTGCCATAAATTCATTGACCTCGTTGGAAATGATGTGTCCTGAAAGACAGACTTGATTCATTATTTCTTAAGTGACTTTTTTTTCCCCTAAATAATTTTTTTTTGCTTCATCAGAAAGATTACTCTTCTGTATTTTTAGATCAGTGTTCCGAATGGAAATGTAACAGTTAATGTGTATAGGGAGATGTAATAGTTAATGTGTATAGGGAGACACACACTCACACTCACATTACCCAAAACAGGATAGTCACACACTGTCACGCTACGGCCTGGACATTTTGGGACACTGCAATCGACTAGTTAATCATGAGAACTTTGCTTGAACTGGAAAGTATGATGAAATAAATCTTGGCTTCAGACCTTGATGTCTGAATTCCTTTTTATGGGAAAATAGATAAAAGATGGTAGAGAATTCCCATTGATAATTAGGGTAGATCTATGAGCATTCCTTATCCATTAGTGAGTTATTGAAAGTGAAGGAAGAACATTTAATTCATATTTAGATTATTTTTTGACTCTACTTGAAAATATTTATTTAGGTTGAGGAAACAGAGGAATCCTCTGGAGGCAAATAATTCAATCTGGCAATTTAAAAACCAATTAAGGATTTCAGAAAACTCTTCTCCCTTATGGTTAAATACTAAGATCCAAAAGAAGTATGCCAAAAAATTTGGCATATTATTTCAATTAGTTTAATTCATTGATAATTTTTTTAAATTTATGATTAAAGAAGTTATATTTGATCCCCTTTAAGCTTATTTTAGTCTTTCTATGGATGCATAATATTAAAATTTAATCAAGTGGTTTATTTCATATTGAAATTTGAGTGATATGTAACTATATATTAACTTTAAAAATGAACAGATTTTAAAAATAGCTTACTTGAATAAAGTTTTCACTACTAGTTCATTAAGCCTTTCTCTAGACAAGAATTTTGAAGGACCAATGAATTCTTTCTCAGCTTATCAGAGGTAATTTCACACCACACTTCAGCTATGATACCAAAAAATTCCTTTAATTCTGGTGAGACCTGAAATACTTTAGTGAGACATGAGATATATTAGCAATGAAATTATTTGATTTGCAACAAGTATTTTTAAAAGAGCAATCTTATGAGACCAAACAAAAATTTACTGTAAGTTTGAGTTAATTCACTCACACTGTCAAATATATTACCTGCAAATATCATGGAAAAAATGTGCGAAGGAAGAATGGATTTACACATACAGACCCACATTCGCTGTGAAAGCATGCTCCCGCAGTCCCAAATTGTATGCCACCACTGTTTATAACCGAGGAAAGCTGAGAGTTAAATGAGATGAGTACTCAAGTGCCCAGCATATGTTGTTTTTGTATTGTTTATGTGACCAATCATTATTAAAATTTATTATCTTTTAATGCTATCAGTATACTGTTAAAGAACAACACACTCCAATAACAGAACAACAGACGCTATCTCCACTAAAAATGGATTCCATTTAGAGCACTACTACTTTACTGAGAGACGCTAATTTAGTAAACTCACCACTGCACTGTTTCAGAATTCTTTTTCTGCTGCTCTGTGGTTTGAGTGCTGAGAAAATGACCAAAAAAAAAAAGAAAAAGAAAAAGAAAAAGAAAGAAAGAAAAAGAAAAAATATCTGTGTGTAATGTTCACTCAAAAAGTAAGGCAATGAAAGAACTATTGAAAATTTTGACATCTGTTTATCTGTTTATAGCTATGGCAAGATTACTCATATTAATTCTTGTTTAAAATGCCATATGAAGGAAAGACATTTGTGCAAACAAGAGTCATATTTGAATTGTAGATCATGTCTTCACCATCTGTGAGAGCTGATGGTGTTGCAAAATTAATGTGTTAATGAAATCACAATAATTTCTCCAAAGTAATGGGTTCTGAAGCTGAGAATGACTATTTTTTGAACTTTGATGTCTAGTGATTTCCAATTGGGAAAAGCTCTCAGCCTTTAATTAGTTCTGCAGCCCAACTTTAAAATAAATTTGGTGATGTCTTTCTTTTGCCAGGAGTAGATTTGAAGGGGGGGAAAAGCCATAACAACTTTTGGAAAACGTTCTCTGGTGTTTGAAAAGTTGTTAAATAAGACTGCCTGCCAAGAAGTGTCACCAAAAATTCTGACTACTGAGAGAGAGTGGGCAAACAGCTCAAAAAATAATTCTAGCTTGCTGCAACATCACAGGTTGGGAATAGCTAAGCCTCACACAGAATTCATGACTAATTCCAAGTTTCCCTTTGAAAGCCAGACATAATGATGTTCAGCGCTTTGTGTTATTGGTTAACATAGCACACCCTTTCCAACTGCATTATCGAACACAGTCAATAGTGTAAAATGACTTTGCATAGGGGAGAATTTTCGGGGGCTATATTTCAAAGTTGACTGAACTTTTTGGAGAATCCTCTTCAGAGCTAGTTAGGTTTGCATTGACAATGAATTCTTTGACAAGTGAAAACGTGTGGGAGGTGTATGTCCTCCTTTTTGTCATACCTACCTTAGTCATGCTTAAAGGGGACGACACAGTTTCTTAGGATATAGATTTGAAATGGAAAATGGTGATAGTTGCTGTTCTAAAGAGTTTATCTTTATGAAGCAATTCTGGATTCCAAGAATAAATTTACAGATATTTCAGAGTTTTACCTTTTAGATGGAAACACTTGAACCTGTTCAAAAAATTGTGGTACATTTTGAAAGAACCTTTGTGTGAAACATGAAACTCCATCCACTATAGGAAACTGCTTATCTTACTTTCTTTTTTAAATTGTTGTAGGTATGTGACTGGTGTAAGCACATAAGACACACAAAAGAATACCTGGATTTTGGGGACGGGGAAAGAAGGCTTCAGTTCTGCAGTGCAAAATGTCTCAATCAATACAAAATGGACATTTTCTACAAAGAGACACAGGCCAACCTTCCAGCTGGGCTGTGCAGTACATTACACCCTCCCATGGAAAATAAAGCAGAAGGCACCGGGGTGCAGCTGCTCACTCCCGACTCTTGGAATATCCCTCTAACAGATGCTCGGAGGAAGGCCCCCTCCCCCGTGGCTGCAGCTGGCCAAAGCCAGGGCCCTGGTCCATCGGCGTCCACCACCGTCTCTCCATCCGACACTGCCAACTGCTCTGTTACTAAAATCCCCACGCCAGTGCCCAAGTCCATGCCCATCAGTGAGACGCCAAACATCCCTCCTGTCTCCGTTCAGCCACCTGCTAGCATTGGGCCTCCCCTGGGGGTCCCGCCTCGCAGCCCTCCCATGGTGATGACCAACCGGGGCCCAGTGCCGCTCCCCATCTTCATGGAACAGCAGATCATGCAGCAGATCCGCCCGCCCTTCATTCGGGGGCCGCCGCACCACGCCTCCAACCCCAACAGCCCTCTGTCCAACCCCATGCTCCCTGGCATCGGGCCCCCACCCGGCGGCCCCCGGAACCTGGGCCCCACCTCCAGCCCCATGCACCGGCCCATGCTGTCACCCCACATCCACCCTCCAAGCACCCCGACCATGCCCGGGAACCCCCCAGGCCTGCTGCCCCCGCCTCCCCCGGGTGCCCCATTGCCTAGTCTCCCCTTCCCTCCCGTGAGCATGATGCCAAATGGCCCGATGCCCGTGCCCCAGATGATGAACTTTGGGCTACCTTCGCTAGCCCCGCTGGTGCCACCTCCCACCTTGCTCGTGCCATACCCCGTGATCGTGCCCCTTCCGGTGCCCATCCCCATCCCCATCCCCATCCCTCACGTCAATGATTCCAAGCCTCCCAATGGATTCTCCAGCAACGGGGAGAACTTCATTCCGAGCGCCCCTGGCGACTCCTCGTCGGCCGGAGGCAAGCCAGGCGGACACTCCCTGTCCCCCCGGGATTCCAAACAGGGCTCCTCCAAGTCGTCGGACTCGCCACCCGGCTGTTCCGGGCAGGCCCTGAGCCTGGCGCCTGCGGAGCACGGCCGTAGCGAGGTGGTGGACTTGACGCGGCGCGCCGGCAGCCCCTCGGGAGCAGGCGGCCAGCTCGGCTTCCCGGGCGTGCTGCAGGGTCCGCAGGACGGCGTCATCGACCTGACGGTGGGCCACAGGGCCCGGCTGCACAACGTGATCCACCGCGCGCTGCACGCGCACGTCAAAGCGGAGCGCGAGCCGGGCGCTGCGGAGCGCAGGACCTGTGGCGGCTGCAGAGACGGCCACTGCAGTCCCCCCGCCGCCG
>NW_004567102.1:50754173-50790453 GCF_000260355.1 Condylura cristata
CGCCCGAGCAGCCGCCGCCGCCGCCGCCGCCGCTGCCCCCCAAGAAGCTGCTGTCGGAGGAGCCGGCGGTGAGCGAGCTGGAGTCGGTCAAGGAGAACAACTGTGCTTCCAACTGCCACCTGGACGGGGAGGCAGCCAAAAAGCTGATGGGCGAGGAAGCCCTGGCGGGGGGTGACAAGTCGGACCCGAACCTCAACAACCCTGCGGACGAGGACCACGCGTATGCTCTGCGAATGCTGCCCAAGACGGGCTGCGTGATCCAGCCTGTGCCAAAACCCGCGGAGAAGACTGCCATGGCGCCGTGCGTCATCTCCTCGCCCATGCTCAGCGCCGGGCCCGAGGACCTGGAACCTCCGCTCAAAAGGAGGTGCCTCCGAATTAGAAATCAGAATAAGTAAAAGGTTTGTATGTCCACCAAGGCGCTCCGTTGTGTGAGGCCCGGCCCCTCTCGTCCCAAGGCAGAGGCGAGCGAGTTGTAAATAATCATGATGTTGACCGTACATGTTTTACAGTACACCTTGTGTGGTCACATATGCATTCGATCCAACACCATTCCCATTTTGCAGCTGAGGAAATTGAGTCACAGCATGTAAGTGCCATACCCAAGGTCACTTAGGGAAAAGCCCACTGTGCTGAACCTGACTTGAAACACTAACTCCCTAATGATGCTTTCATTTGATTGTGCCCATCTCTGTGGTTCCAGCTGTAGGAAAAGGGGAAGATGGGAGGAAGGAGAGGTTGCCTGTAAAAGTTCAGTCATGATTTCAGGGAGTTCACTTGCAGGTGAGAACAAACACCAACCTCCCTACCTGCTACGCCAGCTGAACCCAGGTCACTGGGCCCCAATTTGCCTGGCAGGCTATTAGAGCACAGACTCATAGCACCTGTTCTTGGGGTCTCTTCCCTCATTCTCCAGGCATAGGTTAGCTTTCCTTCCTCCTGTTTGGGCTCTGTGGCTCAGTTGGCGGATGGCTCGTTTCTGCACACAGTGAGACGCTTCCATGGGGAAAAGGGCCATGTTAATGAAGTGGGTGACAGCACACAGCTCTGATCTCATGCCGGAAACCTGCTAATTGCCAAGTGAGGCTTCAATAATGAGCCCAGAATTTCAGTAAGGGCAAGGAGAACTAGCATGCCATTGTAACCAGATATGCCCTCATGTGCTTCTCCTGCCAATCCTGCTGAAATGGGCCTTCTGTGTCTCAGCGGGAGGACAATGAGGCTTGGAGATATTGCACAGAATCGGACCTGATATTTGGGGGGACCAGAATTCAACTCGGGTGTGCTGGACCCAGACACAGGGCTCTTCCCCTCTATCCAGCAGGGCAGCAGTTGAAATTTATCAACTACTTGTGAAAAGTAAAGGAAAAGAACATTTACTGAGCTCCTAATTTTGCATGCTCCTTCCAGGAGCTGGGGAGATAAAAAGGTTAAGAGGGTGCTGTTCCTGCCCTCAAGACAGTCAGCTGGGGATATAATGCAGGGATGAAGGAGGCCTGGATAGGAGAAGTGGACCTTGTAAGAAGAATAAGGGCTCACTTTTGTATGTTCAGGTCATCTCCGAAGTGTTTTCAAGAATATTTATTCGGATCTAGATCCAACAACAGTTATCATCTTTGTGTTACTGATGAGGGAGCCATGATCGAGAAATTAAGAAACTCAAGCAAAATGGCCACATTAGTAAGCAGAGTTGAGATTCAAATTCAAGCTGACTCCAGAGCTACATTTTCTTTAAACTGCTGTAGAAAAATAGGCTGACTTGTCCCTTTATTATCCTACCTGATGAAATTCTTTTATCTCAGTTAGTTTGGGGTTAAGTTCCTAGATAAAAGCCAAGGCCATTTACCAACTTCTCTAAACTGCTTTGAAGGTGTTTAATCCTGGTTTCCCAGCAACAAACCCAGACTACCAACCCATTACTCCACAGTGGGAAATAATAATTGTGACTAGACCACATGATGTGGTATATCCAGATCATTGTCTCTGAGTTGTATGTTCAGGTAACCTCTGAAGTACATGGGTACCTACCTCACTTCTAGCCAGAGTCTGCTTGGAAGCACAGAGCCACATGGGGCGTTTGTTGAGTGGTAGGAGATGGATTTCTCAAGCTCCATCATCTGAGGTTTCCTTATTCATTTGTGGCTTTGCCAGTAGGTGCAGAATCTAAAAATCAACTCACTGTCCCTTCCTGGTTTTATATATACACATTCTGCTGTCTGAAGACAGATGGCCTCAGCCTTCTCATAGTCACTTCAGTCGTAAATACCTCTGATTTCTTCTCTAGGGTAATTTAATCTGGTTGACAAAACAGTGAGGAATGGGGATATGTGAGGGAGGGGGCGGGAAAGGATAGCCTTTAGAAAGCATTGGGAATTGTAATTTTAAACACATTTAATACTGTCCATTCAAATGACGTTAAGGGAAGAACGGGAGGGTGAAAGACTTTACTGCTGTGACCAGGTCAAGAATAGTACTGCTAGGCCATATTAGCATGGGTCCAAAGGACATGAAAATATGAAATGTATGATGATGATTTGAGTAATAAGTGTTTCAGAATAAAGAATCAGATTAGGGTCTTATATATTGACCAAGGTTATTACCAAAAATATTAACCTGGTTTTACCTAATCTCAGAAGATGTCCATAGGTGCTTGAGACTGGAGAATTCTTTTTATGATGGGTCCCTCCAACAAATTACAGTTTTTCTCTAACGTCAGAGATACTCAGACTTTGCAGCTACCATGGGGTGACAAGCCAAGTGATTTAAGATGGTGGGAGAACCACCTCTCTGCCACTAAATCACATTCCCTTTTGCCCTCTGTAGTTCCACGTCAGCCCACAGCACAGTTGCAGGCTGCTATAATTCACTCACATTTTCTGACCCTTCCTGATTTCCTGTGCACACGTGGTGCTGTTTTTCTTCCATGCCTTCAGAAGCCCAGCCCTTTCCTATAGTTGCAGAAACTGGAAATGCATCCATTAAATAAAGGCCTTTGTGCCTTGACAGTGAACACTGTGTGGTGACAAGTTAAAGCCAAAGTGAAAAGCACTAAAACCAAAAATGAACCTGGGTTGAGTTGTGGTGGGTGAACTGCAGGTGAGTGATTTCTTCATGAGCTTTGTGGGTGACTGAATATATCATTTTTCTGGGTTGTCACTAACTTTAATCACGCTTTCATTCTTTTCACTATGTCCACCAGACTCAGGCTGCATTACTGTTGTTTAAATCATTTAAAATAGGTTCAAAATAGACTATAGTTTGATATCAATAATCTAGGTAGCTACAATTATCTTCAAGGAAGTTTTGGGAAATTAGAGTCTTTTCCCCTATTTGGAAGTTACTCTGTTTCTGGTTACCTGACTTTCTTGTTTGTTGATATGATTACAAATGATTTCGCTGGGCAGATATTTTCCTAGTTGCAGAACTAACTAAGTTTAGTAAAAGATCTTAAAAGGTTGTAAACTTCCTTTCATCTTCAACTTGAAATCTCCAAATATGAGTTCTGCAGCTTCTGTAGACTGGAAAAAATATATATATATCCCTCAAATAATAAGGAAAACAATGTATAAACATTTTGCAAACTATTCTATCCACAAAGAATTCCATGTGTAAATGGAATACTCCCTTCTTTGTCTGCCCAGGAGCTTGGGGATAACTGTTTGTATTTGTTCATTTTCTGAATTTCTACAGTTTATACTTGTTTATGGTACTTTGGGGAGTTCAGAGTAACCATTTGCAAATGTTTGAAGATATTCAAAAGAAAATATCCGCCCTCCTCAGTTTGCCAGGGAAATGACATATGTTCTTCAAGTAAATTAATCAATGGAAAAATGTGTGTCACCAGTAACCCTTTCGCCTGGGAACGACAAGTCCCCTTTGTGACCCCTAAATTTCTTTTTCTAAAAAGTTTTATTGAAGTTACATTGGCTTATAAGATTATACAGGTTTCAGGTGTACAACATTATGTATTTCTTAAAACATGAAACTCTTCTCCCTGGCTCCAATTCCACGGGTGCTTCCCTAGCCTGGTGGAGGAGTGGAGGGGCGGGGTGGGGTGGGGGTTTGGGGGTTTCCTTCCATTTTTTTGCTCTCACCGTGAGAACTCAAGGTGACTGTGATTTTGGCTTCTTGGAGCTTAATCATTAGTCTAGCCATGGGGCCACAGTCCTAAAGTGACTGGGGTGTAGAATTAATGCCTCATTAGGAAAATCAAAAGGGTGGAAGTGACAGGTAACTTGCTAACAGTTTCTCTGGCTGAGCAGAAGTAAAGCTCATACTTCAAATTATAAAAGTATGTGTGCTTACTTTTAAAGCAAAGAAAAGAAGAAAAACTGAGAGCAGAGGAAATCATAACAAGTGGGTTATGTTTAGATCTTATGCCAGACTTAAGATTTTTAGTGTTCCAGAACTTGATTATTGGAAATGTTAATGGACCACATAATCCCTGATGTTAAAGTTTCTCCCATCTCAGAATGCAGATGGCTGTCCAGTTCCAGACAGAGGTAATTCAAAGAACCAGCAGGAAACCGTCAGGTCTACATCATGAACACATGTGAGGTGTGAGGATCTGAAAGGTGCTTGCAGAATCATTTCAGACTCATAGTGGAGAATTTTCTGGAATGAACATTGTCAACTTTGTCATGAGCCACTTCTCATATAATGCCTCTGGGTCTTTGTAACCTTTCTGACAGGGGACATTGAAGAAGAGTTTGATGCACAAACATCTGGCTTTTAGATAGTATTTCAATCAGATTATGATGGACTAGAAAATGACATATGTGACCGGGTATTTATTTCATTCAGATGTAGCCCTAATTCTCCACCTCCAGTAGGCTTGGAACTAGGATGAAGCTAGCAAAGTGTGTGGTGCGCACTTTAGAGAGGACCTCACTCTTGGCATTGTGCAAATGCAGGACTAGCCTTCGTCCCTAGACCTGCTGGTGCACTCAGCAGCTGTTCTCTTATTCCAGGGATTCACCTGGGGACAGTTGAGCCTCTTCTGGAACTTTGTATATCCCTAGGCACAGAAGCATTTTCTTGGGAGGAGAGGTCCATAGATTTAGCTTCCAGGAAGTGTGAGCTACATTTCTGAAGGATTACCTTATATTATTACCAAGCGATAGCTAAATTGGATTTTCTTCTTGCTACTCTGAGGTAGCTAAATTGTTGGTTCCCCTTAAAAGTAAGAATTGTTTTTAGCAGTTTTTGCTGTGCATCTATTATTACAAAATCATTGTTGCAGCTATCTCATTTAACACTTGCCTCAAAAAGTGTCTATTTGAGGGACCAATGCTAAAGATTATATGGATCTTTCTTCTAATTACCATAGGTTGTCAGTGCCCATGGTGAACAGAGAAGAAAAGGAAAGTAAGAAGAGAACCTACAAACTAGAAACACTTGGGTGTTCAAGTTTACACTGTATAGGGAGATGCTACCCTTTAATTGAAAACCTTCTATCCCTGCCTTTGGGCCAAGGGAGGGGAGTAGCTGGAGTCTGAGAAGGTGGGCAGAGTGCTCAGCAAACACCATGGCACTGATGCACCGTGTTTCAGGTTGCTGCCCATTCTCCCGAGCACCTCACACTCTTTTCATCTGGAGAGAGTGCGCCTGGAAATGGGGAAGCATTCAACCAGCTTTTAACAAGCCATTGCCCAGGCGGGCACTGGAAATAATCTCCCTGTCTGGTTTCCAATGAATCACTCCCTCACTGACTGGAGAGACTTCCTGGGCATCATGGTTCAATCATTTACACCTAGCTTCGCACAGACAGGCATCGTGGAGGGGTAGAGGTGTTTGAGGACCAAAATACACTTGGTGGAACACTTACCTCATGGAATGGAACACTTACCTCCACCCCTAACGCTTGGCCTTTTCCAGACTCTCCTGTCAGAGATCGTGCCAAAGGGCCAGAGGGTGGCCACTCTATTTTTCTTCACCATGTTCTGCACAGCATTATTTTGTATCCTTTATTGGTTGCCGTTTTAAATGCATTACACACTTTCAATGGGGAGGCACGTTAAGGTAATGCATTCTGCGTGTGTTAACTTTTTTTTCTTAAATACCTCAAAAGCATAAAAGGAATCCACTTTAGAGAAACAAGTAAATGAGCTTTAAAAGATAAACAGTTTAATGCTGGCATTGTTTAACAGGGTTCCACTCTCAGGGAAAGAGAGTAAATGCCAGCTCAAATACCAGCTCTAAATACTCACCATACAGAGCTCTTTAGATTTGTGAATTTCCGCTGTTCTGCTAGCAAAACAGTAGAATGGGGCCAGGGTAGCTAGAGAACACGAGCCCATCATCCAGGAAGGGAAACACATACGTGTGCCTGCACACACATTATTTCAAGGGTCATTGAAAGGATTCTAGTGAAAATGACCAGAGCAAAAGCAAACGACAAAAAACAAAAACTTGAAAACGGTCCCTTGCACTTTAAAGTAACTCCTGAGTGCACGAAACATTCTTAGATTGGAAACCAGTCAAGTTGCCAGACGTCACTTAGCTCTGTGTCCCCAGGCCCGAGCTCCCATTGTGACCCCGTGACCTGTGATCTGTTTGCCCAGTTAGCAGTTTGACCCTGTCACCCAACCCCGGCTCCTAAGGGGAGAAGCAAGGAGCCGCCAGCACAGGACTGTGACAAATTAAAGTTGGCCGGTGCTCCCCGGCCTCATTCCTTCCAGATACTTGGCTGCACCCCTGGCCATCTTCTCATTTCCCCCTCTGGACCCCCAGTTCGTGTCTGTCTTTGATGGCAACTTGTGTTTTGTTTTGGGTAAAAAGGAAAGGAATGTGATTGATGGCACTTAAGAACAGAAGGGAGAAACATACTTTCTGGACTCATTTGATATGAAACATCAACTTAACATCCCAAAAATGCAATTAAAAGGTGTATCTCTTCCTCATTCTCATGGCTTATTTCCCCAAACATGCTTTTGGTATTGAAAATGAGTGGTATTCCCATACAACATGTGTCCCAATTTGTAATGATATCCTCCTTGCAGCTGGCTTAGTTCTCCAAGTGTTTCTAAAATGTTACTGTCTTAAATTTGAGCCAACCTACAATAACAAATTATCTAGAAGCAAAGTGGCTAAGCTGCATTTGGTGAGAGAAGGGGAAACCCTATATTTCATCTTTCAACTCTTGTTTTGGAAATTCAGATGGTAACAAGATCCTTTCCTAAGGAAATCTACACACGCACACTTTAAAAGTTGTGCAGATTGGGTGTTGTTGGAGCAAGAACGATCAGGTTTAAATTTCTCTAAAAAGTTCTGCATCCCATCAACAAGCCCTTTTGATATTTTAAACCCATATTTAGAATAATTTCAAGATACTTGGAGCACATGTGGTTAAATGTAAAACTTTGTCATTATGATTTGTTAGATGCTTATACTTTAAATATTTATAAGTCATTTTTAAGTGCTCTCTCCAAAAGCCTTCTCCCCCTACAACACTATACTTGAATAGCTGAGCATCATTTAGAAGACACCAGAAGTCTTTGTAGCATACATGCCTATTCTTCCTGCTTTTCTGGTCTTAATTCAAATGTCATTTTCAGTAATTCCAACTTATCTTTAAGCATGTAAAGAATTATTAACACTGTTAGTTGTGACTTTAAAAAAAAAAAAAAAACACCAACCTCCAACAGGTAAAATACTCAATTTGAATTCTGTTGAGTTCCACTTCTTTTTCTTGCCCTCTGAAAATGAGCAAAACTTTCCATGAGAGTGTTAGATCTGTGTCGCTGTGAACTTAAGGGTAATATTATTTCTCTAAAATGACTTAGACACAATTTATTGGTGGTTAGTTCGAATTCTTTACCACTCACCTTCAACCATCTTGAAAACTAAGACACAGAAGCTTGTCTTTATCATAGGCAGCCTGTTTTGCGCTTAATATGAAAGTGGGGTGGGGGGGTCACTTTTTCCAAGCTTAGAATCCATTTAAGCTTCAGGGGTTATAAATTTCAAACTGACCACAGGCCTCTGGGACTCAACCCTTTTTATGAATGGCAAAATACACCTTTCTGGTAAGAACTGGGGGGAAAGGGGGCTTAAAAAGGCACATAAACTTGGTTGGACATATATAGCTCTTACCAAACAGTATTTTCATGAGTTAAGTGTAAATGAGTCAGAAACATATAGATTGAATTTCTTTTAAAATACACTTGGGTTTAAAAATTAAGGCCAAAATGCTTGGCAAAATAAGATTTGGTTTTAGCCAAACCCCAAGGGTTTGAAAAAAAAACAGGTTTACAATTTGCCAAACCAAAAATGCATCCAGGTCCCTCATTCCCCTCATTTAGTATGAGGGCATCATAATGTCTGTTTTCACATCCACTGAGGTCTGAGCAACATAAGTCCCCAATGCTGTGGCACATGGTATGTATGACCATGTAGATGAAGGTGAGAGATGCTGGTTCAGTGTTCTGGTTTTGATTTTGACAGAGCCCCTCACTTCTGACCATCTGATCAGTTTGTTTTGCATTAGGGGTGCTCATGTCTTAGGCACAGGAATCATAACTTTAAAAAAATCCTTTGGAGTTCTTAATTTATAATTAATTCATATATTGCAATCTGCAAAACTTAATAAACTACTAATCATATCCAAACAGAGGGAAGCTGTTCCCTCTCACTTATTTATGGTTCAGAGACAGTCTTCATTTATTTCCCTAGAGGACAAAGCAGAACCATTTGAAACTAACAATATCTAACACTGACTTCATGCAGGGACACTGTTATTAAGAGATATCAGGAAGAGCGGAAGGAAAGGAGGGCAGGAGGCAGGGAAGGAGAAGCTGGAGGGAGGAAGAGAGAGCAAAGAAAAATTAGATAGTGTGGCAACAATACCTGCTGAGAAAGACAAAAAGTCACCAACCTAGTCCAGGTTTCTAGAACCTGCAGAGCGATGTGGCACTCTACGTGGGAAGCTCCAGCCAGAGCAGGGACAGGTTTTTCCTCATCATTGTCATCTTGTGCCCAGCGTGGAGAGCTGGCAGAGTGGGCGTGCCAGTGTTTCTTGCACAAGCGAGTGAGCAGGATATCGGGAGAGGAATAGCTAGCCGTTGTTTCAGAGGTGAACGTGGAATTCAGGTCTACGACTGGGGAGGAACATGGAACCGGCAGTCAGGAGCGGAGGTCAGGAAGATGTCAAAAGCCACAGAGGCAGAGAAGGGCTGACCTTCCACTTCCCTGGACTGGAGCAAAGGGCTTGCAGGGGGTCGGGAAAGGAGGAGGCGGCTGGAGGAAAGCCAGTCGGAGTGGGACAGACTGGCGTATTTGTGTCTGCACACTAGCAGCATCACGGCGACCTCGAGCAGAGGAGTGACAGGATGAAATCTGTGTTTGAGAATTACTTTAGCAGCTGCTCGTAGACTGAAAGGAAGCAATAGAAAGACTGGCATCGCTGAAGCCGATCGTTGCATTCTGATGACAGTCTAATTACCAGCATTGATTCTAAACATTGCAGAATGTTATCGCTACAGAGTGAGGGGCGTTGGCCGCTGAATCTCTGCTTTGGGCATGCACAGCCAGGGGAGCAGCAAGGTGAGAAGAGCAGCTTCTTCCTTTGTGCCCAGAGTAGGGCCTGAGGAGGCTTTGTGGCGGCCAGTGGAGGAAACAAATGACAGACCAGTTCGAAGTCCAGTCCAAGGGGCTGCTGGCCTGGCCTCAGGCTGCCACAGAGACAGGGGGGGCTCCACCCTCCAACCCACCAGCGGCTCTGAGCCTTGGCCAGCAGTGGAGGGTGTGGTGGGGGCTGTTGCCTGGTGGGCCCATGGGGGCACCCTCTGTCCTGCAGAGGGCTTCCCTGTAGGAAGACTACACGGAGACTACACAGAGGCCAGCATGAGGCCCAGAGCTCTGACCTTGGACTGAAGATCAGCCACAAGGTTTGGCTGCCTGGCTTTACCTCAGATGCCTTCAGAGATTTTCACAGAATCTCAATCAGATCCTCCCGGAGCCTGTGGGTGCTTTCAAGGCAATATGGAAGCTTTTGGAGATGTTCTTTGATCTTTTTTAGCATCCAGGCCTTAGGCCTCTGAAGCTCCCACAGAGCCACTAACTACTGAGGGAGGGAGCGACCCCCATCACCCACGCTGGAGGCGCGGTCTCAGAACAGGAGTTGCAGGTAACAATGCGGGGATAGGTGAGACGGCCCAGGCAGAGACACGGGTCCTCGTGCCAGGGGTGGCAGGTGCTGTCCCACTGGAGAGGTTACCACACCTCAGAGTAAAACAGGGGCTGGCACAAGACCTGCTGGATTTGAAACCCACTGTGCTGCTCTCCAGCTGTGAGACTTCAAGGGTTTTATAACTGCTTGGTGCTTGTATTTTCTCATGAAGTAATTGTGACAACTATTATGAAGCACTTTCTCTATGGAGATGGTGCTCTGAATGTTACACGCCCACACAGCCCCATCATTAAACCCATTTTTCAGAAGAGAAACTTAAACACAGACTGAGTCTCTTACCCAGTGCCGTGCGCCAGTAAACAGCAGCCCTGGGGTTGACTGGCAGCCTGGCTCCAGAGTCTGCGTGCCAAACCGCAAAATATAAAAACAATACCCCTGCTTCGTAGAGTGATCAGGCTTCCATAGAAAGTTGAAATGCCCAGGATGTTGCACACAGTAGGTGCTTATAAGAATGGGCACGGCACCCCCTACCCCTGGAGCTGCCTCCCTCAGATGTGTAATGGAAAGTAATGAAACCCTTCCATGTTGTTGACCTCAGAGGTTAGGGAAAACATTCCAGAAATTCTAAGATGTCTGTTTCTACTTTTACAAGGAGGGACCGGGACCAACAGCAAATGCCCAAGGTCGCAGAGTGGCGCAGCTAGGATTAGAACCTGAGTCCTCATCTGCCTTTCCTCTCTGGGGCACAAGGACACCACACGGGGCTGCTTGAGTTACACGGCCCGTGCCAAGGACCAGAGTCATGTTTTCTTGCCACCACGGCACTTGCTTCCTCACATCAGGCAGCTGATTTCAGGGAGGAAATAGGTTGGTCTTGAACATCTGGGGATGAGGGAATGAAAGGTAGCAGAAATAAGCAATTATTAGCCACACTCTCCAGCTCCGTGGCTGTTGGGGGTGGCGTGAGTTTGTCAGCAGGCTTGTTCTTGGTTTTTAGAGTGAAGTTTCTCTGAGTGTGACCCCAGCCCCTCCCCTGCCTATACCTTCTCTGCTATGGGCTAGTTGTAAGAATAAAGTTGTCAGAAAGATCTTTTTTTCTAGACTGCACCTAAGAATCTTAAAATCTACTGTTGATCCATAGGCCATAGCTAATTGCCACATAAAACTTGTTTTATTTCCTGAATTTTTTTCTTAACCTAGAATACCTATATTCAGATAATATATAGATAACTCAGAAAAGCATCAAGCTCAGTCTTATAGTAAGCATCTATTTGTCTTGTCCAGGGCAGAATTTGGGGAAGGTATAGGAACCAGCTTCGGTCATTGTTATACTTGGGTGGGACTTGAATGAAAACACAATTACTCTTTCTTATTAATAGCTCTCAGGACTTTTGTTCACAAAGTCACAGCTGGATTATATATGCTGCAAGGCCCCTTACAGCTCTGACATTGTGACCCCACTAGTCAGGGTAAGGAAGTAGAAAGATGACATTTAGCTGAGGGACTCTACGTCCTGAAAGGGAGAGACGCTTCAATTCAGCTTGCCCCTTTCTAAATGGAGACCTTGAGTAACTAAGTTTCTTGACCTCTCTTGAAACATTTTCTCATTCTGTATGTTGGTGCAATAAAAAGGACTTCAGTAGCTTTGTTGTATCAGTGAACTAAGTGTATAAGTGAAATAAGTATATATAAAACTTACTTGTTTTTAAGTGAACTGAGTATATAAAGAGTCTTTAGTGCAATATTTAGCATAAAGTAGGTGCTCAATAAAATTTGACTCCAGTCTTTGAAATCCTGGCAGCCTTCCAGACCCTAACAGGCCGCGCTTGGTCCAGAAAGTCAGGAAACAAGGGCTGTAGGCTCTTCATGTTTTTCTGAGAACATCTGCTATATCATACAGTTGTTTTATTTTTCTCTTTTCTGAATGGATGTAGCTTCCTGTTCTAGTGCGTCTATGAAATCTGTGCTGGGTCTCTTGGTTTACTTGAACTCCAAGGTCCCAGAAAGAATTTGAGGTAAAGCAGGTCATTGGTTTAGGGTGAAGGTAATGACTTTTTTGGATGCAGAAGAGGGGTTCTGAGGTTGAGGGTTCTTTGTCCCTCAGGAACTTTTAGAGGCCAGAGAAGTATCAGTGGCTACTTGGTAGAATAGACTCACTTCTCCACTCTCTTAACTCATGAGCAAAGAAAACCAAAATTACAATGTATAAAATGAAGAATTAAATATATAATTATCTCAGTTACAGGAGCTTACAGGGTTGTGATTTTTTATTGAGGAAAGAGTAAAATAAGATTGTGAAAGGAGAAAATTACAAAAAAGAATGGCAAACATATTTCTTTTCTTTTTTTCAGCTTTAACTTATGAGCGCCAAGGGGTGAGTGACACAGTCTGATGGATTTGTAGTTCAAACCAGAGCCCTGAGCTGGGCTAAAATGAGGCTTAGCCTTGGTCCCCACATCCCTTCCTCACCCATGGGTTACTTCCATGGCAATTGCCCCAGGAAAGAGGAGGATGTTTCTCTATTTAACGAGGCAATTAATGCACTATAAGAAAACAGGTACCCTCACTTCATAAATGAAAGCAGTTTTATCCTGGTACAGGCCACATCAGAACTTTTCATGAGGCAGCAGTTGATGAAAGAGAGAGGGGAGCATATTGGGGCAAAACCGCATCCAGCTGTGGCCCTTTTGGGATGGGCTTTGTGCGGACACCACTGTCTGGCACCACTGCTGGGTTTATCAGCTGCTGCAGATGGCTCTGTTCATTGACCGCAGGACTGTGCCCTTGTGAGTGTCCCAGAATAGCTGCAGCTACCTGAGAGCAGCCCAGCCCTCCGGGACTTGTCATTGTCCCAGATAAACAGTGTGGCTGAAGCCAGCTCATAATGGCTGTGCTCAGCCATGAGAAGGGCTGGGCCATGGAGGCCGAGTGAGTGGTGTCCCTGGTAGAGCCAGCAGGGGTATTTCTTACACATCCTCAAGCCATTGCTATGGGGTTTTAGCCTCCCTGGAATAAATATGGCCGCTGTCCTAAGCAATTAAGACACAACCTACCTACAGGATGTTGATAGTATGCTCATTACAAAAGTACTTGAGGAAGGAAAGAAAAAGGTTTGGAAAATGAATTCGATTAATTGAGACTAGCTTCCTGGGACAGATGGAAGGTGGCACCCTGGAAGGATGAACTTGTCCATATTGGGAGGGACAAAACAGACATTTTTTTTTTTAAAGATTTATTTATTTATCCTTACAGAACTGGGGTATAGACCAGAGGTGTGGTAGTTGAGAAGATTCACCAGAGATAGAGTGAGAAGCAGAACAGGCAGATCTACTGAAATACACTGCTGAGGGGAGCAGCAGAGGTCTGCCACGCCATGTGGGTCAGCTCTCTGGTCAGGGATCGAACCCGTGCTGCAGTGGCTTTGGAGAGCTTCATAATGCGGTGCTTTAACCTGTTGCACCACCAAGGAGAGCCCAATTTTTTTTTTTTTGACATAACATTTACTTTTGGGAGTGGCTGCCTGGAAACTATGAATTTTCCATTTAAATGCAACCCGCATGAGTCTTAACCATAAAGGTAGAGGAAGTAAAAGTGAGACTGGCCGTGTGTGTTTGAGAGAGAGAGACTTTCTGAAAATTTGGGCTTTCAGAGTTCAGAAATTAAGTCTTCCTCATGCACTTACAACACATTACTACCCACTGTCCAGGTTTACATCCGTACTTGTGTGATACTGAATTTGGCCCAAAGACCCTACAGTCACAAAATCTGACAGATTAAAAATAAACAGAAACACTCACTAGGTCCCCATCTCACAGAGGAAGACTCAAACTTGGGGAGACTAAGGAATAGGGCCACAATCTCACGAGTTAGGGGTCATGCTGGTTGTAACCTCATCTCTCTTACTTCTTGTGGCCATATTCCTTTTGAACAACTCAAGAGCTTTAGACAAGAGGGTGCATTTTCCACAAGAGACCTCTGCTTGGCAAGTGTGAAATAGGTAATATACTCAGGCTCTGGAACTTCCTTCCCTGTTCACTTTCTCAAACTCAAAGCTACGTCCCCCCGCCACCCCCCACTCAGGAGTTTCTTACTTTCGCACTAGTGCGTATCAAGTGGATGAAGCCCAGACCTCGGTCTTTGTGTTCGTTGATTCCAGGGTTTTTTCTGTGTCCCCAACATGGGTCTGCGTGAACCTACCAGATTAGAACACCAGGAGATACCACCTCACCCTCCAGTGTTCTCAGCAGAAAGGGGTTTGTACTGCCACCATCTGGCATTTGGGGGTGCCCCAGACACCGCAAGTGTGTGAGGAGCAGGAAGGCAACAGCCCAAATTGTCTACTTTGCCGTTCTCTTAAAATAAGCTCGGTGTGAGGAGGCTTGCAGAGCAGCGGGAGGGGGGCTGCAAAAAATAGAGTGTGGTGCAGCTGCACCCTTTAGAACTTTGGGGGAAAACACATATTATTTACCAGACAATAATAGATACCAGAGAATAATAATGATTATTATAGTGTTTGGGATGGCAAATGCTGCAGTTAAGGTTCCAGAATGGCTCTCATTAAAATCCCGTTTTCCAGTCTCTTATGAAAGCCTTGAAATTTTCTCCAAGTAGGCTGATGCTGTCCATGTTTGGCCTTTGTCCAAAGGTGATTTGAATACAAAGAAATTTACTGGAGGCATCTCTCTTTGGAGGGTCATGATTCCATTCAAGAAAAAAGCAACATCTTTGAAAACCAATTATTGCTTTCTTAAGTCATTCAAAATGTGGTGTTTGCTGGTCACCGGAGAAAGTGTTATACACCTTTTTTTTTTTTTTTTTAATTTCCTTTTAAAGAAAGAATACACAGGCTATAAGCTTTAGTCTGTCTTGCTCCTAAACCCAGAGGTGGGGTTGGTTTCCCAGTCCCTGTCACAGCAACTTCTAGTCTGTGCTCCCCAAACAGAAAGCTGTGTCCCCAGAACAAGCCGCCTGTGGTTTTGGATCCAGGTGTCATTTCTGAGGTTCCTTCCCAGTCCTCATTTGATGGTGGCTCTTGGTGTTTCAGTGTTTGTATCCCTTCTCACTAGTCTCTAGTCTCAAAAAAAAAGGGGGGGGGGAAGAAGAAAGGAAGGAAAAGGGGAAAGAGGGGAGGAAGGAAGGAAGGAGAGAGGAAGGGAGGGAGGGTGAAAAAACAAGGAAAAATCAGAATGAGCTCTTTTTTCAAAGATAAGCATCCACATTTCCAATCTGACCATGCCAAATGAAAAGGTTTCCATGGCCTTATAATTCCACCCTCATTGCATATTTGCGGTGTTTTGCATTTTCACTTTGGTTATTTAATATACATATTAAATGCACACAGATCTGGTGATTTAATGTGATTTGGGGAACTCAGGCATTTCCTGTCATGCACGTTCAGATTTCCAAGCCTTGTTTCTGACTGATCATTATTATTGCTACCATTAACAGCAGGACTTGGATAGCGGGGTTCAAAGCCCAAGCTTCTACTTAGTCCTCCCGGTGAGCACCCTAACCTCCTCAACACCTGTGCTAAATTCGTGATGCAGACACCCTGAACAAGTTTCCAGGTCTCTTTGGGGCCTCCTTTCTTCAATTATAAAGTGAGGAATTGTAAGGTGTTATCTCTGGGGTCCCTTAAAATTCTAAATTCTATCACCTCTCTGAAATTACTTGTTCATTGTTGCTAGAGGAATAATCTCCTGGGTTGTGAGGATGTTTATGAGACCTCTGTCAGCATCTCCCGATAACCAAATTCTATTCATTCACCTTTCTGACAGCCCCAGTTATTGGCAGTGAGAAAGATACTGTTTCTGGACATGGGAGAGGAGAGCATTCTGATTCTCATTCTTTTGACTAGTGTGTTTAACTGAATGAGGGGCTGAGTGTAGGAGTGGGAACAAAGCAGGCATGACCCCAGATCTCGAGAGTTCGTGGTTTGACTGGCAGACTTCTCAGGGGGCTGCTTACTGGGAGTGACTGAGTATCCTCAGGAGGTCCAGCCAAGGGACTGGTAGCAAATGAAAGAAGCCAGGAGGGATGGAGAGACAGACTGACATGAGTGAAAGTTGGGGGAGGGGTGTTTCCGAAAACAACCTTTCCCTTTCCAGTGAACAATCCTGTTCAGATACTGTTCGGGATTCAGTCCCCTGCTGCTGTTTGGTCTGGAGATGAAGAGGTGTGAGTGGCTTACCTTTGTCCAGTGAGGCCTACCGAGAGGGGCACTTCTCAGCTCAGTTGCCTCTGTAGAAAACCCTGAAGAGAGATCTGAGTGTGCATTGTGATTTTCCATGTGTTAAAAAGTCAATCTCTTGGCTGCAACAAGCCCTGGGAGGCTGTTACCTGAAACACAGGGATGAGGTTCTGGTCTCCAGGATCCCCTGGCCACCTTGTCTGGCTTTGGGGTGACCTTGGGCAACTCAAGGGCAAGTCCTGGCACGCAAGCATGCAGTAACGTGGAGGGTGAAAGCTGCCAGGTTGCAAAGGATGCTGTGGTTTGGTGGGAGGGCGTGGTGACAGTGCTCGGTGTAGGATTCCAAAAAGCTGCTCGAGTTTCCTTTCCTCACACAAAGTTGGCAGGGCCAGCGGGGAGCAGATGAGTGAAGGAAAGTCAAGCTGAGATCCTGCCACTGTGCTGCCTGGTTTGGGAACACCTCTTGGGTGGGACTTGGTGTGGGAGGGTTTGCCTACCTAGACCTGGGTTCTCCCCAGTGTAGGGGGAGCTGGGTGGTGACGGGGTCCAGTGGATTCTGATGGACCCCTTCTCTTTTTTCAGGAACACTCACAGGGTACCTTGCATGGAGAGAGGCGCAGAGCAAACTATGTCCCGCCATCCAATGACACCAGCTGGTCAGCCCACCACCCCCTCTGGCTAAAACTCAAGCAAATAAAGCCACTTCCTGTCATTAAGCATCTTGGAGGAAGCATCCTCCCTCGGTGGCCTCTAGCCCAGAGAAGCCAGCACGCCTCGGACCCACCTCGCGGGCCCAGCCTTCCTGCTGCCACCAGCTGTGCTTTCTCCCCAGAGGAACTTTGGGATTTCGCCCCGGTTTTAAAAGAACAGAAACACCAACAAGCCACAAGGACCAACGTAGGTATTCCCCCGGCTCCATCTTCAAGGCTCAGAGGGTGAGGCTGGAAGATGCTAACAGATTTGAAAACAGAAATCTTTTTTAACCTTTTTAAAAACTGCTGTGGTTTTGCTGCTACACTAAGAATTGTGATTTGCATCGTACGGTTTGGGACCGATAACTGCTCACGTTTTGACGGCGGAGAGGGAGCCCTGGAGTCCCAGCACTTCGGACTCCTCTGTCCTGCCCAGGATGCACTTTTAAATGAAGAGTTAGAATATTTTATTGGCTAATATACTTTTCTTGTTATTTTTACAAAGGCCACCTTTATCCTTTTTAATGCCATATTTTCAGTGTTACACTTTTATGGCTTTTAATTTTCGATTTGACAGATGTAAGAAGCAGCATGAATAGTTTATACTGTGGTTTTTCAGAGACTGAATGCCAAGAGAACTCGGTAAATGTTTATTCTTCTCAGCTTTCTCTTTAAATTCCCCTAAATAGCGCCCCATTTGGGAACAGAGCAAGAGTGTTGAACTGAAGACCAAAATGCCCTCAAGGTGTAAAATAATCCGAGGGGGAATATTTGCTGGGCGTCACGAAAGACTTGGATGAAATTTCAACCCTGATGGTTTTCGGTGATCCAGGAAGTAAGTCAGTGAAGCAGTCTCTCTCTATGTAGAGCCCTTTCATGATAATTAGAATGGTATGGACAAACCAATGAAAACAAGAGGGAAAGTGAGAAACATCACCCATGATTCTGTTTCACTGTTTGCTTTCTCCTGTCATGGTTAAGAGAAATGTGCAATTCGATCCTCAATCAGTGGGTGGAGGATAACAGGGTAGATTTTCTTGTGTGCACTTGTACAGTTGTAGCTGCGAGTCCAGAGTCCTCTAGAGCATGTGTCCTGGCACTGAGTTGGTGAGACAGTCGTGGAGTGTCCCATTCTGATGAGTACAGAAAAAAAAAAGAGAAAAAATAAGAAAAAAATCAAAAAAAGAAGAAAACTTAAAAAAAAAATCAAATCACCTTGTGATTCAGTGTATCTGTTTACTAACTCGAATAAAGCAATTGTTCCCTCTGGAGGGTCCAGGAGCCCCGCCCACGAGGCCGCCAGCCTGAGCGGGAGGGGCATGGCCAGGATGGTGTCACACCCGCCTCGAAGCACCCCCGGCCCATGAATGAGGTGTACATACTGTATTTCTATATTCTCCTTTGTACAGTCACTTCACAAGTCAAGCTACTGTTTTACAGGTGCTCCTTATTTATTAGAGCCGTGAGAGCTTGGGGGACACACCTGGCGAGCGAGCTCGCTTTTTAAAAAATGAAATTGGGGGCAGGGGAAGGGAGGCGGGAGGGAGGGGAAGCTCGCAAGCCCAGGGAGAGATTTATAAAAGTGAACAAAAGAACACTTCCAGCAACAAGTCAAACAAACAACCCACCCGACACCAAACCCACCCATGCAGGAAGCCGCTGCCCTCCCCCGGGGCTCTCATTACCCTGAACGAGGCTCCCAACATTTTCCTCTCTCCCGGACTGGTGTCAGTTCATCAAACAAAATAAATCTCTACAAAAAAAAAAAAAATGCACTTACACATGCTTATTTTGCTTTTCTCATTATTATGGCTATTGCTGTTATTTTTTTGTTACAGAAGGTGTTCCTTTTTTTTTCCTCGGGGAAACATTTAAAAAAATAAAGCCAGAAAGTTTTCAAAGATGATGAGCTATGGGGGTGACACTGGCCCTTCCCCATCTGCTTGGGATCACACTTCTCTGCCCAGTCCCTGGGAGGGTCTGCTGCTGGCGTTCTGTTGCCACGGCATGCAGGAGTGAGCACCTGGGCTGGAGACTGCCCCATCCCCAGGGCTGTGGGAGGCCTGGTCTTGAGGGTTCTGGTCTCACGCTGCAATAGCAGTGCCGGCCTGCTGGTGGGTGAAACCTGGGGTTACTTCCCGTAGTAACCATCCCACCCTGCGGGTGGGCCACACTTTGGTTCTAGCTTTACCTGATGGAGCATTAGTCTCGGGTACCTGAGTTAAACATTATAGCATCCTGAGGGAGAGAGCACACTCACACTGACCTCGTGCACGGCACGTGTCCAGTCATCCTGACCACCACGTGAAAAAGGAAACCAAGAGGTGAATTGACTTGTCCCAGGTCCCACCCTGATTTGGTTTAGCTTGTCAGACAACAAATGCTCATCTGCCTACCACTTACACACACCACCAGCCGTTTCTTCTAAGTGACCCTCCTAGGAGCAAATTCTAGAGACCTGACTTCTTTGCCTTCTAGAGCCTACAGGAATCTCAGGTTCTGGGAATCTCGGGTTCGGGGTGTGGGGTTATGTTTATGGCTCCACTGGAACTCTGAGGGCTTGGCAGGGCTGTGCTGGGGCCAGGCACCCAGCTGTGGCTGTCTGGGACAAACCCCTGACAGCTTTATTCATCTGGACTTGGCCCTAGGGACAATCATCCAAGATATTGATTTTGCTTTTGTTTGTAGTCTGAGATTGTCGAGCAGACGTTTTGACCCTTCTGGAAACAAAAGGTGCCATTGTTCCAACATGAAAAGACTCCGTGGCATCTCATTAAGCATCAGCACACCTTTCCCGCCTCCCTTAATCTTAGGGCTCCCGGAATACAAAATCCACTTGCCGTATACAGAGAAATGGAAATGGTAGTGCAAAGAGTCCCGAGCATCGGAGCATCAGTCCCACTTAGACTTCACAGTAGCCCTGCGCGGATGCTTCCCCCTTATTACATGTGAAGAACAAGAGGTTCAGTGCCTTAGTCATCTCATGGCCAAGATCACACAGCCAGAGAGCTGCAGAGCGACTCACACCCAGGGCAGCTGTGCCAGAGCCCAGGCCACACAGCCAAGCTGGAGAAAACTGTTGACATCTCCATGAAGACTCATTCTGACTTCCTGTAAGTCTGTGGCAGGACTTTGTTCTAAAGTGGCCTTCATTTAAAATAAGGCAGAGAACTGAGTGTTAACGGGTCTTGCCCACACACCTCATTGAGTGTGGGGAGGTGCTGATACTTGCTGAGCAAAGCGGGCAGACAGTGTCTTCCTTATGGGTGTCTATCCCCTCCACCCCAAATGCAGGTCCTGGGTGGGGTGGGGAGGCGCTTGCAGTCCCCACCCCACTGGCTGACATGGAATGGGAAGATAAGGCTGTGGAAAGGAAGGGCCCCTCTGGGCCCCTCCAGGTGTATGCACTTGCACAGCTGGACCCTGAATTCAGGACTGTGCAAAGCCACCTTCTTCTTGTGCAGGCGCTCCCTTGATATTGGAAGGGCAGCCTTGGCCACAGCAGGCCCAGTTCATGCTGCCCGTGTGGCAAAGCCACATGCCAGAGTGGAGGCGGGTGTGAAGATTTCACCCTCCTGGCCTTGGCTCCACTCTAAGGGCCAGATTCTTAGCTTCTTTGTTTTAAAAAGGGTTGTATTTTTTTTTTTAAAGATTTTATTTATTTATGCATACAGAACTCAGGTGCAGGCCTGAGGTGCAGGGGCCGTGAGAGGATTCACCAGAGACAGGGTGGGGAGCAGAACAGGCCGACTGACTAAGTACACTGCTGAGGGCAGCAGCGGGCATGAGATCTGCCACGCCATTTGGGTCACCTCTAGGGCTGGGGATCGAACTTGCACTGAAGTAGCCGCGGTTAGCTTGCAGTGCTGCACTTTAACCCACCACGCCACCAGCAGGGGCCCAGGTTCTTCGCTTTTCTACCCAGATTCAAAGACCCCACTCCAGGCCACATGCTGCTTACTTCTCTCCAAGGAAGGCAAAGCCGAGGACCCAAGCAACAAGCCACATACACGCAGGGCTGGTCCCGGTGGACTTCTTCAGCCCAGCTCACTGCACCATGCAGAACCAGGGGCTGTTTCCTGACCGTCCCGCTTGCTGACCCCTCCTGTGCCTTTGTGATGGAGCTGGCCCTGCCTCCAGTCTTTCCCTTGTCATCACTGGGCCATTATCCAGTGAGACTGGGCTAGGTGCCGGATGGTCCTCTGCTAGGTGCCTGTAGGGCCTGTTCCCCACTCGCCTGGAGCAGGGGCCTCCCATCCAGGAACCTCCACAGGCTGTTTCTAGCTGCTCACCTGCCCATGCGCTTTGCCACATTTTTGAGGGTGATGGTGCGGTGTTATCTGCCTCAAATCTCCTAGCCCAGGAGAATGCCCTCATTATTATTATTACTATTATTCTTTTTTTTTTTTTTAAAGATTTATTTATTTGTACATACAGAACTAGGGTACAGGCCAGAGGCTCAGGGGCGGTGAGAGGCTTCACCAGAGACAGAGAGGGGAGCAGAACAGGCAGATCTATGAAGTACACTGCTGAGGGGAGCAGCGGGCGGGCCAGGAGAGGTCTGCCGCGCCATGTGGTCACCTCCGGGGCAGGTGGGAATCGAACTCATGTGGAAGTGGCTTTAGCTTCTCAATGCAGTGCTTTAACCCGCTGCGCCACTAGGGAGGGCCTATTACTATTATTCTTAATGCAATCAATAAGGCACCTCCTGGCCCTCACTGGTGGTGCAGCCGGTTGGGACACAGCACTGCAAGCTGGCTGCAGCTGCTTCAGTGAGAGTTTGATCCCTGCCCAAGAGGTGACCCACATGGCACAGCAGACCTCTGTGCCCCCCCCCCCCGCTGCTCCCCTCAGCACTGTACTTGTCATTCTGCCTGTTCTGCTCCCTACTCTGTCTCTGGTGAATCCTCTCACTGCCTCTGCATCTCTGGCCTGTACCCCAATTCTGTATGCATAAATAAATACATAAATATTTTTCTTAAAAAGTGAGGCACCCCCTTCAAGCTCAGTCGGTGGTATTCAAAGCCTGGAATGAGGAGGATTGGCTGTGGGTTTTACCCTCTCCAGACACAATAAAAATTTAGATGTCATCCCGCCTAAAGCCAAGCCTGGTTTTCCTGAGGTAAAGTTAATCGCTTCTCCTTGCACTTCCCTGGTTCTTGTTTAAATGGCCCAAGGCTGCTTCTCACACAACTCTCCCCACATCATCGAGGCCCCTAAAAGGTAGGCATGGTAGCCCTCCTCACTGTGCATCCCCGGAGAGCTATGCTTCAGGCACTTTTCTCCTACTAGCTACTGCTAGTTACTAGCTGCAAATCTGTGCATGAAACAGAGGGCAGAAGCTCACTTGGCTGGGTCTCAGGGAGGCAGGCAGCAGGGCCACCCAGGCCTGCCCATTGGACAGCCCAGCCCTGGCCTCTACTGAACACAAGGACAACACAGGAGCTAGACCAGACCTGCCCTGGGGATCTATGCTGTGCACTGAATTCTGGTCACAAAATGACCATGTTAGATTCAGAAGATCCTGTGCAGTTAGATAATTCCTTGACTGTTATACTCACTTACAGATGGAAAAATCAGTCTTTAATATCCACAAAGAGCCACTTGTTCTGTGTTGACTGAGGATGGGATGAGCAGTCCCATCCACACTGGTAGTAAACGGAAGGGCCTCTGCTGAGAAACAGAAAAGGCTCTCCGCCCTTAGGTGCTCACTCTGTGCACTGCCCCAATGGCAGGTTTCCCATACATTTGCTCATTTAATTCTCACGACAGCCCTGTGAGGGAGGTGCTGGTATTATCATCACCTCCAGTTGATAGCCAAAACAGGAAGGCACGAAGATAAAGGAGCTTTCTGCTCAAGGTGCGGCAAGAGTGAGGGGCTGGACCCACCCTATGGTGTAGCAGTCTCCCTCCACCCCGGACACCTGGATGGAGGTCCAGGTCCTAGGCCAGAGGTCAGGTCATCTGCCCGGTGCCAACACCAGAGATAGAGGTAATTTTGACTTTTATATTGTGTCTGGAGAGGGTAAAACCCACAGCCAATCCTCCTCACACCTTGCTTTGAATACCACCAAGACTGTAACCACCAATGTACCTGTTTGAGGGAGGTGGGATGAGGGCCTGAGTCAGAAGCTCAGCAAAAAGGAAAACAGAGGGGGACTTGTTAGCTAGGTTGAGTTTCCTGGGCCCCGGGGGAAGGAGACGTACGGGCCAGGATCTATTCTATTTCCCACTGGTCTGATTTTTGGAGCTGCAAACCAGGCTTTCTCCCATGGTGCTTATGTAGACGGGGGAAGGGATGTCAAATAGGAGCTGCCAGGGTCCCTGGGGGCAGCATCCATTTGCAGAGAGTTCAGGGGTCTGAACTATACCTCACAGTCATTTGGGGGGCTGAATCCTGGCCCTCTGGTTGACTAGCTCACCAAATGGACAGAAATGTTGACAGCCTCCTTGTGCAAGACACCACGACAGGGAGAGGCTCCCATACTTGAGAGGCCATTGCCACAGAATCACACGCCATCGGCAGTGTCAGCCATTCTGAACATGAAGATACCAGCCGGAAAGACCCGGTATCTGCTCAGATTACTCAGTCTGTAATACCAGAGCCCAGATGTGCGCTCTCTGGCCCCCAAAGCAGCTCCTTTGATGGGACCACAGCTACAGAAATACCACTGGCTCAGGTCATAACTCAAGTCAAGTCCGAATCAGCCAAAGGGACATGTGCCTGATGATGTCATTCTATCCGCTTCTAGACCTCTGGGAATGGATAATAAATACTGTCTTTCCTCACATGCATATTTGAGCCAAACCACCCCAGTGAATCCCTCCAAAATGGAATGAACAGCACTGCTAATTTTAGTAGACAATGATCCAGTGCAAACGAAGTGCCATTTGATGGCATGACTTTCTTCATACCTCACAATTCTCCTAGTAGGTTATTACTATGATTATTCTCATACTACAGGTGAGGAAACTGAATACACAGAGGGTGAGTTAGTGGCAGAGCCTGGAACTGCATTGGGTAGTCTGATGCAGAGCCCACACTCACTCACATTTTAACCTTCCTCCTGTGGCTACATGAATGGAGGGAGGGATGGACAGACGGATAGATGGATGGATGGATGGATGGATGGATGCATGCATGCATGCAAACACAAATAAAAGCATGCTTAATAGAGTCCTCACTGTAACCAAATATTTACCAGTCACTTTCACTATGACATCTCATCTTCAAGTGATTGGAGCTCAGAAGTGGGTCCCATCTCTTGAGTAACAGAACACGTTGCCTACCTCTGTTTTCCTGTCCTGAAAGAGAGCTCTCTTTGCAAACATCACCAATTTCATCATCTGACAAATAGGACCACTTTGGGGGATTCCATAGCGCTTTATTGTGCTTATTTCCATTCATTTTCTTTCCTTGAAATCCCTAGAAGACAAAGATTAATTTATCTCTGCATCCCCGAGGTGCACCTGGCATGTAGCACACCCTCCACAATGAAGGAATGATCCTGGCGAGTTGATCCTGGCTACTGGGCCGCCCCTGCACTGTGGAGCAGGATCAGCTGAGTCCCCTTCACACCCTGCTGAACCTCCCTCCAGTGCTTTCGCAGCTGAGACTGGTAGGAACCTCCTGTGTCTGATGTCTGAGCGTCTGAGCTGCAGGTGAGGGGCCTCGTCTCACTCCCCACCCTCTTTCCCTCAGCTGTGTGGACAAAGCCAGCTCTGGAAGGGCAGGGGAGGGGCAACATGATCCCAACTGGAAGGTTCCAGGTGCCAGAAATAAGGAAAACCCCTAGTCATTTCCTCTTCCTACTTTCCCTGCAAATACATAACATTCCAATGAAATATTCCACTTAAGATGACTCCTGGTAATGGATATACTTAAAAAAAATTGTTTAAGAAAGACTGGTGTGTGAGTGAGTAAGCACTGGAAAGCATGCCCTTTGAACTTGGTGAAGAAAGGGAAGGCAAGGCTGAATGATATTTAGCCAGAGACTTTAGACTGTGGTTTTTTGTTTTCTTCCTTCTAGGTTTACTTAGCCAAAGGAGAAGGATTATCACAGAATGAAACAATTATAGATAAAAGGGAAGATGAGTTTTATATAACACAGTAGAATCCAATAGAGACCCTTTGGATTTCATACCCTCAGTACCCCGATACCTCACCCTGCACCCTTAACTCTCCTCTCTCCCAGTCTCCATCACTTGGCTCACAGTATCTCCTTCACATACAGTAGCTGGACTAGGGCTCAGGACCAAAGGCCAGGCATGCAATAAGATCCTTTTATACTTATTGATCCTTTAAAAAAGAGTGTTTTCATGAAGCTTCATGAAGCTTTAATTCACTTTTTTTTTTTTTTTTTAGCTTTTTAGCCTAACTGCTACACATTTTATCCCTGTTCTTTGTGAAATGCTAATCCAGCCCGGGGTTTTTGCTTTCCGGGTGTAACTTTTCAGAAATTGTATATCTGCATAGCAACCCAGCAAGGGCTGCCTATGTCACCGTATCACATGTCAGAAAGATGAAAAGGGCTCCGAATCTAAGCTCTCCACAAACTTGGCCCTCCAATCCTGGGGCAGAGAGCTCCTTGGCCTTAATATAAATGGCAGGAGAGCCATTTCAAGGCCACAGAGGTGCAAACTTTTATCTTGTTGATGACAGAAAACGACACATGACCTCAGCTCAGCTCGGCGGGGACGATCAAACCAGAAACAAAGACTGTATTTTTCTCTGCTCTCGTCCCTGCTGTCAGCTTCCAAGTGCAACCTGAGCCTGGATTCTGAACCCAGTGTCCAGATTAGAGATTGTTGGCTCAGATTTAGTGGTGAAACGTGAGCCCAACTCTGTTGATGGCAGGCCTCGAAGGAGCAAGTTTACTTAAGCCAAGAGAGAGATTGTGTGTCAGACGAGAGCCTGGCTTTTCTTTATCACAAACTTCCTGATCTGCCTCTGTTTTAATAGTTTCCACCACCACTACCACCACTACCACCACCACAGAGAGAGAGGGAGAGAGGAAGCACCGTTCATCCTTCCATCTCTTCAATGTCGTAAATCAGGAAATTAACAAGAGTGTGACTGGCCTTTGCCACAGTCGAAGACAATAAGCTTTTTGTGTTCCTACTGGTGGCTAGCACTTAGCATAATCAATGGGGAGCTCTGCTCAGAAAGGATGAAAAATGGGGACTTCATCTCGCCATTTAAAGGACACCTTCCAATATGCAGGCAAATGACTTTTATGAGGCGCAAACATGACTTAGAAACTTGCTTTGTTGGTCTGAAGGCAGGTCGTTAGGAGGAATCATTACACGGCTTTCTCTGTCTCTCTCTCCATTTTTACTTTGGCACCCTCCTGCCTTTTCCTTGGCTTCTGATTTCATCCCTCTTTTAGATTCTCTGTGTCTTCAGTAATTTATGTGCAAGATATTTTCCCAACCTCCAAATGTTTTTCCATTTGGCAAACCATGTCCCAAAGCTTCCACACAATGTAACTGTAGAGTTCATTTATACGACAAAACATAAGCTCGGTTAATGGAAAAGCCTAACAAGGCAGCACGCTGACCCGGTGTGCCTGGGTTGTGTCACAGAACCCCTGCCACCCTGGGGAGGTGGTGGGGGTGGGGATCAGAGGAGAGTGTCTTTTCCAGGTGCCATGGATGCTTGGCTTCGACACTTCTTGTCTCTGAAAAGGAAAGAATTCCTTCCAAGCCCCTTTCTCATATAGCTTTTGGAAGCTTCAGGGCGCCATATGGAGAATCATTTCCCAATTCTCCTGATGGGTTTTACGTGAGCAGCTATAAATTGGATGGTTTCCTTCAGGTCTAATATCCCTACAGTACCTGTTACGGATTGTTGGGAACAGTCACTCAATGTGGTAGTCCTGAGCTCTTCTTCATAGGAGAAAAAAAAACAGCCCCTCCCTGAGAGGGGACACTGACACTTGGGGAAGTGAAAACTGAAAAGGGGGAGCTCGGGTGAGGGCATGTCCTGAAGGTCTCTCTAGTTGATCAGTTGATCACAGGGATAATTTCCTCTGAAGAAATTTCCTTTGGAGACTCCAATTTCTTTTGGAGACTCCAAAGCCATGGATGTAAGGCCAACTGAGGCAGAAGTTGAGCCCAATGACACTTTTGGGGTGTGCTATCTGCCTACCCTCCCTGGGGTTTTAATAAGCCAGGCTGGGCTGAGCCTCTCTGGGAAGCACACATGAGGTTAATGGGCTGGGTTGACATCCAGTCACTCACAGGGCACATCTAGACCATATTTTTGGCTTCTGAAATACGAGTTCTTTTCACTGACGCTTGTTCTTTCTCAGCATTTGCCGCCATACAAACTCCCCACATTTCACTTTTTTCAAAGATGGCTGTGAAGTGCTCTCTCAACTCTTGACCCAATACTCTGTTGATTTAATAAGTAAATCAAAGGGGAAGAGTCCTTCCAACAAGGATAAGAGTCTAGGCAAGTCTTTTTAGGGTGTTTATTTTGCTTGGATAGCATTTCCTTAACTCACTGGATTTCACTGGTCCTATAGATGAGATCCAGGAGGGCAGAGGTTGGTTAATATATTCTAGGAACAAGGAATCGAGCCCTTAAACCATTTCCAAGCATGCCTGTTTAAAAAAAAAAAAAAAAAGAGGCATTCAAATCATAGTACTGAAGAATGGTTGGCTCTGGGAACTCATTCATTCAGATGTATTTTTAGACTTTTGTTTATCTTTCTTGATTGATAAAGTAATTATCAAAATGCGTTAGAAAATAATAGCCAACTGGTGAGAAAAAGAACAGTTGGAGGAAGCAAAGCAATGGAGGAAAAGCACCCACAGACTCTCCTTCAGGCTTCCCTGTGAAACTCCGGGAGAATTCATCTTCTCTTCTGCCTTCCTCTTCTTCTGGGGGGGTTGGGGGAGCTGGCCAGCAGCACTTTAAATGGATAAAGACTCCCCCATCACACAATACCTAGTGAACTCCCCCAGAAAGGCTGCTGTGCCCTGCGTTTCCCCCAGGTCTCTTCTCTCTTGCCTCTTTTTTTTCTCCATCCCTCTCCACTCTGAAATCTGCCACAGGCCAACCAGAACCCCAGCAGATGTTTGTGTTTTATGAGCCAAATGGGAGCCTGAAGGATCAACCAAATACCCGCCCCACTGAGAGGTGGAACCAGGCCATCTGACATCAGAAACACAGAATGCTGGCTTGTCCAGCAGGGCCAGGGCTTCCAGGGGCCAGAGGAGGGCTAGATAATTAGTTGGCGTGGCCTATCTGTTGGCCCATTGCTCTGTCCTCTGAAGAGCAGACAGAGGCCTTTCATGGAGGCTCAGGGAGATCGAGGGAGCCCCTCCAAACATCGGCTCCTTGGCCAGCACTACTGGCCCACGATGGTCTCCTCGCACGCCAGAGCACCGTGTGGCGCCCTGACTGTGGCTTATGGCACAGGAACAGCAGGAGGTTAAGGCCGCAACCACTGTAGCTGGGAAGGCCAGGCGGCCAGCTGACACCCCTGCCCCAGAGCCCTGCGGGACCAAGCAAGGAGAATGGACAGAGTGTGGGTGTAGAGGGGCGGTCAGCTTCTATCTCAGCTTCCCCATTTACCGCTGTATGCTTGTGGCTGTGTTAGTTTTTCATGTCTCAGAAGCTTGGTTTTTCTGTCGGTGGTATGGAAATTATAATTCCTACTCTTGGAGTTGCTTCCAGGATTAAATGCGAGTATGTGAGCTACTCTGGCCTGTTTTCCCTGTGCCCATCCCCCAAGTTCCCAGGCCCATTTCTTGACTTTCTTTGCTCTATCCTGAATAGGAGGGGATCTGACCCTGACTACATTCACTCAGCGGGCTCTTGACAAAAGGCAATTTCTTCCCTCTGGGAAGCCCTGAGCACAGCAGCCCCCACACTGGCCCTCCAGCCTCAGGACTTGCCTCTCCTCCCTCTGGGCATCTTGGCTCCCCATCCTCATCTGTGGTTGGTTCCGTACTGAGTTCCCATGCGGCGCTTTCTGTTTTCCTGGCTGGACTTTGGCTGATAGAGCATGCAAAAGTGTAAACGCGTTGCACAGCTAAATGGAAACACACCTGTTTGATTATGACTCTGGGAGTCATCACTCACTGCATGTTGCCCTCCTTGTGTGATGTGGGGCTCCCAGGGCAGCAGGAAGGCTGAGTCTGGAGGGAGGGGACAGGTGCTGAGGAGTTAGGACATAAAGTACAGGCTGCTAACCAACTCTTCACACCCTAAGCATCAGATCCTGGAATTTAACCAGAGGTTGAGATCTTTCTGGGTTAGTGGTCAATCCAAAATTATTCCCTTCAATTTGGGATTTTATGGATAGAAAAATAAGAACCCTGCATGTTTTATTATTATGTGCACACACACACACACACATATGGACTTTGGGTCTGCCTCCCATTTTGTCCTTGCTAAGGAGCAATGGGCCATGCCGTCATGGGTTCAGACTCTTCCAGGTCTTGCTGACTCTCTTCCTGTTCCAAATCACTTGTTTCCCAGTGTGTGTGTCCAGTGGCTTCACCACCACACTGCTCGGGTGAGTGTCTTGCTGCTCTGGCCCATCTTGCTGCCCTGCCTGTCTGTCTGCCTCCAGCTCTGTCTCTGCCTCCCTGCCTGGATGGGGAGGTTGCACTCCCTCCTTCTGGCAGGAAGCGAAACTTTCTCATTGAGGTCAGAGTTGAGGAGACCCCCTTTCCTGTGCCGGGCTGTGAATTGGCCGCTCCTCCCTGCCTGTGGCTGTCCAAGCTCAGGACTGCCCGGCTTTGCCATTGCCCTCCGTTGCCGTGAAGCTGCGAAGGCCTGTGCAAACTTTTGGACTATGATTCTTTGTGAGCCACCACGCGTAAGCCCCCTGTGTGACCTGGGGCTCCCGGGCAGCAGAAAGATTGAGTCCGAGGGAGGGAACAGGCCCCGAGGAGTTAGGACAGCAGCGCCGTTGCTCAGAACCCTCACACATTTAGTACATCTTCACTCCCATCCCCACAGACAGAATTATATCATTTCATCTCAAACTGACAGGATTTGAAAGACATTTTGCCTGGGTAAGGCTTCTCTCCTCCCCTTGGCCTGGATTGCATGTCATTTCTACTGCAAGTATAATAATCAACACAATGGGAGTAGTTTAAGCACCTCTGTGACAGGTGTGTGCAGGGGTGTGACAGGTGTGTGCAGGGGTGTGACAGGTGTGTGACAGGCGATGTGGTGCTCTGTGTGCAGCTGGGGTTCCTTAGCTTGGCATGGGTGGGCTACCAATCCTGCTACCCCTTTGCAGTCACCCCTTCCTCATATATTCATAAAGCACAAAAGGCAGAGTTGGAACAACTTTGCTTTTACATTGTCCGATGCGCCCATTTCTGTACCCGAGGGAACTGAGATCTTGAGAAGGGGTGAGCGGCTTGCCCAGTGGCAGGAAGTAGTGAGCCGCGGGATCCACATGAAAACCTGCTTCTTTCTGGAGTCAACCTGGTGCACTTCCAGCGGCCACACCGCCAGTTAAAGGCCTTTGCTGCCTCTATGGGTGTGAGTTGTGTTCTGCAGAGGTAAGGCTCAGAGAAGATTACGGACGCCTGGGTAACTATCGGCTCCCTGGGGAAATGTGTGCATATATGTTCAAACATAAAAGTATGATCCTGGCATAAAGGAGATAGAACACTCGGTTCATAAATAATGGTGAAGCACACAACACTCTTTGTTATGGCTTCCAGTATAGGCTCAGTCCCACCTTTCAAATATTTTCATGATGGTCCATTACAAGCTAGAAGGTGAAGTCACCTGAGCTGGCCAGCCAGGAGCAGGATCACCTGATGCCGTGGTGTTTCCACGATGCAGACATGGATGATGCGTCTTGAACATCCGTCACCTTTGCTTTTACTAATTTATCAAATTGTATTGTGTGTCATGTAATTTTTAATTACATCTCTATTTAACAACATTCCGCATTTTTTTTTTTTTTGGTTTAAGATTTACTTATTTAGGCATACAGAACTGGGGTACAGGCCAGAGGAGCAGTGAGGATTCCCCAGAGACAGAGTGGGGAGCAGAACAGGCAGATCGACCACGCTGCTGAGGGGAGCAGCGGCTGGCCGGTCAAGAAAGGTCTGCCGCGCCATGTGGGTCAACTCCCTGGCCGGGGATCATACTCATGCTGTTATGGCTGCAGCTAGTTTTGTAGTGCTGTGCTTCAACCTGTTGTGCCACCAGGGAGGCCCCAACATTTTAAAACTGGCTTTTTAAAACTGAATTTTAAAACTGGCTCTAGTGAGCAGGTAGGAGCAGCCTCCAGAAACCACCAGGAGGAAAGGGGTGGAAGATGCTTTGCTTTCTCTCCGGGCTTGACCACAGTCACGGACTGGGAGATCAGAGCCAGGGTCATCTGGGCAAGATGGCAAAACTCACATTGAGGGAGGAGGGTGAATTTAAGAACAGACTTTAGACCTATAGATCCCACCACTTGGTATATGTTTGGTCCATCTTTCCAAAAGCTACAGAAAAGCAATTTTAAATATCAGTCAAGGAAATTAAAGGGAAAAAGAAGGAAAGGAGAAAGAGAAGTAAGGAGAGAAAGAACTATCATTTTTAAATGCCCTTTACTAAGGAAGTAACTGGCTGAAACAAAATCCTTAGGCACCTCTGCGGGTGCCCCAAGGCCCTCCCACTGCTTGGGATGGACTCTGCAGGGGCCCGCCCTCGGGCGTTCCCTGTGTGAGGACCTGACCTCTGGCGGCTTTGGAAGGAGACGATGAGATTACCAGAGCTTTGGATCCATTTTTGGACCAAATGAGAAGGCAGGCTAATCCCTAGCGTGTACCTCTCCTCTTACAGACACTGGCCTCTGCGGAGGCGGGCTGGGTGTAACGGGCCAGCCCAGGGGGCGGTGCAGAGTCCCAAAGTCAGAAGCTGTTGCCCACCCCAAGCCCAGCAGTGGAGTTCCCTGTGCACCTGGTGAACTCATCTTCCCAGATAGCTCCAGCAGAGCGCCTCTGGGCAGCTCCACTCGCCCCTCTCCCCAGCAGCACTCGCTGACCTCTGCTCTGCCGTTTTGAGCGCTGTCTGTGTTCCCATTGGACTGTGGGCTCTTGCAGGGGAAACTCGACTCTCGTCCATGCCTGGTGCATCTGGGTCTTAGCAAACCTGCGACCTCCTGCTCCCTGGTGCAGCGAGACTCAAACGTGTGCATCCAAACTACTGCAAGAATGGTTCATAATGCAGATCCCAGGTCAATGAGTTTGAAATTCAAATTTTTAATAAAATCATGGTATTCTAATGCACACTCGGAGAATACAGGTTTGTTCAAACTTATCATTTTATTGGTGGGAAAACAGAGGGTTAGAGATGAAGTGGTCTGTTTCAGGACTCTTAGCTCTGGAGCATAAGGCACACTGTGGTGCTTTGATACAGAACAGTCTCAAATTAGGAAGCTGGTCACAGTACATTGATGATTACAGAACAGAGTATTTCCATACCTTGAACTAAAATTGCATCTTAAAGCAGTAGCAAGACTCCATGATTAGATGCCTCTGTGAAAAAGTACAAAGTGTACCCTCTCTTCAATCCACAGTGACCCTGTGGCCCTGTCCTGTGTGAAGGGGTGCACCTAACCCCACATGCATCCCCACTTGCACTGACCTTCAGAAGGCCCCTTTTTTCTATTGCTTGTTGTTTGTTGTGCTGCACTAGAATTTACAATGATTTCTTGCTGCTGTCACAAGATTCCCTCAGTGATTCTGCCTCGAAAGTGTGACCTACTTCCACAAGAATTTTAGCTGTTTGCCAGAAGCCCTATTTCCAGAAGGGTATCCTCTGCCCCATTCCAAAGCTTCTAGTTTGGGGCAGCAGATATAAAACCCCTAAGTAGATCACCTATGCAAGTGTCTGGTTCTTGCCTATTTTTATGCGCAAATCCTTGTTTCACCTGTTGCTTGGCTGGTGTGTACCAAGCATGCTGGGAGTGCCTTGGGTAGCCGGTGCCATCTACTGAAACTCTGACAGCCTCCATGACCAGGCAGGGGCCGGGCAGCTCTGCAGTCACCTACTGAGGGGCAGGACAGCCCATCTGCAGCCCTGACCCTGTAGGGATAGAGGACAGTGTCTCCAGGGCTGGCCCAGGCAGGACAGAAGAACATCTAGCTGGTTCGCAGCACAGACACTCCTTCCTTGGTGTGATTCTGATAGGAAGTGGGCAGGAACTCTGTTTCTCGGCCACAAGGTGTCAGCAGTGGACTAACCAGGTGCCCGCTGAGTGCTCAACCCCTAGAGCAAAGGTCTGGTAGACACAGAGGGCACTGCCCAAGACCCTGGGAGATTCCTTACGTGGAGAAAAACTGCCATTCTATTGGCATAATGGCCAAGTTAGCGGCAGAAGTTCCCTCAGTCAGTCTTGCCTGCGGACTGACTAACCACACCTGTACTTCAGAAGCACCGCACCTGACCCAGCTTGAGCCAGCGCTTCAAGAGGCCAGTGCAGGTGGGACTCAGGGGTTATCCCACAGGAATGAGCGAGGTGCGGAGTGAGGAGACACAAGAGGGCAGGACACAGTTTTAAGAATCTGGACGTGCTTGCTGACTAGCTGTGAATTTGAAGACCGAGTTTGCTTCCCCTTCTGTAAAATGCCACCTTCCCCATTTTCCCAGGGGCCCTAGCCGCAGGGTCATCCTGTGGGTCAAAGGAGACACAACGATTTGCACCTGGCAAGATACACGGAGGTGTGGTTGCTGGGATTCATGCTCTGCCGTGAGCGGCGGCACTTTCCCTCAGAGTCTAGGAAAGACGCTGACGCAGGAGAAAGGGTCTCCTCTCCTCCACGACGTGGCCACTGGCGTCTCTTGCCTGAGCCACCAGCCATAAACGCCCGATCTGGCCCGATGGAGTCATCTTCCTACAAGATTCTTCCTGGATGCCTTTCATGGCTTGCTTCCAAGCGGAAAGCTGGCGGGGGCTATTCGTCCTTCCTTCTTCAATGAGCCTGCTTTTCCATATTGGAAGAAGATGAAATGCACATTTCAGAATGTAAGTTTTTCCTGCAGGACACTATCCCCAATGGTGGAGTGATGGAGAAAAAATATTAGATGAAGTCAGGGGAGAACTGAGTAACCTACTGATTTATAAACTCATGCAATGGAATGAAAGCATTTTTTCCACTGGTGGGGTTATTTATTATGTCCTAGCTGGCCAGATCCCAGGGCGAAGAGGTTTGGTTCCTGAGCAATAGAAATAGCAGGAATGGGTTTTCTCCATTGCTTCGCTCTCAAAAACACACAACTTAGTTGGTGTCAAAATGCAATCTAGTCATGGGCCAACTCAAGACTCCTCTACTCATCACTGCATTGGGCACTGAGGCCCAGAGCCCATGGCCCCGGGAAAAAGATCCAGGCTACAGTGTGCTTGACCCTCCACAGCTTCCCCTGCGGCCTTTCCCTCGGGGAAATGGCCACTCTGAGAATAGCCTGTGAACAACTGTGAGGGGGCTTTGATAGTAATCTCACTAAGTTAGATATTAACTTGCAGAAAAGTGGTGTCTTTATGTTTAGAGTTTTTCCCTCCATGAAAGTGGTACACTTTTAATGTGCTACATTTTTATTTTATAACAACTTATACATCTGGTTATTTTGATGTATCAATAGTTGCATTCTTGCAGTAGTTTGGATGTACACGTCTGAGATTCATTGCACCGGGGGAAGGGGGCTTCAAGTTTACTAAGACCCAGATGCACCAGGCACTGACAAGAGTCGAGTTTCCACTCCAAGAACCCACAGTCCTATGGGAACACAGGCAGTGTGTTAAAAGGCCGAGCAGGGGTCAGAGATATCTAGATGTATAACTAGATAACGTATTACTACATAAGATAGATTTGATATTACTTTGTAGTGCTATCTTTAAGAATATTTATATTTTCTAATTGTGGGTAAATAAAGATGGGTGTGTGTGATAGCAAATGACTAAGCCTTGTTTTTTCTCATAGTATATTGCTTTGAACTTTCTGTGTAAACAAATATATATCAAATCATATCTGTTTTAGTCTTTCCACTTTTCATCCTGATACGTTTATTTCCTTTCTGCTTCCCTACAATGTTGTTTAGCATCCTGAAGTCATCCCTCTATTCATCCTGACTTTAAGGGAAGCTGTTTTTTGCATGTTTTAGTCTGGAACATTTTAGATGTACAAAATAGTTGCAGCGATAGTACACAAAGTTCTCACATAAGCTTCCCCCATTTCTCCCATTATTAGTCTCTCACATAAACAGGGTGCCCAAGTCAAAACTAAAGCACCAACTACATCAGCCCTGATGAAATTTCTGACTTTATTAAAATTTCACTACTTCTTTCACAAATGTTCTTTTTTTGTTGCAGGAGCCAGCTCAGCAGATCAAGTGCTTAGTCACCATGTCTCCATAGTCTCCCTGAGTTTACTACAACTTGTCATTCTCTCTTCCTTTTTATAATCAAGAGTTTTGAGGCTTATCAACTAGGTATGTTAGAGTGTAGCCCACAACTTTGGGTTTTGCTGATGATTGCTTGGAGACTACCACAAAGAGGGGATGTGCCTCTCCTTTCATGGGGTATGAGCCATGTCATCATGACTTGTCACTGATGGGGCAATCTTGTCACCTGCCCACGGTCATGTCTGCTTAGTTAAGCCATAGCCAAGCCTGTCCCCTATACCTTCTGTTCTCTTTTCTTTGGAAGTAAGTCACAGAGTCCAGCCCACACCCAAGGGAAAGACAATACGTCCCACCTCCTAGTGCATGGAATAGTAATGTATGTATGTACTCTGGGATTCATCTGTCAGGAAGACTTGTCTTTTCTATTTATTTGTTTTTTAGTCAAACACTTATATCAGTACGGCTCATGTCTATTTACTTTGCACTTTGGGCCAAACTAGGGTATCTATTTTGTTTTTCAAATTGTTCCAGCTCCAAGAAATTGGAATTCTGATTGTTCCCTGAGTCTCTTGGGTGTGCCCCCATCCTTGCAGGGCTCCTTGCTTTCTGGCGTGACAGAAGTGAGGGGAGGGGCGGTTGGTGACTATGCTGAAGAGGAGGAGTCTTAACTAACTCACATGGAGCCCACCAGTCTACCAAACATCTGCAAGAATGTTGATCATTTTACTATTGAGGACCTCCCAAATCTCATACCCATGAATCCTTTAGAATGGGGGGAAGGGCCCCTCCCCAGGGCCACAACAGCTAAAGTGCAGCACTGTGAAGCTATCAGCAACCACTGCAGCACGAGTTCAATGCCGGCCAGAGAGGTGACCCACATGGCGCTGGGGACCTCT
>NW_004567102.1:50790961-50815954 GCF_000260355.1 Condylura cristata
AGGAAATGCCCCACCGGGCTCAGAAGACTTGGGTGCAGAACTCTATCTGCTAGTGTTGGGGCGGACAGTTATTTCCATTTCCTCAGACTGCCTTCCTCCTCTCCTCAGGTGACAGCCCATTTTCTCCCTTTGGAGAGTGGCTGCCGTGCGCCTCTCTTTTGATTCTCCCAGTCCTGTGCTCTGCCTCGCACCTCACTATAAAGATGGGTGAGTGGGCGGGACTCTGGCCTTAGAGGCTGAGCAGAAGCCTGGCAGCAGGCTCAGCTGGTCTGAAGCTTCCCCTGAGATGGCAGAGCGTCAGGCTATCCGCTGGTGCCTGAACTGGAAGGCTGCGCATGTGGTTCCCTCATCTCTGTCCCAGCGGCTGGAGGACGGCTGTTGAGCAAAGATGGAAGGAAATGAAAACAAAGCAGAAGCTGAGAGGCCAACCGAGAAACAGTCTGCCGATGTGAAGGAGTGCTGGATCTGCTCCTGTCTGCTCCTCTTAGATAAGCGGATACATAATGGCCCCGTGATTTAGCGACTTCCAGCCATGTCGCCGGCACATAGTGGTGAAATCCCTGAATGAGCCCGCTGCTTCTGGGGTGGCAGTTGACGCGTTCCAGGAGTAGTCAGCCATAGCCCGCGACATCCCGCGACAGGTAGAGAAGGCTCACACCAGTCACCCTTCAGTGGGACAGAACCTGAGGGTGGCCCTGAGTTCTGCACCCTGGAGGAGCCTGGCCCTGCAGCTGAGGCCGGCTCACGTGCTCAAGGTCTGTTGTGCTTACAGCCAGGGATAGCTTACTGAGGGAGAGGCCTCCCTCAGGTGGGGCATCAGAACTGACAGTTATTTCAAAGGGGAGCAGGGTGAAGGGTCCACTTGACCACTCTCCAAGGAGAGGATGTCTGCCGCCATGTGTCCCTTCCTCCCCCAGAGCCTGGCTGCAGCTGGGCATGCCCCACAGGGACATGAAGCAACAAAGCCAAGACAGGAGTTCAGTGAGCAAACTGGTGAATTCCATGCATTGTTTCCTGTGGCGAGTAATAAACTACAAAGTTGAGTGACTCACCGAAGTCTAAAGAATGTCTTTTTTAATACGATGATTTTTCCCCCTAATTACAAGTCTAGGCCACCTGGTCTTCATGGCAACACCAAAGGCCTCATGGAGAGACGGGGTCTCAGGTCTCCTGATTTGCCCCGACAGCATGCTGCGGCCACCCTCTAGCCCCTTGCCTTGCTCTGCAGATGCCCACAGAGTAGGGGTGATAGAGGAATCAGAGAGGTGTGTGTATGAAGCACCTCATGCTCAGCCTGGCTCCGGTGAGGAACCAGCCCGACACCTCCTGCCTCCCTGCTTTCAGCCAGCATCCAACACCTGCCTCCCAGGCCCAGCGCTTCCTAAGTCCCTTCCCCCAGTTCCCTTCAAGCTTCAGTTGCACTCTGTGGGTCCAGTGAACCCCTTTAGGGAGCTGCCTCACGTGGCAAAAGTTGCCATTTAGAGTAGATCCGCCCAGCTGCATAATCAAACATTAGGAGCCCACATGAGAAAGCGCAGCTTGGAATTAAACCCAGAGCCTGCCCAGCCTCTCGAGTCATAAATCACATCTGTTCTCTGAGACCACGAGCCATGAGGACCCCCGGCACCTCCCACACGGGCTGTGGGTCGAAAGTGAAGTGCTCCCCTGAAGTCTCCAGCCTGGCGCCTGTGGGAGGGGTTCTGTGTCAGGAAGGTGGGACCCGGCCAGGCTGCCTCCTCCCAGGCCTCATGCAGCCTCAGCTGCAGCTCCAAGAAGAGGCCTGTTGGGGATTCTTGGAGCTTTCACTGGATGCCTCTTTAGAGCATCTAATTTTAATGAAGAGATCGTTCATCTGCCATCCTGTTTTCAGGAGACAATTTTTGGAAGGAATTTTCACAAGTCACTGAGGCCCTTGGAAGTGTGTTTTCTGGTGGAAAATGTAAGCTTGTGAAACAGGCACAGAGATGTTCTCACTGGGGGTGGGGGTGGAGGAGGCAAGAAGAGGAAATAAAACACCAAGAAAAGAAAGCTTCCAGAGCCAAGGGGAGGAAGGATGCAGGGGTGCAGGGGTGCAACCGAAAGGGGAAAGTGTTCGACTGGCAATGCATGAAGGAAAACTCAGCCAGAAAACACAAGGTCCCTCCCGGGGGAAATTATATGCAGCTAAGAAATGTTGGGACCAAGGGATGCGTGGGAAGGGGTGGGCAGGAGGAGGGGCGAGGGAGGGAGAGAAAATGCCATCAACAACTAGAATGAGGTAGAGAGATCACACGCACATCCAGTAAATTTCTCAAATATGTCCTCTCTGCAGTTTCTTGAGTCAACGGAAAAAAAATAAGCAAAGGTAACAGCCAAAGTAGAAAGAGGGGGGACCCTGTTGAGGGGGGGCGGCAGGTTGGCTGGGGCCACAGTTTGAGTAGGGGACGCAGTCCATGTGCAGACAGGCCCTGCCCTCAGCAAGTGATCCAGGAGCATCTCCACTGCATTTTTCTCCCGGCTCCCAGGCACTCTCTCTCATGCACATCCTATGCTCTATTTTTGCAGAGGGGAGCGAAGGATGCAACTGCTTTTGCCCCCCATCTCAGAGGAGCTACCACAGCGCCAGCCCTCAGCTGCACGACACTCACACAATCACACCCCTCTCCTTCCACAGGGACATGCCGCCATCTTGGTAGGTCAGAGCCACTGCCAGCAAGTGTAGCCCCGTGTGGTCCTTCTCTGAGGTTCCTGGGCCCTGTGGGGAAGGCATGGTGAATATGCATGAACTCCATGCCCAGGGCCCAGGATGTTTGGCAGATGAGGCTGAGGGATTTAAATACCAGCCAGAGCCAAAGGGTGGGGTGGGAAGGATTGAGAAGGCGGAGGCACAGTGGATGGGCTGCTCTGAATTCTGTCATGAAACGAGGAGTGAGAGTTAATGGAGGAGGTTTTGTTGAAAGAGAGAGACTCCAGGATCACTAAATCACTCGGAAGCCGTCTTCAAGGCGGACGAGCAGATGGACCTGCGGTTGGTGGTGACTTAGTGAAGCTTTTACAAAGCCCATGAATTTACTCTCTGCGGACACGAGAGTGTGTCTCCTGCAGCTGGTAATGAACAAAGGCGCGTTTTCCTACCTCATTCTGATTCACAGCCCACCCCAGCACCAAACAATGGGGGAGAAGGGAAGCAGCAAGCTAACACGATTGCAAAATTTTTGAACAAAACATCAGCCTGAATTGCACACAAGTGGCATTTTCAATGTGCTTCTATTTACCCGATTCCTGCTAACGAGATCCTATTTGTAGGTGCAAAAATTGAAGGATGTTATCTTCAGAGTGGAGAGAAAGAAACCGTAATTTGCAGCTTTTGCTAAGAGTGATAACCTTATTAAGTAATGGGATTCGCTGATTAACTGCTGCTAACAAAAACATCATTGCCAGACCTGTTAGTCTGAAGCCTGCAACAGAGCTTTAGCTATCACATCTACTTCGCCTGTACCCCCAACCCCAGGGGGATTTTACAGAAATCTCTCTCATTTCAATAGCTTTGCCTTTCAATATTTTTTATGGCTTCCACTAATTGGTTAACAATATGTTCGGAGCCACTCCTACGGATATCGAATCAACCTTGGTGAAGAGTTCAAGGAGAAAAGCAATTCGGCTTAAAAAATGATTTTTTCATGAAAGGGGTAATGGGAAAACGTGCAAGTTCATTGAGCACTAAAATGAATGGAAGTTCTTAGTCAGAGATCAGAAGGCAAGCTCTGTCCTGCTCACTGTGTGTGATGGTGCTTTAAATTCCTCAAGTGGAGCAATCTCTCAGTGATTCACAGAGTAGGGAGGAACTTCTCTTTTCTTGGAACTTGCCTCAGATAATCAACTCTGTTCTGTTCTTGAGCGCGACTCCCCCTCTTAGATTTTTAGGAGAGAGAACTCTGAAGCAGCTGGTCACCTGGTTCTCAACTGTGTGAGCGCCATTCTTCCCTGCAAGGCCCCGTGGGTCCTACCAACTCAGGACCAGCCAGATTACAGTCTCATAAATGGCCTGCGGTAAACCTTCAGCCATGGGCGGTTGGGCAGGTGGGGTGGGGGAGGGGAGTACGTTGCTCCTCTAGTCCCACTGACCAGAGTCTGGACTTGCCCAAGCCCTCAGCTGGCCTATGCGAAAGCCAAGGCTAAAACCCCAGTTTGTGGCTTCTGGTCTCATCTGCCATCTGGCACTTAAGACACAAGGAACCGGGCACAGCCATGCATGTTCAGTGTGCACATGCCTGCACATCGGCTTCCGACCCCACCGTGCTCGCTAACCATGCTGTTCCTACGCTCTGTGGGGTTGCCGCTCGCTGCACAACTGTCTTTCTCCAGGCAAGCTGCTTGCCTCCATTGTGGACTTCCCTCTGTCCTTTTAGGTCTCAAGTGGGTAGGTAGCTAAATGAGGGTCAGGTTTGACAGGAAAGAAAAAAAAAAAAGACCAAGAGAAATAACGTTTATCTCAGGATTGCTTCCCTACTGGGCCTTTTACAATTAGGGAGTCTGAGAGAAGCTAGTAACAGAAGCAGGTGTTCAGAGCTGGTGTCTGAAGGTGGGAGGAGCGCAAAGACCTGCCATGTGAGGTGCTTGGAGGTGGGTTTTCTTGGGGTTGCTCAGGGTCTTGAAGGGCCTATGAGAAAGGTCAGCTGGTTTGGCACTGTGCTGGAGGAGACAGGGGAGAGACAAGCTTGGAAAGCGTTTTGTAGGAGGCAGGAAAGTCATGAGTATATTTTCAGTGTATTAAGTTTTAAGCAAACCAAGAGCAGCGAGTAAGAAAAACCTTTTTAGTCTGCACCCTCAACTCTCCTCAAGAACTGTCCCGAGATTGGCTTTCTTGCTGGCCTTACGCAGCTGTAGAGAACACGGTAGGAAAGGACATTTCTTACTGGGAATGAGATTGCTTCATGGAGAAGCATGTTACCTGTGTGGAGGGAGATTGCAAAGCATGAGGAATGGCCTGGGAGCCTGTGAGTTGGAAGTGGCAGGTCAGGGTTTGGGCTGCAAGGAAACCAGGAGCAATAGTGAGCCCCCCACCCCCCAAGCAGCTACAGTCACAACCAACTACAAGAGTAAAGTGCCAGGAATAGGATTCTAGACTCAGTAGATACTGAGGGGCTTTTACAAGCACTGTGGTTTATTTTAATCCTCCCAGTATCGCAGGACACACCGCGCCCTTGTCCCTCATAACTGACAGGAAGGAGGGCCGGGCTGAAAGATGATCCTGGGCAGACTCCCACCTGGGGGCTCTGATCAAACCTCACATTCCTCCCCTGCCCGAGGCTGCCCCCTGGTGGTCACAGGCTGTTATGGGAAGGAGAGAGAGAGGCAGAGCAGTTCTGAGCCAGTCACCTCCTGGGCGGCCACTGGAGGGCCTGTGGGCAGCCAGTCCGAGAGACGGCACCCCGGGCAGCTGCGAGTGAGCCCTTTAGAAAGGTTTTTCCTTGCTATCTGCTTGTGGAAACTTGTCTTAACGAAATAATAATGAACATAAAGAAGTTGATTAGATAAAATACACAGGGACATATAAATTCCATTCTTTATTAAAAATACAGAAATACTTTTTATAGCATGGACAGAAAATACTGCATTGTCTTGGAATCTTAACGTTTGGAAATTTTATGGAAGGATGCCCAGGCCTATAATATATTGTATGAAGGGAAAGTACTGCATAAAAAATGAAAACAAAAGCACCTCAAAATATGAAAATCAGTAAGGCCAACAGTGTGCATCTAAAGAACTGTACATATGTGTCTGTAGCATATGTACTGTACCACTACTTAAAGGAATGTTTTAACATCAGATCTCTAGTAATGAAAACACTGGCTCAAAGAAAAAAAGTTACAAACAATAATGAAAAGGCCTTGAAAAATTAAGAACACATTTTGATATAATATTTTACTATAATATCTATTTATTCAAACATTGTACATTGTAAAAACTGAAAACATCTACTCACTTCTCAAGAATCTGCTTCCTACTTATTACAAACGAGGGATTTGTAAGTCTATGCAGTAAGAATATGTGTATGTTCATAGACAGATGATGTATCTATGTGATGAAATTAAACTAGAGGATAAATAACTCTAATAAACTCGACATTTGGAGGCACATGAGGAATAAAATTAATGTTGTTTCTAAGTTATGGACACAGCATCTTTCTCCCCTCTGGTTTTCATACCTTAGTGTAATGCCTATTTGCATTTAACCTAGTTATCTTATGTTTGCATGCTTAGCAAACTGAATTACAGCACCAAATTGCCTATTACAATTTCCCATTATGTGACACAATTACACAGGAACACTTGGAGGTGAGAGGATTGTCCCGATATTAGGAAACACTGATTACATCATGCTTGCAAAGAGCAAAAATTAAGGAGAAGCTCTTTTCCCAGGTGACAGAGTTTACTGCTCTTTCTCTTCAATGTAAATGCTGCTCCTCATTACAATGAGTTCTATTCACTGGTTTCTGGCCTGCAAAATTATCCATCGGTTAAAAAAAAAAACAAACTAGGCCTTAAAACTACACTAGTCCTTATGCTCCAAACTCCACACTCCCCAAGCACTTCTAAATAAAGCATGAAGTTCCAGAATTACACTGTGTCCATAAAAAGTGAAAACACAATGAATTTTCTAGTAATTATGGGATCTGCAGTACACACATTGGCTTCTCACTGCACATGGACCTCAGCAAAAGATGCACAAACTTTTGCTAGATGACCTTTGTCTCAAATTCCCAAATCCAATCATAAACATGCACATGAATATGCATGCACACATCCTTTCATTAGGAGGGCAGAGAGATGAGGTAGAAAAAAGGAGATTTAGCCAACTCTGTTTTCCCTTATGGAGATGTGGAGCTGACTTTGCCCACTAGGTTTCTGCCTCTCATGCAGCGTGTGACTAAAGACAGACGTGTCCCCAGTGGAAAGAGATCAGAAGGTCTTCTGAGTGGGCATATGAGGGCAGAGAGGTAGAATTAAGAGGTGGAAGCATGAGATTAACTAAGGCTGGGTTGAAAGAATCTGAAAATAAACGCCTCAATTTACCAAACAAAAGACATAACATTTCAATCATCATCATTCTACTTCGCAAGGTTCCACTCACTCATAAGCCCTGGTTACTCAGCAAGTGCAGCCTCACAGGGCTAGAAAAAACAAACCTTCCAGCTTTGTGGTACTTTGTGACATTACAATGACACTCCACAGAAACTTTTCACTAGTAGCAGAAAGAAAACATAGTGACAGAAGACAATTGTGATGAAATGATTTTATTCATCTATGAATTTAGTTTTCATCTGTGTGTATAGATAAAAAGCAAATTGATTAACAAGTGTGCTTAAAGTGGAAAGTCTGTGTATTTAAAATTACTTCTAGGCAGATACAGGAGGGAATCAATCTAATCAATATTTATCAATAAAATGGGAAAATTTGCTACATAGAGCAACTGACATTTCAAAATTTCTGGAGGATGAGACAAAAGGAGTCAGATTTTTCTTGAATCCCCAAGTGATCAAAGACATAGCTGTAAGATGACAGCAAATTAAATCTTGTGGCCTAGAACACAATGGACAATAAAAGAAATCAAAGTTCTCTATGCTCTCTCACGCTGTGGCAGATACACTATCAGTTCCTGCAGAGGAAGCAAGTTTGACTTCAAAAAAAGACTTCGAGGGGTGTGATTGTGCAAGAATAAAGGCCGAGAATAGAGTCCTTTTCCAGAAATTTACTGCTTTCTCCCTTCTTCAAACCACATTTTCCTTTGGGAAATTATCATCATCCCCACCCCCCTATCCAGGAACAAGCCCCTAAATATTGCACACTTTTTAGCAGACTTGTAAATGTCTATAAATAGAACTGCACTCCGGCAATGCTCCTGGCTTGGGTCCTTGTGCCTGGATGCCGGCTCCAGCCTCCTCGCGTAAACAAGAGGCACTGCCTGGCTTTGGTCACTAGGAGGCGCACTCAGGGCTAAGTGGATCTGGGCAGAGCTACACCTTCAGTAAGCACGGAGAGAGGAGCCGGATGGTCCCTGACGTGGAGCTGGGAGAAGCAACTCGTGCTTCTCCACACGTGTGTCAAGTTGACTCCACTTCACATGGCTCTTGACCTTCAGGGCTGAGTGAGGAGAGACACCTAGCGGGATGAGGGAGACTAATGGTGTCTATCACGCAGATGTCAGGGCGAAGCACAGAAGGAAGCTTTCTGAAGGGGTCGGACTCTTGTTCCCAAACTCAGGGACAGACCAAGAGGACCAGACTTTGAGAAATAAAGACAACAGTGGCGATTAGACAGAAGCTTGACAAAGACACGGAATGTCATGGGTGTTGGTGTTGGGAAAATGGCTGTCGTGGAAGGTTAGGGCTGCTGCTCTAGAGAGAAAAGAGGATCCTTGTTAGTTCTTCCTCTCACTCTCCACTTCCTCTCCCTCCCAAAAAGCATTTGGCTACTGGAATGGAGAAAAACAGAAAAGGGGAAGCGAAGAAACAAGGGGGCAGGAAGAAAGAATGAAATGAGAAATATGAAATGAGAGAAAATGGTGCATGTGTGGTTCTGAGGAAAAGTTATGGGCTCCTGAGAGGAGGATAAAGGAACATTCTAGAGGAGGTCAGAAAGGAGGGAGAGGCAGAGGCTAGAAATCACCATGCAGAATGAGGGACCAAGAGTCCCCTGGCCTTTGCTGAGAGTGACTGAGCTGTAAATGTCCTTAAGTGTCTCCGGATGCCCCCTCTGTTTTCAGAGCAGGAGGTGGGGCTTGGGGGTGACCGGAGAGCTACTTTTCTTTGCACTGCCCTGTAATCTGTCCTCACAGAGAGATGTGGCGCCTGTGGGCAGTGGTGTTGAGGCGGTGGACACTGGGGAGTAGCTGCTAGCTGTCCCCTGAAGCATCTCCCTCCCAGCTCCTCTGGATTCTAGGATTCCAGGTATGAGGTCCCAATAGCCTCCACTTATGATGCATGAAGATAAGGCGACATGACTTTAAAATGGACATGGTGACTGTCACACATGCAAATGACATTGCCCTTCAAAGTCGTCTGTGCAGTGTAGCTCCTTATGCTGACTCCAGCCTGACACACTTAAGTTGAATGAATTGTGGCTGTCACTGCTTAAACCATGGGCAGCAAGTAAGGAAACACACAGAGAAATGACAAATTAATGGCTATGAAGACATGGCAATTTACATCTCAAGTGGATGACCTATGTGGTTCTCCAGACACCACCCCAGCGGTTTGCTGTTTCCAAAAAGAAAAATAAATTTAAGGGATTGCTGTTTCCAAAAAGAAAAACTTAGGGGATGTCAGTGACTTTCAATAACATTTGGAAAAGAATGTGTCCTGGCTGCTAAAGAAAACCCCGAAAGAGAAGGTTATTCTGAGCAACATCCTTGGAACACAGGCTCAGGCTCTTGAGTGATTTCTTTGAAGGGAAAAAAATCAGTTATGTGATTCTATTATCAAGACTCGTCTGTAAATATGTGGAAAAAAGAGAACCCCCGATGCTTCTGAATCTACTTTCAAGGGATAAAGAGAATAAAGCATGGAGACAGACGGGGATGGTCTCCTCCACCCACATTCTGCAGGCTGCATTTCCTTGGTCTTGCTATTGTGAGCACCCATGTTAGACAGTGCCTGGTGGGGAAAACCCACCTCTGCCCACCTGTGACGTGCCATCTCCGATGTGAGCAGGGCATCTGGAGTGCAGGGGTGCAGCAAGAGCTCACAGAGGCCTTACGGCCCTGCACACAGAGCTTGCCAGTGGAAACCTTGGTCAACCCTGCCACACCGTGAACTGAGTAGTGAGAGGACGGGTGTTTTAAAACTAAGCTGTAAACAGTCACTTGTTACTCCCCAATGCTTGCAGTAGAGCATCTGGCCAATCAGAGTGTGAAGTCTTAAGGCAAGAGGAAGCGACTGGAATACAAATGAGTGTCTGTAGAGGCTGATCTATATAGTCAAGTGTTTAGAGACCCAGAAGAACACTCTTCTCTTGGTCTGTCTCTGTGGCACTTCTCCCTTCAGTAACAATAGCAGGGCTCGAAAAGAAGCCAGGCACTTTAGGGAGAAAATACAAAAGCTGGTCAAACATTTGTTTATTCAGTCAGTCAATGAATATTAATAATGTGTGTTTCTATGGTGGGTGATACGCAAGGTGCAGGAAAGAATTTACTTTCTCCAAATACCAAGATTTAAATATCTTCATACAGAATCCACTCCATGGTCCAGAATCTGTCCTAAATAAGCTATATAAACTACATGTGATGTGTCCTTTGGGGTCTGCTCTCTAAATTATTGCCAGATAGTTCTTCTGAATAAGATGGATGCTCCAGAAAGCAAAATCTCCCTGGACAACCCCTAACCTGCCCCAATTCCCACTTCTAGTCACACTCACTCACTCATGCTCACATAGACATGTGCATCACGCCGGCCCACTCCAGCTCAGGCTCCTCACTGCTTAACTTCCATAAATTTGCAAGGGGCCATTATTCCTTTTCTATCGGCAGTGAGAACTTGCTTTTGTCTAAACTAACGCTTCCTTAATTCGTGATATCACCAACAAGCACAAGAGGTAGGGCCTCAACATCTATCTCACACAGTCTTTCTCACAGTTGTTAACGAGCTGTGCGGCCTTATAGATTCCTTCACACAAGTTCACGTAACTCACATGCGTAGGTGACCAGACCTGGATTTATAAACACACTGAAATTTCTCCCAGGCCACCTCCCCTCAACTTCTTTTTTATTGTGAGCTCACAAAAATTTTAACTAGTTTTTCATGACTGGACTGATGAATCTGATGGCTATGACCTAGCTGGTTCCTACACGTATATAGTGTCTGCTCCCCTATTAATGCAGTAAAGCTGGGATCTACTAGCCAACGTAATTTATAGGTGTGGTTTCTCCATGGACAAGCTCAGTTAAAAAGAGAAAGATTGCAGGGTTGGCGTCATTTCAAAAGTCTGTGTCTGATTCACAGACATCTGTGTCTCCCTGAGAAATAACTTTTTCACCACCAGAGCCATCCAACAGAGAAATAAGCCACTTCCTATGGGAGTGAACTCCCACTATCGGGAGGTGGTGAGGCAGAGCCGCTTCTCAGAGCTGTGGGGAAGTGGTCCAGCACCGGACAGGGAGGTAGAGGCTGCCTGAGATTCGAGGATGCTATGTTTATAATGGAGATGGCCTTTGGCCACACAAGCTTTTTGTGAAGTGATACCAAGGGAGGGCCTGCAGTTTCACAGTGAGTACTTCGGCGAAGCAAGGCTCGGGGCTTTTCCAAAGTAGGATCTAGTGGACAATGTCTAATGGCCTTTACAGTGAGCTCCTAGAAAATGGAGTGAGCCCTTACTGTGTGGAGCCAGTGCTAAAGCTCAGGTCATGTGGTATGGACCAGGGAGCAGAGGGTGCTGGGCTACCCTCAGGTGAGTGGCATGCTTAGCCCTGTTTGGGCAGAAAGCTGCTGTTCCCATACTGGCTGACATCACTGAAGGGAGGCCCTGGGCCTCAGTATGGTCTCCTGGGTCTGGAGGAGGGGTCGTTCTTATGCTCTATTGCCCTCTTTTCCTCAGGAGGAAATCAAACTCAATGCCAGCATGAGAACCCCCAGGCTCTTTATGTTGGATTTTTAAGAGCACAGGTCTGGGGCCCTGCGTGGGAAAACAGAGTGAAGAGAAGCAAATCTCTTCGAAACAGTGCTTTTGCCCAGAGCTGCTTCTAAGTGAGGGGAATTTCCTGAAGCCTGGGAGAGCCAGAGCGAGCATTCTTCTCCAGCACAGCACTTCGGTGAAGTCCATGTGTGATAATACCGCTGTAACCACAAAGGAATTTACCACAGGAAGTGTCCCAGCTGTTGCTTATTAGCATTAGAACAAATTACACAAAGCAAATTGTTAGCAGACATGTTTCCATAATATTTAACTGGTGGCGATAAATAAGAGCCATTCTCTTTCAAGTAAATGCTACATTTCCAAAACTCCAGCTTCCAATTGTCTGTGATGGGATCATCTTCGATTAAGATGACCTTTGGAGGGGATGACACTCTGGATGCTGAGGTGTGTGCCCAGTGCTCCCCCTCAGGAGCTGGGCTGGCAGCTTGGGGGCTGCGTGTGAGTGTAGTGGGTGACACTGGGAGGTGGAGCAGGAGTATCTGTGCTTATAGATGTCTGACCATCTGCTGGATCCACTTCTGAGGTTCTCAGCATGGTCTTTTCTTGCCACGAGGGAACATAGGTGATAGCAAGGCAACAGCAGGGCTGAGCAACTCTTCAGGCTTTGGCGTGTGTTTGTGAGGAAAAATAAGCCAGTTCTTAATGAAATGTTGCATTAAAAAAAATAAATCTCGTACATCACAATCCCAAGTCTTGCTATCTAAGATTCTTTTTAGAGCTATGAGTCAAATGTCCGCATCTTCTAGCCCCACTGGAGAAGAACTAAAAAGGTGCCTGCTGGCAGATTCATACAGAGTGCTCGCCTCCTGCTCACACAGATGAAAACCTGCTATATTTTTAGAAAGAGAGCAGATCTCCATCTTCCAAGACCTCTGCAGAGACAGGATTCCAGTCCCTGGTCACCTGTCATCACTTTCTGTTCTCTTCTGAAAATTCTCCTAAAACAGTCTCAAAAAATAATTTTAAGTACTTTAAATTTAAAAAGTAAGAAATGTCCCACATAGCACATAAATACAAAAATAGGTGATTGTACCTTTTAGAGATGGGCCTGTTCGAAAAGCTCCTCTTTTATTGTTTTCCTAAGAAATTGATGGTGTTGTCTTACCTCCCTCACTGCTTTCCTTTTCAAGCAAACCAGCCTGAAGTCAGTATTCCTTTCTGTGTATTCCAGTATCACACTCAGTTCTCCTGAGGCCCTCTCCATTTTTTCCCCCTGAAAGGAAAATAACGGGGCTGCCTGCCAAAGGGACAGGATGGGAGCCCAGTGTAGGCCCTGAAAGTGGCCCCAGATGGCTGCTCTTGGGGTGTACCCTGATGCCATAAGAGGGGATGCCTCACAGAAAGAGCCTAGTCTTTGCCAGCATTTAAAACTAATCAAACATAATAACTGATCCACTTCCAGCTACTCCTAACTCTCTTATGTCTAAAGTAACAGGAAACATAGCCTGCCTGCCCCCCCCCAACACACACACCTTTTACCTGAAGAATTCACAAAAGGAATAATGTGTTTTATAAAATATTTTAAATGCCTTGAGCAACAGAATTCTCTTGATTTTTTTTTAAGGTGTTTAACAGACAAGTGTAATTGGAAATGTCTGGAATGCAAAAACACACATATATATACACTTTAATTTGGTTTTATGCAAAACGATGTCATGATTTGCTACAACCTGAAGCAAGCTACTGCCATAGACTAACAAGAGCCATATTTGTGCAACTAGGAGGTTTCCCGCCCCCTGAATAAGCTCACATTTGGACAAGGATGACACCCATGGCCTGGTTCTTTCAGGCCTGTTTAGAGGAAACGGCCTGGTATGTTTTACATTTGCTAAGCTATTTAGCTGCGTGGTTTGACAAGATTTTTGAAAGGGGTGAAAATTAATTATAACTGGTATTGCTACAATAATTTGGTCAGCTAATTGCATCTCAGTGCAAAAACACGCAAGGAGGAATTTCCTCCTGGGGTTATTCTCTGATACGGCAGCATTCATTTTAAGAGTAATGAGATTTTTTAAAAAGTCAAACCTTAAATATCATGGCTTCAGCCATCTGTACTGATTCAAGTTTAATGTGACAGAAGATGGCACTTCCATGAGCCCCACTGCCGTGAACGTGGATCCAGTTTCTCCTAGACATGAGATGGGAAGATCTCTTCCTTCTGAAAACTATTCAAAGCATCACTTTGACAAGGCTTGGGGGTGATTTTAATTTGGGGCTACTAATGTTGATGTGTTTGTAATGAGAGAGGAGAAAATTCGGAAGTCTTTAAGTGAGGTATATGTTGATAGAAGAGACAGCACAAGTTTCAGAGGGTTGAGCAATAGACGTGAAGTGAGAATCATGCTGCCAGTAGACTTTCTGGGTCACCCTGTTTTCACAGGGGCCGTTCTGAATACATGAGCTACCCATGGCTTTGTGAGGCACACGGTTGACTCAGACCAGCAGGGAGCATTTAGAGCTAAGAAACATTCAAGGCCAGGGCCATTTATCACTTCACAATCTTGAAGACTCCACCAATGGCTGATTCAGGGTAGCTTTGTCACGTGCCAAAATCAACCGATGATGGTAAATTCTCGTTCAACCTGATAATTCAAACGCAGGAACAAGGCCTTCTCCCTTCCTTCCTTCCTTCCATGATCTATGTCCAGTACACCAGTTGTTTCTGTGTTAGACTTTCTCAAATATCACTCGCAGTGGGGAGTCTAAAGACATGACTAGAATATTTCTTATGGCCTTCATCTAAGTTCTGACTGATTTACAGAAGAGCAACATGCATACCTACCCAGGGCTGCCCTCAAGGTTGTACAGATATGTCCTTCAGAAGGGCACGTAGTTGAGGAATGTGGGGTTGAAGTCTTGCTCCACTCATCCGTGGAGACCCCTGTGCAAGCTGCATCTTGGAGACGGCTGGGCCTTTTCTAATTCACGTTTGGGACAAAGGAGGCCCTGAGTTTTCCAATAGCCTCACCTCCCCAGAGATCACAGTCTATTTCTCATCTCCTTGCCTCCAACATGAGGCATGTAAGGAAGAGGATAGACCTGTGGCAAAGGTGAATTCGTTTTGAAGATAAATTTTCTGTTCAGTAGAGACAGGAGAAAAAAAGAGAAAGGGAGAGGATTAAAAGAACAGTGAGAGGTTGCCCTTCTGCCTAGTAAATTGTGTATTTGTCGTCCTTCGCTGGACACAGCTGCAAAGGGGTGGAAAATCAATTTTTTTCTATTACTCCAAGGTGAAGAAGGAAAACCTATTTGTAAATTGAATTAAGTTCAAGAAGAGCATGTCTGTATATTTGCTGAGGACTAGAAAAATTAGCCACCGATAAGACTACATCACCCAGCGATGTAACTAGAAAGAAACACTGTTCCATTTCAAAGCTTCGTTGAAACATTTCCTTTTTTTCAAAAGAAACACCCATGGCTAAATGTCACTGAGACTCTTCAGTGTGCCAACACATTGACACCTCAGCAGGGACTCTGGAAGTGAAGGGACTCCAAAGCCCTATCTAGGAACATCTTGGTTCCAAATTCTTGCCTTTGCCTGTGCATCGCACTCTGTCGATCACGATTGGATATAACTAGTACCTTGTAGAAGACGATTTCTTCACAAGTTGCAATCTGTGGTGCTTACTGTGAAATAACTTTCCTCTGTCTCTGCAGATCTATTTCACAAACGCACTGACCCAGCCGCTGGGACAAAATCCTCACAGCCTACTTACTGCACAGAGGCTCCTGCAATTTCAACATCAATCCGCCCTCTAGTGGAGTGAAACAGTACTTCAGATAACCAGGAATAAAAAGGATTTTCCCCCTCCTCTTTCAGAGAGCAAAAGAATTCAAGTTTTCCAGATAGTGCAAGATGAGACATTTATCCTCAAAAGACAGCTTCTAGAGCTGAACCAGTTGAGATTCACAATGGTGCCCAGGGTGAAGTTAAAGGCCGGTGGTGCTGCAGGGGGAAATGCCAGCAGAGCCTGGAGATGAAGGTCCTCTCACAGCCCCAAGCCTTGGGGTCTCTCCTGGGGTGACAGCATTCAGTTCCCCACTTATTACAGGAACAGGACCCACTCTAAGAGCAGCCAGTCTATCAGGAATGTTAAAAAATAATAGACTTTGGGATAATTTTTGGCAAATCAACATAGAGGGGCCTTTCCAAAGGACCATGTTGAGTTTTTAAAAAGATAAAGACACACGTGTCTTGTAAGAAGGCTTCATGGCTGTCATTTTTAAGAGGACCTATCTTGTGATGGGAACCGGATGTTGATAAGGCAGAAGATGATCTTGAGATTGGCTGTCTGGGTTTTGCTTCTGTCTTTTCAAAGCCTTCAGAACTTGGCTTGCTTCAGTTTATCAATGTGGTAGCAGAGCTTCAGCGCAGGTCCCAGCTTCAGGCCCAAGTACTTCATGATCATGTCACTCTTCAACAGCAAGAGAGCATTGCCATCAATCTCCTGGTGGGATGGATCAGAAAGAAGAAAGCCCGGAAGATGATCAGCGTAATCATATAGCACCTATGGCTTCAGCATCATCAGGAGTGAGGTCAAGGTATATGGATTTGATTAGATGCCTATCCCCTTGGCCCCAGGGAAAATAAAGCTTCTTTCCTATCATCTCTCTAGGTTCATTTGATACCCTGTATCTTTCCTATTTCTGTTCTACCCTGATTGAAAAAATAAAGCGTGGCTCCACCCATGTACCCAATACCACCTGACTTGGGGCTTAAGGTCTAAGAAGTATGTGATTCACTGAATGCTTGTGTCCCTCAAAATTCATATGTTGAAGTCCTAACCCCCCAGTATGATGGTATCAGAAAAGGGGGAACTTTGGGAGGTAATCAGGTCATGTGTGTTTGGGGGGGGGAGGGTCTTATGAGTGAAATTAGTGTCCTTACTAGGGCAACCTCAGAGAGCTGTGTAGAAGTTTCCCTGCCATGTGAGGATGCAGAGAGTAGATGGCCATCTGAAACCCGGAAGGGGAACCTCACCCAAAGCACACCATGGTGGCAGCCTGATCGTCACAATGAGCAATGAGTTGCTGCTGTTTAGAAGCCAGACCGTCTAGTATAATCAGAACTGACTAAGGCAAAGTATCTTCCATTAAATGCTAAACTAGAGTTACCTTTTTGTTCCAGGTGCTGTTATGAGACCCCCAACTTCTGTCCATCACCCTAATCTATTTTTCCCCATCAAACCTTAAATGATCACCAAACTGCTAATTATACCCCCTTGAGGTGTTTCAGGTGCTTTTTGGTCCTGTCAATCTAGGTGACACACAACTAAGTAATGCACCTGCTTCATCCCAGGGCTTATCGCAAAGACCTCCTAGAGGAACACCAGTCCTCTGAGACCCTGGTGTCGCCCCCACTTGTCTCTGAAAACGTTATCCCTTTCGACTGCGTTTCCTTCTTTACTATAGTGCTATTTTAGGATCACTAGAGATAGGCAGTAGAAATTTGGGGTGCTCAGGTGGAGAGAAGAGGCCTAGCTACAGTAGCCATATAATTGTGCAAGTGTACCAGGCCCTCTTACCCTTTCATCCAGCCAGCCAGCCCGTATTGATGAGACACCGCTTCGTATCATCCACTCTCCATGTCCTCAGCAAAATGACCAGTGTGGACAAAGCTCACCTCGTTATTTAGCATTCTCTCTTTACTCTGTATTCTCTCTTTACTCTGCCTCCTGGCGTTCCACCATCTCCGACTACTCCAGAAGAAAGCGGGACTCTCCCCAAATATGGCTGGACATAACCCACTCTGTGACCTTTGCTTTCAAGTACCTGATTTTACTTGAAAGGTGTCACCTAGATTGACAGGACCAAAAAGCACCTGAAACACCTCAAGAGGTCAGACATATCCCTAGTAAAATATGGATTTTGGGTTAGATGAGGATACTTCCTAAATCTGAGGATAAGGTTTCTATGATAGCATCACCAAATACAAAGAGATGGGAAGGGGGAACATAATATAACTGTGGTGGGCAGAACAGCGCCCCCTTGCGCCCCCAAGGTGTTTGTGTCCCATTCTCTGAAAGCTATGCTTATGTCAGGTTACCTGGCAAAGGGGGATAATGTTGCAAATGGAATTAAATTGGCTAATCAGCTGACTTTAAAATAAGGAGAGTGTTGCACTGGCGACCTGAGAAAGATTCAGCTTGATGTGATTTCCTTTGAAGATGAGCATGAGGGGACCCAAGCCAAGAAGTGAAGGGAGACAGAAACACTGGGAAAGGCAAGGAAAAGAATTCTCCCTAGAACCTTCAGGAAGAATGTCCTGCCGACACCCTGACCTTCGTGCTGTGAGACCCTGTCCGATTTCTGACCCACCCGCCTGTGGGATCATAAATGCGTGTTGCTTTATGCTGGTGAGAACAGGTTGCAGCAGCCATGGAAACCATGGCAAGTAAAGTATTAATTCTTGCCTTTGTTTTTCAGTTTAGCGTCTTCATGAATTTCAGAACCTTTGAAGTAATGACAATAACACCTGCTAACTGAAGGTTACCTAGGACGCAGGCATTTGTTGGGTACAGTGTGTGCATTTTCTCATGGGTCCTCTGAGCAGCTTAGGCCTGGGTGCTGTGGCATATTGCAGGTGCCCGTACCTGCTTGTGAATGCACAGACGGCTAGATGGGCAAGGAAACAGGCATGCCTGACAAAGACCAAAAGGAGGGAACAGATAGGACAACTATCCCTTAAAAACAAAACTAGGTGGTTGTTCTTCTCGGAGACACCTGTGGTTCCATCTGGCCTCCCCAGGGCTCTGTTCACACCCACTCCCCCACCCCAACCCCAATGCAGCTCCTTGAATCTCACTCTCTACCCATGCCCCCCGCCCGCTATCCCCTCCTGGGCCAGGCCCACCGCTGCGTACATGCTTTCTGAAGAGCTCCACGTGCGGGCCCAGGGCCTGCGGGTCGGCTTCTTTCACGAACCAGACCACATCCTCCACGGTCCAGGTGGAGGGGTTCCTGCTTCTCAACCGCCTGGCATCCTGCCCACCTGGAGAAGGACTTGAGGCTGAATGGATGAGCATAGAGAAGAGACCATGAGACCCAGAACCAGGGCCTCAGCACCTGCCTGACACCGCTACCTGCTGCACCCCACCCGGCCTAGAAGAGGGCTCCTCAGTGTCCCTGAGACCAGCGTGACAAAGACTGTGAGTGTCTACTCTTAGGAGCCGATAGTGGGAGTGGGGCAGGAGGTAGGTAGATAATAGTGGGGGGAGGGGGCCATTCCCTGTTTGTGCAAGGTACTCTGGTCTCCCAGGGAAGAAGCATGAAAAGAACAGTGTCCTTCACCAGGCTGAAGTCCAACCCGCATTACTGTGTGAGACTCTCCTGCTCAGTTCTGTGTCAGGCCAGAGCGCCCCTGGACATGCCGTGACCAGGGAAGTTGTGTCAGGATAGATGTCCACTTTAGCCTCCATGGTGCGATGAAGCTGACATGACTTAAGGTCCCTCCTGCTTCTGCTGGTGTTAGTCACACAGAAACAAAGAGGCAGGAGGACTGAGGTGTATTGGTCATCTCGCTCACCCACTCCTTAGGACCCCTGTCTGTGAGGGGCCCAGCCCCTGCTCTGAAGAGGCAGAGAGACACATTTTTGTCCTCACTGCCCCAGGTTCATACAAACACCTCCTTGGCCCTCAGGGCCCTTACTCAGTTCCCCCCACCAGACTGGGAATTTCCTTTTTCATTTGATTTATTTTATTTTGTCATGTCCTTGTTAACATCTGAACAGTATTTGATTTTGCCCCTCGGGTATAATCTACGTCATGCCTTCCTACCCCCATAGCCCCTGTAATCCATTTTTTTGGTCCCTTGTGCTCTTCCCTGTTTTGACCCCCACCCACCCTACCCCACTCCTCCCTGCTGTGTGCCTCAGACCTAAGGTCAGCTTACAGTTTTTTAGGCTACAGATATCTTGATAGCAAAGGGCCTACTCCTGTGCCTGGCCCATAGCTGATCTTTGATAAAGGACTGTTGCATGAGTTGCAGTGTTGCACAGATGAATTTCTCACATGGCAGATTAAAAAGCTACAGGGCAAGTGAAGAAGAAAACAGGTAGAGAATCAGATTTAAGTGGCACTTAAGGGTTGATCTTTTTTCCTGCATATCCTAAATGAACTCATTCTTTTCCCTCAAAACCAGCTTCTCTTTGATCTTTTCTATTTCTGCAATATCAGTGATATGTCTATCTTCTTCTGCTCCTTCTTTGCACCCCATATTAATTACTCTACAGTTCTTTTTCACATTGCTCTCTGCTTTTCCAACCCTGGTACAGAAGCCCTGTGATGGTTTTCTAGTGGGTCTTCTTCTAGAGCTTCAGCAGGCTACTGTCCCCAAGACCTAGCTCTGTCCATGCCCCTCATAAGCACTCTCCCTGTGAATGCCTCTTGCCCACACATTCAGTCCATATTCCAGGTCAAGCTCAAGGATTCTTTTTGGTCTTGCTACATATTGCTCTCTGAGACAGAAGGGGGAAAGAGCTTTGAGGTACCTGGGACAAATCCTGCAGCTGCCTATTGCCAACTGAACTTGACTTGGCACATCAAAGGCAAAAACAGCAGTGCTCCCCACCTGGAACAATGGGTATGAGGACGGAAATGGGGTGAGACCTGCCTGCTGCTATGGCCAACCTGTATCAGGTGCCTTTATCAGCAGCACCCTGCCTGCTCACCTACCTTCCCGCACACGCTTTTGAACACACGGGTTGTGAGTGTTTCCTTAACTTCCCTTCTCTGCTGTTAGCTGGTGTTTTTCCCTCTCTCTACCAAGCACACATCCTCCTTCCTTTCCCCTGAAGTTCCACCAGCCAGCAAGACCCAGGTGGAACATTTCATAGATAGCATTTCTGTGTCCTGCCATTTGGATGTCACCTTCCTCCACCTTCACTCCCAAATCTGTTTCAGTCCCAAAACTTTGTTCATCTGCACTTAAGGTGTTTTCACATTCTTCCTCATTTTGCAATTATGTGCATTCTTGCCTGTAACCTCTGGTTAGATTTAACTTCTTGAGGACTGTCTTTCATATCTTACTCCACTGACCAACCTCCCCCCAGAAACGGCTAGTGAGCATCTGTAAAGTGTGGGGAAAGAATAGGATCCTCTCCTTGCAGGATTTATAATAATTGACTCCTTCAAGCCTCTAAGCAGATGTCTTTCCAAATATGCGTTCAATAAATGTCAAATGAATCAATATACTTTGCAGAATCAGTATAGGTAACTTACATAAAATTTCATGTGGCTATTCCTCAATCCTATTTTCAAGACAGAAAACGTCAGGTTCTGAACAAGGAAGCAGTTTCCCTACAGAGTAATTCTAAGTAAGCTGAGAAGCCTTTACTTGTTCCCCTTCTTTAATCTCAGGGTACAGTGGTTTCCTACTTTCTTATCTCCTCCTTTCTAACAGCCTCAGAAGTGTACAGTTCTCCATTAGCACTGAGAAAAGGCCAGCATCATATTTCTGAGCTTCTCCTTAATACATAATGCTTTGGTGGGAACTGGGCTTACTTTGAGGTTCTCCCTGCTTTTTCTTTTCTTGCTGGACCTGGCAGGGTCCCATAAGGTGGTTTGGCACGGGGCATTTTGCCGGGAGACTGTTAATGCGCCCCGAAGCCATCTGATTGCTGGTGCCTGCTTATTAGAGATGATTCCACTGCATTTAAAGACATCTGCACTCAACATGGGCACGAAGAGTCGCGGAAATCGCACTCGTTTTGGGGTTCCGCCCCATCAGAGCGTGGGCGTTAATCATGGTGATAATAGATGCTCTGATTACAAAGGCTGGAAGTCTTTGGTGCCAAGAATGATTTTAGAGTGATCAGAGCAGAGGTCAAATCTAATTTCCTGTATTTGACAGGAAGGAAAAACACCAGATTGATTCACGGCCTCATCCCTGGGAGCCTAATGTCTGTCTTTGGAGCAAAAGCAGGGAACTACTTACTCAAGAGCCACCACCAGGTTGAGCAAAGGGGCCCCATCCAGTGGGCAAAGTGGGATGGCTCCTGGCACATGGCGCTGGCTGTGAGCATTTTTCACGTTTTGGGGATGGAGGGAGCAGGGGGCCTGGCCTGGAAGTTTCTCTGAGGGGCTTTTTAGTCATACAACACAGAGCAGCAGGAAGTCTGTCACAGCTCAGGAGATGCTCATGATCCAAATCACATAAACTCATTCTAGAGGAAGAGAAAGGGAACTGTCCAGTGGCAGGTTTATAAAGCCTTTGCAGTGGTCTCAGCTCACAAAGATAATAAATGCATTAGCACCCACCCTGGCCCCTTGCCAGTGGCCACGGTGTCAGGAAGACAGATGGGGCCAGGCGGGAGTGATAGATGCCCTTCGGACATAATGAACGTGAAAAAATCTTGCTCCCAAAGCCCATGCAAAGCAGGGCTCACACAACCTTACCTGGGGCGGGGGCCTGGAGGGGGATCTGCAGGGGGTGGGCGTTAGCTGGGGCTGCTGGAGACGTTTGCAAAGGGAAGTCCCTTGTGAAAGATGATTAACTAAAGGCTGTGGTGGTTTCTGAAGCTGAATTCATGTTCCCCAGCAACAGAGTGACTATGAAGCAGTGTTTAGAGCAAATCCTCAACATTTTCTTTCACAGCTCAGGTACTTGTCACACACTGCCTTACGCATACCCACGGCACACACGTGATTTCCTTGTGCTCATTCATAATTCAGGGAAATTTTTTAGCTAACAGTAGAGTCATGTAGGAGGATGGAATGAGCAATGAACTGGGAATCGGAAAATCCTGCACCCACCAGCGATGAGAGCATCTGAGTGTTCTGTACATGGAGGGTCTGGCAGGCCCACTGGAGTGCTCCATGCCAGGCTCTGCAGCGACCCTGCAGCAAGTGTCTTAGGCACACAAAGGCAGTTACCTCCTCACACACCTGCAGGCCTCATAGTGGGTTCATGCGTAAAGCACTCTGAAGAGCTGAAGGTCAGCCTTCCAGCAAAATCCTGTCCCTGATCACTCTCTACGGGCCTTCATTTCTTCATCTTGGTTCTCAAGAATATTCTAACAACCCAGTGAATGGGTGGCTTGGAACCTTGAAACACCTTGAAAAGAAGCCCATCAGTCTCTAAAAGACCCCTCTGCGTCCTTCCTTGGCTGCTGGTAAGCCCCCCTCAGTCCTCCCAGCCTCTCTAGCAGTGGGGGCCAGGATAATAAGGGAAAGGTTAAAGGGAATGGGATGACAGATTGTTCTTTACTCCAGGCCCTCCCTCGTGGTGCAACAGGTTAAAGTGTAGCATTAGGAAGCTAGCTGAGTCAGTAGGAGTTCAATCCCCGTCAGGGAGGTGACCCACATGGGGCAGCAGACCTCTCCTGACCAGCCTGCTGCTCCCCTCAGCAGTGTACTTCGTCGATCTGCCTGAGAATTTCAAGGGCCTTCATCATAAATGGGTGTTGGACTTTAACAAATGCTTTCTCAGCATCTATTGATAGGATCATATGGTCTTACCGTATGCCAAATATGATGCTGACTCTGGGGACAAACCTATGATGAAACTCTTACCCTCACTGACTTTACGGTGCTGGTTTGTACCAGTTTTTGCTCCTAGAAATCAGAGAGCAGTGTCTCTTGCCAGTGACTCAAGTGGCTCAGTCAAAGTCAGCGGCCTTTGAGAACAATAAAAATCCATGAGGGGCTTTTGGAAACTTCTAACTTCCTAGTGTCGGTCAGTTATAGTCCCCCACTACATGCAGTGGTACACCAGGGGAGGACAGCGGACGTCAAGTCAGGAGAAAGCCAAGGCATGCATTACGTTACCACATCTGTTTCCTTCCAGAGAGGTCCCATTTCTCTTGGGGCTGGAGCCTGGGGGCCTCAGACCAGGTGCCAAGGCGCCTCCCGAGGACATGGTGCTGGTACGGGGACCAATGGCAGTGGTGGTGGGGCCTCCCGCAAGGTCTCCAGAGTACAGCTTCTTGCAGTACAGTGAGGAGGAGGTGGGCAGGGAGCCCCTATGGTTAAAGGTGGAGGCGGAGGGGTCCACACAGTAGCGATTCATGGCCACAGGGTTCACCAGGCACTCCTCCGTGGGGACTGTCTTTGCTAAGCAAGAAAACAGAGCACAGAGGCAGAGATCAGAGAGCAGTTCACGACAGCACCTGGTGCTCAGACTTGGCAAACCTCTCCCCAGAGGCTGGGTGTCACCATCTGTAGGGACGAGTAATGAGGGATGGAGCCATGACAAAATCCCAAGTCTCTCCCCACTCAGTAGGCTGAGACATGTGCCTCATCAACAAAGCATTTGATTGCAGGAATTAGGAGACGGCACCTTTCTGTTCAGAGGGAAAAGTGGTTATCCTGGATGTGGGTGACTTCTACATGAAATGCAAAGATCTTTTCCCCTCCATGTCTTTGCCCCTCCAGTGGTCGCTGACAGCTTATCTGAACCTTCCCATCCTCTCCCTTCTTGTCCATCACTATTGCTTCCTTCACCTGGTCCAGGCTTCCTGGACTGTCACCTGGTCCAGGTGTCATAATGCCCCAGAGTTGAGAGAATCCACCTGGGCATGGGTGGTGACACAGGTGCATGGTGCATTCTTTCTCCCCACATTTCTAGTTCTGATACCACACAGGCGCTAACCTCTGTCAAAGGTAACAAAGTGGGGGCATACATACTGGTCTGGGTGGCCCCTGCAGGTCAGAAATAAGGAGCCAATCTACAACTGACACAGAGTACAGAACCCGAGGAGTCTGCCAGCCTCATCAACAGCTCCCCTCCCCCAAATAAGTCAGAATTTACTACACTTACAAAGTTCAACTTTGCAATGTGTTGAACCCTGACTGTGGCCAAGTAGTACAGGGGGGTTTGTTTGTTTTGAGGAACAAAGGTCAAGTCAACTGTAGTGATAGAATGAGGAAGGAAAGCATTCTAGTGATTCTCCTTCTCTTCAGTAATTTTGATCCCAGACAAAATCATTTCTGCTTAGCTCAATCAATGACTATATTTAGATTAGACATGACCACAACAGATCTTGACGCCCTGCCATTATGTGCTAGAATAACAAAACCTGTGGCTCCACCAAGGTTGGCTATGGGGAACCACATTGGGCTACAAGATGCAAATATTTCTTCCATGTATGGACTTTCTTACAATACAGGCATTGCAAGATTAAAACTTTACAGTATTAAGAAGACAGGAGGTCTCCTCACATATGGGGATGCAGGTGGAGGGTGCCTAACAATGTCATTGTGAAAGGATGCAGCTAGAACAGTGCTTAGAGTGGAATTTATTTTTTTATTCATTTTTACTTAATTTATTTACACAGACATTTAATGACATGTTAGTCCTGAGTTGTACAGATATTTAAGTTGCACT
>NW_004567102.1:50818123-50834933 GCF_000260355.1 Condylura cristata
ATTATTACCTGTGTCTCAGAGAGCTTCCTGAGGAGAGGGCCAGCTTGGAGAATAATTAAACAAGGAATTGATTTAGCCATAAACCTTATTGCTGAACTATTCATTTTTGATAGTAAATGGTCACTGCTACACAGCAGCTTGGGAAAGCAGCTCTCTACCCTGTTGGATTGTAGGGCTGTATTTTGATAACCTATGATCTAAGTTCTGTGATGTCTTATCCCTTGCATCTCTTTTCTAACTTGATCCTAGTAACTTACAAGGAATCTAATACAGCTTGCATTGAATGACTTGAATATGCTGAGTGCCACTTTTTTATGTCTCAAAGAAGCACTAATACGTCTTGTGTGTGTAGTTTAGAAGCCTGAAGTCAGTAAGATGAAACCCAACACAGGCATTTGAAGCAGCCACTTGTGACAGAGGAATGTTAAAAAGCCTTACTGGGTTGTCGGGCTACCACATAATAGGGACAGGGCCATTTAGCTAAAGTTCTTGGTTTTTTTAAAATTTGAATTGTACTAAAATGTATGATGTGCAATTTTCATTTTTAGTAGCAAAAAAAAAAAATATGTGCATAGAGGATCTTACTAGAAGTGAGATACATTTGAAAAAAAAGGACAAAGGGAGCCCTCCCTGGTAGTGCAGCGGGTTTAAACACAGCACTGAGAAGCAAAAGCCACTTCAGCATGAGTTTGATCCCCGTTCTGGAGGTGACCCACATGGCGCAGCAGACCTCTCCTGACCCACCCACTGCTCCCCTCAGCAATGTACTTTATCAGTCGGCCTGTTCTGCTCCCTGCTCTGTCTCTGGTGAATCCTCTCACCACCTCTGCACTGCTGGCCTGTACCCCAGTTCTGTATGCACAAATACATAAATCTTTAAAAAAAAAAAAAAGGACAAAGGATGGAAAAACATTTCTCTAAAGAAGACACAGATGTCCAATAGGCACATGAAAACAAGTTCCACATCACTAGTTATTAGAAAGTGCAAGTCAAAACCATAATGAAATATCACTGCACACTCACTAGGATAGGTATGATCAAAAAATCAGACAACTAGACGTGTTGGAATTGCTGCAGAGAAATCAGAATCCTCACACACTGCTGGTAGGAATGTAAAATGATGCAATGTAGCTCTTGTTCAAATGGTTAAAAATACAGTTACCAAATAACCCAGGAATTCTACCCCTAAGTGTGTGTGTGTTTGTGAGTGTGTGTCCAGAACAAATGAAAACACATGTCAACCCCAAAAATTTTAGAAGAACAATTCATATAGCTAACAGGTGTGAACAATCCAAATGGCTATGAACAAGTGAATGGATAAACAAAAGGTGGTATATCCATACAATGGAATATTATTCAGGCAAAAAAATAACAAAGCTACAGCAGGAATGAACCTTAAAATATTATGTTAAGTGAAAGAGGCCAGCCACAAAAGACCAGATATGAAGTAACTTGCATGCAAATGATATGTCTAGGATTGACCCAATCTATAGGGATGATAAGTAGATTAGTGATTGTTTAGGACTTGGGAGATGGGAGCATAGAGGTTGACAGCAAAAGGATATGTGATTTCTTTTTGAGGTGCTGAAAATATGCTATAGCTGACTGTGGTGATGGTTGACACATACCAGTGAATGTACTAAAAATACTGAATTATACATTTCAAATGTGAAATTGTATCATCTATGAATTATATCTCAATAAACCTTTTTAAGTGATTATAAAAACCCAGTATTACACTGTGAACACATTCTTAAGAATGTCATACAGTCAAGTCTAATATATGGGCTTGGCCACTCGGACACAGATAAGCTGCCAAAGGGTTGTGTTGTCTGTGCCTCATGCTCCCTGACTAATGCAGGGCTGCAGAGAATTTCAGGAATCTGAAACTGCACCTGCACCTTAATGGCCTCCATGAGATCTCTTCTTGGCATGACCCAAGGAAGAGCTTTTATGGGTGAGAAGACAGAAAGAGGATTCCAAAAAGCACCGGGCAACAGAGCTATATACTAGATGGCATCTGAAATGGAGTGAGAAGGAAAACTAACATTAACTGAGCACCTACTATGGGCCAGCACATTCTAAAGCAGTAGGGTCATCGTTACATTGCTTTTATTAGAAAGTTCTCATGGTCCAGGATACTAATCCTTTTTGTGTTTCCAATGGCAGGTGCTTGCTACAGGTAAGGAAACTGTTCCCATTAGTATGCAATCCAGCCAGTAAATATCTATTGAGTAGACACTTGGGCCAGTGTTAGCAGGAAGGCAGCTATTACACAGATGATTCATGGAGGTTCAGATTATAAAGGACAAAGTATACATTCTTCATGGAAACCCTTGGTATACGTTGAAAAAATATTTATCTAAAACATTCTGTTCATTAAATATTTTAAATCTAAATGAAGTATGCCTGTGTTATTCTGATAGTCTAACGAATACAGCTAATTTACCAATGTATGCTACTCTTTGAAAGGACAGATGCAGATGGATGATCATTTTCCTCTGATGATGTGTGGAAACAGGGAGCAAAGGAACATGAACCTCATTGGTTTAAAAACTGCTGATGGCCATGGGTGAGAGCAGAGGTAATAAAAGCCAGTTTCTGGGCCATGATCCAAAAAATTCATCAAAAAGTAAAACCAACTTGAGAGAACTTTAAGCAGTAGGCTTCCACCCAGCAAAGGATGCCAGTGATTCTGCAGGGGGTGGGCAGCCATGGAGACCCATCCCCAAGCAGGGCAGTGGTCCTGGTTCTGCTGCCACTCCAGGGAGGCCCAGGAGCAAATGAGCAGTCCACGCCTGCACACACCAGGGTGCCGTTTAGAACTGATGAGATGCATCTGCTCAACCCCATGTAAACAGCCTTTTCCCCACCTTTGTAGCAGGGTGCTGACACATCATACCCAGTGTAAAACTGACTGCTATGCTGTAGCCCATCGTTATTCAACCACTGACCGAGCAGGCGCTTCTCATAGCACCAGCCCAGCATTGCCCCCAGGGTTAAGTGTATCCCCAGTGTATTTGTCTTCTAAGAATACAGAAAGTACTGTAAGTTTGGTGGCTTAAAACAAGAGAGAGGCAGGCCCTCCCTGGTGGCGCAGTGGGTTACAGCACTAAGAAGCTAAAACGATATCAGCATGAGTTCAATCCCTGCCCCAGAGGTGACCACATGGCGCCGCAGGCCTCTCCTGACCCGCCCGCTGCTCCCCTCAGCAGTGTACTTCCTCAGTCCGCCTGTTCTGCTCCCCACTCTGTGTCTGGTGAAGCCTCTCACTGCCCCTGCACTTCTGGCCTGTACCCCAGTTCTGTATGCACAAATAAATACATCTTTAAAAAAAAAAAACAAGAGAGAGATGCATTCTTTCTTAGTTCTAGAAGAGAGACACACAAACTCAAGGAGTGCAGGGCCACACTCTGCCGGCTCCAGGGGCCGCTCTGCCTGGCCTATCCCTGGCTTGTGTCTTTGGCCACAATCCCTGATGTCATCCCACTGTTGACACATCACTCTCACCTCTGCCTCTGTGAATGCCATGTGGCGTTCTCCCTGTATCTGTGTCTGTGTCCAGTTATAAGGACACTGCTCATTGGGTTACACCCAACTCCAGCATGACTCATCTGAAAGTGGTTATACTGCAAAATCCCTGTTTCCAAAAAGGTCCCATTCACAGGCACCATACATATTTTGGAAGACATAATAACAGGTGAACATTATTTTGTAGTAGTCATATATATTAGCGTACATCTACAAAGTAATCGGCTTATTTCGAAATAACTGACACGGCATCTTGCTTAACATGACTAAATGTGGGCCCTCCCTGGAGGCATAGCTGGTGAAAGCACTGCACTGAGAAACTAAAGCCACTTGAGCATTAGTTTGATCCCTGCCCTGGAGGTGACCTACATGGCTTGGCAGACCTCTCCTGACCCACCCGCTGCTCCCCTCAGCATTGTGCTTCACCAGACTGCCTGTTCTGCTTCCCACTCTGTCTCTGGTGAATCCTCTCACCGGCCCTGCACCTCTGGCCTGTACCCCAGTTCTGTATGCACAAATTGATGGATGTTTAAAAAAAAAAAAAAGACTAAATACTAGAGTAGTAAGAAATGAACCAGTTGAAAGGAGTATTGTGAGTGAACACTCATCAAAGCCTTCCTCAGACATAGCCAGAGTTGTGCAGGTGATAGATGAACAGTGAAATGCACTCCTTTCAAGCAGGGTGGTGTTGGAGAGGACAGTAAGGTAAATAACGGCACCACTTATCTGAAGCTTCCCAGAAGGGAGTTTACAGCCTTTCTCATAGGGAGTCATTGTACTAGAAACTCTTATTGCCTGAAAGTCCCTTGTCACATCTAACACCACATCCTCATGTTTCCGCTAAAAAAATGGCTGCTGCACAAGTATCCTTTATACTATTCAAAACTGAAGCCACCCCACCGCAGGTGGGTAAGTTTACAGAGCAGAATTTCTAGTGGCTGAAAATGCAATCATTTAAATTGTTAGCAAAATCCTGAAATCCACTGTGTGACGATGGTAAAAGAAAGGACCAAATCTGTACTTGGAGAAACATACTCTCCAGTGGGTTTGCAGCTGAATGAGTGAACACCAGATGGGGCCACAGACCTGCGCACGGAACCATGGTGAGCCACAGGGCCGAAGTTCACTTCATGGCGCTTTTCTCCTGGAGTCTCAGAAAATCCCTTCTCTGAAACAAGCTGTCCTGTCTTCCTGGCACTCTCCTGACACAGGGGGTCCTCCTCAGCCTCTGCTGGAGGCCATTTAATGGCTCTGGAGAACGCTGACTCAACAAAGCAGGGTAAGCAGGGGCTTCATGCATCTCTCTTTTATAACTCCTGTTTCTCTCAACACTAATGATGTACTTGTAAACCAATAAGGTTTTCCTCCAGAAAAAGGAACAATCTGCTTTCTTTCTGCAATCACAATAGTGTGCTTACATCAAAAGGCAAACACACAGGTGTCAATCCAAAGAAGCCTGCCTCATTCCCAGGGGTTAGTGTCCTGGGTAATTTCAGACCCTGACATTCCTAAACTATGGACTATGGTTTCCTGAAGCGGCAGTGCATAAGCCTGCCTATTAATGAGGCCCAAGAACACTCTAGAAGAGCTCAACTCCACTCAAGCCTCAAGGGATAGGAACCGTCTTTCTTCTGAATCTGGCCTGGTGGAGCCTCCTTGTTTGGGGAACACATCTGGGGCTCTGCGTCTAGCGTCTAGGTGCTCCTGGCTCCTCCCTCACCCTTGCTCCTGGGACTGCCCCTGCATCCTGCCTGGCTCCCAGGACCACATGCTGCCAACCTGCTCCTGCTACAGCTCCAAGGGACCCACAATGTATGAGCACCTGCAATGTGGAGAACCTCCAAAGAGAAGTCGAAGGAGGAACAGGAACAGAATGGGAAAAGCCAAGAGCCAGAGAAAAAAAGAAAGAGAAGATTCCAATGCAGTGAGAGCTACCCAGAGAAGGAAAAGAGGCCAGCATGTATAAAATTATGGAGTTTTAGTTTAGACTGGGGTTCACCTCTTTGCATTTAGGACACAAGAACTAATTGCTTGGACTACTTTGTTTAAAAACTTAACAGCCACTTTACTTGTATTCTCTAGCCAAATGAAACCTCCAAAGCAATAGTAACACTATCTGAAAAATAATTCTCAAATAAAACCTATTTATGTTATATTTAACCCCCAAATTCCCTTCTTACACTCTCCTTCCCACTACTGAACAGTCCTCTTTTCTTCTCCCCTCTCTCGCCCCCTAACATTCACACCGTCCTCTTTTTTTTCTCCTCTCTCTCTTAACATCTACTGTCTATTCTATTCCCCACATCCTTCATCAGTTGCCACTGCTGGGAGCCATTGCCCACAAGTAAGCCCAGCCCACCAAGCCATACAACCCTGCCCAGGCCGGCAAGAAGGTCAAGCCACTGGCCCAGTGTCCAGAGGCTTCCAAGTGTGCGCGGTGTGTCTTGCTGCTTTTCAAAGAAAGCAGCCCACAGACGCCTCACCCCGAAACCAGTCGGGAAAGGAAGTAACACAGGCAGTCTGATAATACTCAACGGCTGTGGATTAACCATTATCCCGTGCTTAGCTAGGTGCCACTACCTAAGGGGTGCAGCCAGTAACCCTGACCAGGGGGAAGGAGACCTGTGGGAAGAGAAGCAGAAAGAGGAAGAGGAGCTAGAGGAGGAAGGCCCAGAACAATAGGGAACAGCGCCTCCCCAGCTCACACCAAGGCCCCTACCTCCAGGAGCTGTGCCTCCACAGGGGAGCCTCTGGCAGGGACTCAGGTGCTCCTGTGCAGCCCCGTGGGTGCCCAGCTGCGGGGGGTCAGACAGGCCCTCCAGGGGCTTCCTGGAGCCGCAGCCAGGAGCTTCCGCCCTGCCCTCGTGCTGGCTTTCTCTGAGGCTGAGGCTCCGTTGCAGGTCTGCAGACTTTCTTTTCTCAGGCTCAGTCCCGCCCCTTGTTCTTGGCTTAGATAAGCTCATCTCGTTTTTCCCCTGAGGGCCCTCCGTGGCCTCTCTTCCCAACCTTCCTGGTTCAAAGGGCACCAGGCGACACCACCTAGGAGGGCTTAGCCTTTCATTTGATTCAATTAAATTTTCCATTAGCTTGGTCCCCGGCCAGGATGGATTTTCTCTTTAAGCTTTTCTCTAAGTTCAGATCACTCGGCCCCTCAGGATCAACCTTATGACTCCCTTCTGGTCCATTTAGTATATTTTTATTCTTTCTCCCCTAATTAGACACACAGAAACCAACCACATTTTTCATGCTTGACACCTGAATTTCTGGACTCCTCCCTGACTATGTTTCCGGTTTGCTAAGATTTTGTTCCGAGTCTATGAGGTTGATGAACTCCCACGGAAATTTTGCCCAAAGGCAGTAGTTTGATGCCCTTTCAGTCTCAAGAGTTGAGCAGGTACTGTCTCTGCTCTTTCCATGGTCTTGCCTCTGCCAAACCTGTACCCCAGGTTTAAGGGGATTCCCAAGAGGCGTGAGAAGGTGAAGGTGGAAAACCTTATGTAGACATGGTGGCTTCCTCAATAGTCCCCTTAGAACTTTAGTATTTCATAGAACTTAAAGAAATTAAAAAGTGATCCTTGGGCCCTCCCTGGTGGCACAGCGGGTTAAAGCACAGCACTGAGAAGCTAAAGCCACTTTAGCATGAGTTCGATCCCCCTCCCGAGGTGACCCACATGGCACAGCAGACCTCTCCTGACCCGCCCGCTGCTCCCCTCAGCAGTGCACTTCGTCAATCAGCCTGTTCTGCTCCCCACTCTGTCTCTGATGAACCCTTCACTGTCCCTGCACTTCTGGCCTATACCCCAGTTCTGTGTGCACAAATAAATAAATATTTAAAAAACAAAAAGTGATCCTTAATGAGGAAAATGTTGCAGTCCCTGAAATAAAGACACCTTATAAGTTCTGGTTCTATGTGGGAATCCTGACTTTCAGGAAGGCTCACGGGACGTTCTTGTCCCATTCACACTAAAGAAGCAAGCTGCCAAGGTGTGGGATGTTCTGTGGAGATGGCTGGATAAGGAACCCACAGCCCAATGGACACTCACACTGCCAATAGCTGTGTGAAGGAACTGAGGAGTGGAGCACTCCCTCATTAAGCATAAAGATGTCTGTGGCCTGAGAGAGACCCAGAGCCAGAGAGACCCAGTGAGCTGCACACGAGCTCCTCACTCACAGGAACTATGAGATATCAAAATTTTTAAATATCTTTTAATACCTTTTAGGGTAGTTCATTACATTGCAGTAGAAAACTAACACTGACAGGAAAAGGGGGCTTGTTTTCTCTTTTGACTCTGTATGTTCAAATTGGAAGTTGTATTTATTGATTTAGCCACCACCAGGACAGATCTGTGACAGGATGTCTGTCCGATTCTGTCAGGAAGTTTGTGGGATTCTGGTTTTTTGTTTTTTCTCGGCAAAAAGTTTAGTGCTTATGTGTAAGAAACAGAAACCAGCCACTAACAGGAGAGAGCTCATGAGGTTATGTGAGAAGTCTACTAGTTTCCTAAGTTGCTTCAATTCCTGTTGGCACAGTTTGTCATGTTAGCCTGAAGTGTGAACAGTGAGTAAAGGTGTTGATAACCCACATGTACAACTTAGGGTCCAGCACAGCCCTAGCGAGCAACCGAGCAGGGGGTGAGTCTCCAACTACAGCTACCGTGGGCACTGAGGCTTGGAAGAGGCTACATCGCAGCTACTCAGCCCTTTGTTTCTACCAGCCCTGTGTTTCTGTTCTGATGTACAATCACAGGGCTTGATCACCATCAACTTGAATTTTCCTACAGGTCTGATCCATCCCCAGTGTATCTCCCCACTAACATAGGCAGAAAGCTCTTTGGGAAGGCTCATCAGGGACACAGAGGCCTTCAACCACTGACTGAGAGGTCCCCAGCGTCATCTGGCCAGCTGGAACGTGGCTTATGGGGGATCAGTGGGTGAGCGTGTCCCATAAAGGTCAGTTAGTTTCATGAGAGATTCCAAAAACTTAACTGAAACAGTCAATCAACCAGTAATTATTGAAAATCCACCTTGTGCTTCCTCCATATCTTTGAAAAAGAGTTTCAACCTCACCATGCAAAGGAACCCAATAAGTGACTGAACATTGTAAAATTCTATTTTTAATTCTACAAAACCCAGGCTTCTCTCCTGAGGGTTCGTTTTAGAAATGAGATTATGGGTTTCCCTTTTTTAGTTCAATGCTTAAAAATATGTGCAAATAATATTTAATGAGCAATATCATTGCAATACGATAATGACTTTTTCTAAATGAACTTACATTGGCACACAGGCAGAACTAAGACTGAGAATCCTGCACTGGTGCATGAAAGCTCCTTCCTCTGTCCTGTTCCAACTCTGACTGGGCTTCTACTCATTCTCTCTGTCTGAAAATACATAAAGGCCTTTGGTGTGTTTGTCTTTGCGGCATACCTTGAGGACATTTTTCTTTCCAACTGTCCATGAAAGCTTTTGGCAAGGATTTTTAGAACTTGAGCTTGACTCTGATGTCTTTTTGTCTTCCCAAGTGACGTGGCTTGAGAACCAGGCAGCTCGTTCTGTTGGTTTGGCCGCAGGCTGTGACCCCACAAACACCCAGCGGTGCGTCCTGATCACTAGCTTGCAGGGGAGGCAGGAGTTGCAAGGTATCTGGAGTAACTCACCTTTCTCCACTTTTTCCTCCATCATTTCATTTGGTATCTAAAATACCAGCTGAAACTATGCCTAATGTCTGCGGGGGTGTAGGTGACTTGTGTGGATTTTGCAGAGATGAGAATGTTCTCCTGGTGGTTGAAAAAATGGGTTCTGCGTGCCCCGTGGATGTTCATGCAGAATAAATCACTGGAGCACTAGGACAAGGACAAAACTCTACTCTGGGAGAACCCAGAAGAAGAAACCCAGAAGAAAAGAATTGATTTGCTTGAAATGAAGTTCCCACCTCCATTTTGCTAAACGAGGTTTGGGTTTTATTTTGTTCTTTTGCCATTTTGCTAGAGTGACAAGGTGTACCACAGCCACTTGTGAATGTTCATTTTGTATACAGGGACAGGGAAACAGGATGCTTAGGAAGCAAGTGTTGGATAAAAGAACCCTAAAAAGGAAAAGCAAACGTTGGGGAGAGACTTGGCTCTGTTTCCTCCCCCTCCTGACTTCGGTGTGGTTCTGAGTGAGTGCACTTGGCTCTGCTGGGCTTTAGTGTAACACAAATAAGAGAACTTGATAAACGTTTACTGACTAAATAGGTGTTTCTGTTGGGTTGTTAGAAAAGTCATAATGTATTTTTTCTGACTTTTCCAACAACCCAGTAAATCATGAATTCATGCCAACCTGATAAGTTCTATTTCCTTTTAGAAGTAGTAATCTTTTGGAAAGCTGTATATACTTTATAGTCATTCTCCACAGGCTATAATATTAGACAAATTTGTAGTTCAACAAGGAAATAGGATTGATTTCTAAATGCAAAGTGTACAGGTTAAAGCATATGTGAATGTCTGTTACTCCAATAGTTTTCTGGCATGTGTCTACCAGACCACTACTCAACAAAGAAAACCTCAAATCTCATTAATAAATGCCTTTACTGGGTAGAGGATGTGGTATATATACACAATAGAATTCTATTCAGCTATAAAAAAGACAAAATCCTGGGCCCTCCATGGCCCAGGTGTTAAAGCACATCACTAAAAGTTAAAGCCGCTTCAGCATAAGTTTGATCCCTGACCCCCCCCACCCCACCACCACCCCGGAGGTGATTCACATGGCTTGGCAGACCTCTCCTGATCTGCCCATTAATCCTCTCAGCAGTGTACTTCATCAGTCAGTTTGTTCTGCTCCCCACTCTCTCTGGTGAATCCTCTCACTGCCCCTGCACCTCTGGCCTGTACCCCAGTTCTGTATGCATAAATAAGTAAATCTTTAAAAAAAAAAAAAAAAGACAAAATCCTGCCATTTGCAACAGCATAGATGGACCTAGAGGTACCATATTTTGTGAAATAAGTCAGACAGAAAGACAAGTACTGTGTGATTCCACTCGTATGTGGGACATAAAGAAACAAGCAAGTGAATTTTAAAAACAAATATAAACATTTAAACATTTGGACTATAAGGCCACATTAATTGGTGGTTACCAGAAGGGAGGGGAGAGAATCAGTAAATCTGGCAAAAGGAGTCACTTGTATGGTAAAAGAACGTTGAGTAGTAAACTCAATGTGGTGTCTAAATATGTGTGTGCGTGTGTGTGTGTGTGTATAATATAGTAAATATCTGAAACGTATAAAATGTTATGATGCCAGGTTACTTCAATAAGAAATTTTAAAAAGGAATGTCCTTTCTCATTGCCCAACGACCATCTGCTTATCGAAAGAAGCTACTCAACAAGAAAGTAAACAATTTGTTCCTATCCTGCTAAACCTTCAAAAGGCAGGAAACCAATCACTAAAGAAGATCTTGCACAGGAGTTCAGCTATCACATTTGTGGTTTCCAAAGATCTCCCCTTGTCTTAGTGAAAAGACAATTTGTTCTGTTGTAGTGCGCAGAATTCATGTCAGTAAATATTTACTGTCGAATTATTATGTTTCAGGCTCTACAGGGGACTGCGCAGCCCTGCCCCTCGCTAACAGGGGAAAATAGATCTGGACCCAGAGGCCAGCAATAGCAGGCAGAAGCCAAGGTCATTATTGATGTGCAAACAAGGGCCTGGGGTGGTGGGGACTGATGGACACTTCTAGGGGCTCAGGGAAATTTAAGGCGGCAGAGACCCTACCGCAGGAGGTGACCAGCCCACACTGAGACTTCTGCCTGCCATCTCTCCTTTGCCTTCCTCCCCGGCCCTGCAAACCTCCTCTTTCTTCTCTGGTTTTCCTGGCATGGCCCCTCATCCTTTCTCTGCTTCTCTAGTACCTCGACACCTCCCTAGGACATTGGTTCACCTTCAGGACAACACGTGGACAGGAGGCAAAGTCCCAGCACAGGCCCAGGAAACCTGAACAAGTTTCGCTGTGTGAGCAGGACTCTGCCAACTGACATTTACTCCTGGAGTGGGGTCCCCAACCAGCAGCACTGACATCACAGGGGTGCCTGTTAGAAATGCTGCCTCCTAGATCCCCTCCCAGCCCTATTGAGCCAGAATCTACATTTTAAACAAGATTCCCAGGTGGTTCCTGAAGATATAAAAGTTTGAGAAGTGGTGGCTAAAGGTTATTTGCAATTGAGATTGTTTTTTCAACAGTCAAATGGAAGGTAATGTTTCCTACATCATCATCTTCGGACAGAACCACAAGGGATCAAGTCCATGCCTCTGCCTCCATCTCTTTGAGAACCCAGCTCTATTAAAACAGGTTTGGGGTGGCAGTTAAGAGAGTTGGAGAAAATGACTGAAGACCCTTGGCTGGAGTCAGGAATTCTACCTTCCAAACTGAATTCAAGCAGTTGGTAGTCTGAAGACAGGTTTTTCCTGCACAAAGAAAAGGTCATTTGCAGAGTTTTTATTTCAAAGTCTAAGGAAGACACTTGGAAAGAGCCATGTCTCTGCTCAAATGTGAGCTCCTCTGTCTTTGTGGCCTCACCCTCGCTCTGGGGCTCCCCAGCCACCCTGTCCAGGGTGGCCCCTTGAGCTATGGCTCACCCTGAAAGGGACCAAAGAGGACATCTTGCTCCTCTGGGTTGCCAGAGTTTACCCCAGTGGGACTAACAAGTGGACAGCTGCACTTACTTGCCATTAATAATGGCGAGGTCACTCCTAGCAGCCAGCCCCTTCCACTCCTGAACAGCTCTGATTTTGCAAATTTCCTTGTAATGTTAGCTCCACTGGCTACCTTCCAGCTGGTTATTCAGCAGCCAAGATCTCCACCTAGGAGAGGGCTTCTTTTTTTTAAAGATTTATTTATTTATACATACAAAACTGGGGTACAAGCCAGAGGAGCAGGCCAGAGAAGCAGGGGTGGTGAAAGGCCTCACCAGAGACAGACTGGGAAGCAGAACAGGTAGATTGATGAAGCACATTGCTGAGGAGAGCAGTGGGTGGGTCAGGAGAGGTCTGCTGCACCATGTGGGTCACTTCCAGGGCTGGAAATTGAACTCGCACTGAAGCTGCTGCGGCTAGCTTGCAATGTTGCATGCCAACCTGCTACGCCACCAGGGAGGGCCCTAGGAGAGGGCTTCTCAAATGCTTGCTTCTCAAACTTTGATGTGTCTTCAAAACACCAGGGTCCTATGGTTATAAAGCTTGGGAAGTTTGCTGTGTTTTGCCTTTCTTGGGTGATGGCTGGACCTGACCAGAATTTGAATGGTGAGGCCTTATGTTTAATTAAGTCTACTGTCAGACCAGAGAACAAAGCCATACAACCTGCCGTCATATAATGGGACAGGAAATTATATCTTCCTCAAAATCTTCCAATTTTCTACCACAAATGACACAGTTCATTTGGCAGTTCCTTATGTGTTGTGACTTTGCATTTCCTTATCATCTGATTCATTATCTTCTGGAAATCACAGACAAACTAACTGGTTTAGGAGATACATGGTCCGCATGGAGATGGGGCCCAAAATTACCAAAGACCTCACCAGTCCCTTTCTCCAAAAAAGGCTCATGTGTATAAGGTGGAAACCAAGTTTCCTCAGTGATCACTTAAGGAAAGCTGAAGAGGGACAGGGACAGGATGTCAAAATGAAACTACTTTAGTTTCGGTTTTGACTGAGTTTGCAAGACAATAGATACCACACAGCAGTGAAATGGACAGATCTTGCAAAAAGACATGATGGGAACGACGTTTACACCCACACATGACCCCCTGCAAAAGAGACTGAAGAAGTTAAAAAATAGGCAAAGAACTTGAAAGATGACAAGGAGAGAAATGTCCAGCATATTCCCAGGGTTTCCACGTACCTCGATGAAGAGTTGATGTTGCTGTGGAGCTGGAGCGACACAATGGATTCCCATAAGAAATCTAAAACTCTGCCTGCTCTGATGGCAGAACAGGAGACAGCTGTCTACAGGGATTAGCATGCACGCCCAGAATCTCTTGGGCAAAAGACTGTGAGTTTTTTCTCAGGGACCAGACGTGGGCATCAGAAGAGTGACCTGAAGTGAAATTGCCTCGGTGACTTTCCTCAGGACTATCTGTCCTCTGGCACCTCTGCAACAAGAAGCTAGAGATTTACCTTGAGATGCCTTGAGACTGTGAAAGGAACTGTGGGTGACCAGCCAGCGAAGAGTTACGTTTGTCCAAGAGTTACCCGCAGTGAGGCAGGTAGGTTGACCAAAGGGCCCACGATGGAGCCCACATAGTGAGAATCAGCTGTAAACCCTTGCTTGAATCTGGGGGCACAATGCCAAGCCACAGTGGGCCTGGCCCTGTGGACGCTCTGTCACCTTCCTCCTTCCCCCACTCTGATTGTGAAGGGCATGAGCAGGAAAGGGCCCTGCCCCTAACAAGAGGTGGCAGAATGGGGTGGAGAGAATCAAGTCCACGCCAGCAGGCCTGATCTGCAAGAGGGAAATACTTCGAATGAAAGGTTGATTATCACACTGACCTGAACATACTAGTCGTTGGCTAGAGAATGCTATGTTACCTGAAAGGAGCCAGAAAAATCACAAGACTTGTCCTAAATGTCATCCATGACTAGGGGTAAATGTGAAGCCTGAAAAGTGTGAATTATGTGACTGCAGTTGTCCCATGGGTCATGGCTTAGTCAGAGTCGCAATGATTCAAGGGTTTGAAAATGCTGCCATTCTGAAGTCAGCCATTCTCGTTGCAAGAGTCACTAGAAGATACATTGGTTTTAGAATGTGTTTCTGAGCCCACTAAGGTTTGTAGAAAAGGCCAGAAATAAAAGCTGCCAGGCTCAGGAGGAACATTAGACATAAGCAAATTTACTCTCAGTTAACATAAGAAAATGAGACCCAGAGAGATGGGAAGATTCTCCAGGCTCACACAGATCAGGAAAAGCACAGGAGAACATAGCATCTGCCTACACTAACCATATTTATTCAGCTAATTTTCTTTGGAAAGGTCAGATTTCTTCCTAGTTGCCAGATTTCAGAGAGATTGAAGTAAATTGTAGAGAATGTTCTTCACAGTATCTGAGAAAATCTGAGTGTATGCTTCCCCACTATTCTTCTAGCTTAAGCGGCCACTCTTACTTGTGAGTACACTCTGTTGCATGCTGGAAGTCTGTCTATGAACACGACTGCAGCTATATTTGTGTCCGTTATTCATCAGTCACTCCATTCCTCAGAAACTTTTCTAAGCTTGTGTGTTTGTCTTATCCCAAGACAAATTCTGACATGGTGCTTGGTACAGAGGAGGTTCAGCAAATGTTTGCAGAATGACATAATAACTAGATTCCAGTTTCACTGTCGGTGTGCTTTATAGATTAACAATGCTGCTTCCAGAAAAACAGAAAGACCACATCTGCTCATCTTTGGAGACCTGGAATCCAGAACCTGGAGACATATTTAACTCTTCGCAAGTCTATAACTCAGGCTGCAAAGTCAGGAGGAAGCACCTCCTGTCTGCATCTAGCCCAGTTTTCTTAAGTGGGCTTACTGCCCTAACCAGGGCCAACCCATGCATGCTATTCTGGGGCAGGTGGTACAAAAGGGTCATTCTGTGATAAGAGAGCAACTCTAATTCTCACTGGAAGATATATTTGATTTATGATCGAGTCAAATCCCTGCAATAATAGCCACTCCCTTGTACATTTTATGGACATGTGGAAGCATTTGAAGCTCTTGACAGGACCAATATATTTAGCCTTTGTTTCTTCGGAACGTCTTAGTTCCTTAGAACAATGGTCCTTCAACTATTCAATAATGATGAATCAGTGTCCAAGACTTTTAGTTGGAAGAAAGTGCAGAAGCTCATTTATTATATGCAACATGGTCTATGACCTAAATTCTGACGATATAAGCCTAAAAGTTATAATGGAGCAGCTCTCCCCACCACACCCTGGAGCGAGACCAACTAGGTTCTCTGTAGCCCTGGCACACGTGGGCCTCCAGCAGAAAGCTCCCAGGAGCTGTGGGGTTCCCTGGACTTCGCCTGCCCTTGTGAGCAGGGCACCTGGAACCTCCCAGCTGGGAGGATCGAAAACCTACCTGACTCCTTCCTGTCTTCCTCGGTCTCCTGGGCCTCCCTAGATGCACTGGAGCCCCTGGGGAAGGGCTGGTGACTGAAGAGGTCGTCACATAGGAGGCTCCGGCACAGCTTGGCAAGGAAGCGGAGCACGTACCCGATGCTGTTCACCACGGGCAGAGTCCGCAGATGCTGCTTCCCGTCAAAGGAGGCTGAGACTGAAAAACCACAGAGACAGCAACTCAGTGAGGAGTGAGGCCCTGGATAAAGCCATAGCCCATAACCCCAGGGAAGAGGTTTGTGTTTGTTTGTTTCTTTTGAGTTAGGCTTTATTTGAATTTTATCCTTACCCCACCCCCCATCCCCACCAATGCCCCCTTTCTGTTCCAGAATCTCATCCAGGAGACAACATTGGGCTTCTCTGTCGCATCTCCTTAAGTATCTCTGGTCTGCAACAGTTTCTCAGACTTTCCTTGTTTTTCATGACCTTGACTGTATTGAAGAGGACTAGTCAGGTGTTTTGCAAAACATCCTGAATGTTAGGTTTGTCTGCATTCTTCTTACCTTTTGATGGGGGTGGTGGGGGCGGCAGGTGAAATGCCCTTCTCATTATATGAAATCAGGGGGTGCCTGCTGTCTGCGCTCACTGTCTGGCCAAGATCATGTTCGCCTCCCTCTACTGTAGTTCTCTGTACTTTACTGCTTGGAAACAAATTGCTAGGTCCTGCCCACACCCAAGGGCAGTGGGGGGAATTAAGTTTCAACCCTTGGAGAGGGAAGAGTTTACATATCATTTGGAATTTTTCTCTAAGGAAAACTGTCCCTTCTCATTCGTTTATTTGTCCATTTAATCATTTATCAGTATCTGCACGAACTCAGCATATGTACTTAGTCTGTGTTACTTGTTTTTGGCTCAAATTGTTTAACCACTCATCTTTAGGAACTTTCGGGTTAAGGCCCGTGTCCCAGGGCATGCTTTCTCTGTTTTTAAAGCATCTCTTTGTTTACTAAGACTTCAGTATGCTCCAGGTTCACTTTGCATGTTTCCTGCCACAGTCCTAAAATCAGCCATTTCTCCCAACAGCCCTGGGCCCTTTTATTGAGGCACATATTTAGAAACTAAGATTTGGGCATTGGCTGTGCTCTTATGTGCTTGGCTGTCAATCTGCCAGTGGTCCTGGGCCCTTTCAGCAGGCAAGTTAAGCAAGATGTGTCT
>NW_004567102.1:50835033-50849830 GCF_000260355.1 Condylura cristata
CCCACCCCCACACACATCTCTCTTCACAGCAGCCTCTGGCCTGGGACTTGCACCCTGGCTCTGATGTGAGGTCCCAAAGCAGGGCCTTCTCCTCCTATCAGCCCTGCACCACATGACAGAAACCCCAGAGCTGCACATTTCCCAAGACTGGCAGGTGGAAGGCCCAGGCAGGGGAGACCAGAGCTACTTTTGATAGAGTTTTTTTAAATACTAGACTCAAAGAATCCATTTATTTTGTGTAGCCCTTTATAGTTTGACAAGAACTTTCATATCCATCACCCCATTGACACTTCAGGGCAATGGACTAAAGGTTATCACCCCATGTTACAGAACAGGGGAGGGAAGAGGGAGCTGAGTGGTTTCTTCGGTCAGGTGGCCTGTATGTGACTTGCCTGTCATTTTAACACCCCAGACACTCCGATTGGGAAGGACAACCAAGGCCGGGACGCTCAGTAAAGGGGCCATCCTGGCCATTCAGAGATACTCTTGGGATTCCCTGTTAGCTGTGGGTACTCCTGCTTGCCCTCAACACTTAGAAGACTGGATATGACAAAGATGGAGCCCTGAGCAGGAGCCAGGGCCATAAACCCTGGCCCATGATGGGTGGGCATACATCCTCAGAGATAGCTAGGTATCTTGAGATAATCGGTGGGAGAGCACCTCTGTGGAAGAGAATGTAGAATTCATGGGGAGACTGCCGCTGAGGCAGAGCCTCCCTCCAGGTGTGCCAGGAGAGTGTTACGGAATCTTGGGTTCCTGTACCCCTCAGCTCTTGGGGTGGCCCCAAGCCCATCACAGCAGCCTGGTTCTGTGCGCCATTGAGCCATCATTTTCTACATGTTGTGCCTGCCATGAGAGTGTTTGGAAGATTGCAGGGCTCCATCCATCCTCGTCACATCCAGTCTTCTAAGTGTTGAGGGCAAGCAGCATAGAGGAGCTAACAAGGACCAGGTTCCAGGGGCAGGTTGAAGACTCTGGCAGTATCTCTTAGGACTGTCCCGATGCCCCCATGATGCTGTCACAGCCTTACAGAGTTTCTGTGTCGCCATCAGTAGCAGCAAAGACCAGCTTGGAACAGGGCAGTCTCAGGTGGTGACTGAGCAGACCTCAGTGCTAGCTACTGTCTCCTCCAGGACACTAAGGCCAAGCGCTCAGATCTGGCCTTCCCAGGAGCCCTTGGCCAACGGAAACTTGGCAGGGCTCTGCCCTCTCTGGTATTGGTGCCAGACAATGAAGAACCTCTTCCTCAGTGCCAAGGCCCCTGAGGCCACAGAAAGAGGTTGAGGAAAGACAGGGAAAACAGAAAGGAAAGAAGCACGGGAAATGGGGTCAGCTCTTCCAGCTTCGGAGTCAGGGCCATAAAGAAGCTGGTCACAGGGATTTGATCAAGAGGTGGGTACCCAGCATAGGCTTTCTCTTAGTAACAGCTCTGCATCTTGAGTCCTGCTATTTAGCGAGGGAAAGGACAAGGCCTTTAACCTCCACGGGCAGCCCAGGATGAAGAAAACAGCTCTAAGACAGAAACCAGAAGAGCGGTCAAGGGCCTGCCAACAGGCTTCCCGAACTGCGCTGCAGTGCTTCCTCTGCCTGCCTGTGCTCACATCTGCTCAAGTTTCTGAAAAGTTACCCTGGGTCAGACACATGCACAGGACCTTGCCAAGTCTCTTTTAATCAATTACCATCAAGTCAGCCCCAGCTTCCTGCTGAAAGGGAGCTCCAGAAAGCAGGCTGGATCACTCCGCAAGTGCAGGAAGCTATGTTGGTCCCTTCCCACCCCCACACCCTGGGGGTCTGGAGTTCAATAAAGCATCCTGCTCTGGCTTTTCAGGAGGAAGTTGCATTAGAACCACCCTCCCCCCAACCCTTTCTTGACTAGATAGCAGTCACAAGCACCCACCACTGCAGAATGGCTCTCTTTTCCAGGTGATATGGATGTTGTGTCCTGATGTTGGACCAGAAGAGATGCCAGGCTGTCTCCTTGGAGTCAAGATGCCTTGCAAAGACTGAGTAGGCCTCTGTGTGTAAGGCCTCCCCTAAGACAGACAGCGACTCTGAAGGCCACCATGTAGAGGAGGCAAAGCTCCCAGTTCTGCCTCTCACTGGTGGTACGACTTCTGCTCCTAGGGAAAACTGTTGTGTTGGGGCTGACACTGGAGGAGGTCAATGACACTGGGACAAGCAATTTCTATGACTCTGAAGGTCTTGTTAAAAAAAAAAAAAGAAAAAGTCGGGATCTCCCTAGGGACACAACAAGTTAAAGCACCGCATTTTGAAGCTCTCTGAAGCTATTGCAGCAGGAGTTCGATCTTTGACCAGGGAGTGACCCACTTGGTGCAGCAGACCTCTCCTGACCGCCCACTGCTCCCCTCAGCAGTGTACTTCATCTATCTGCCTGTTCTGCCCCCCACTCTGTCCCTGGTGAATCCTCTCACCCACCACATCTCTGGCCTGTACCCTAGTTCTGTATACATAAATAAATAATTTTTTTAAAAAAATCATGCTGAGAGAAGGGTTTGAGAACATGAGTGAGAAGGATTGATATTGCAGACAGGGTGGACAGGGTCAAGGTCAACAGCGATTTGATAAGGAGGCATTGAAATCTACAGGAAATCTAGGAAGAAGCCATATCAACAGCTGGGGGAACTATATTCGAGAAAGAGAATTGTAGGTGCCCAGACCCTGAGTAGGAGCATGAGGAGAAGATACATGAAGAATAGTGAGGGGGCCACCATGGCCAGAGCTGAGGGGGCACCCAGGACAAGTGACCATGAGAGCGAGGAGAGCACCAAGTTCAGGTCAGGTCACAAGGGCCTTTGGGCCCTTGGCAAGGACTTGGATTTTTATTCAAAGTGACATGAGAATCATAGAGGGTCTAAGCTTAAGAGGCATGAAATGTTTTAAGTTTTTTTTGTTTTGTTTTGTTTTAAGATTTGTTTATTTGTGCATACAGAGCTGGGGTACAGGCCAGAAGTGCAGGGTCGGTGAGAGGACTCACCCCACAGTGGGGAGCAGAACAGGCAGATGTCAAAGTACACTGCTGAAGGGAGCAGCGGGTGAGTCAGGAGAGGTCTGCTGTGCCATGTGGTCACCTCTGGGGCAGGGATCGATCTCATGCTGAAGTGGCTTTAGCTTCTTAGTGCTGGGCTTTAACCCTCTGCGCCACCAGGGAGGGCCGAACTGCTTTAAATTTTCAAAGAATCGGGTACTATGTTTCGTTGGTTGCTATGGAGTCAGTGTGTGGAGTCAGTTGCCCTGTCTTCTGGTCCGTGTCTGGAAGCATCTCAAGGGCCTAAGCCAGGGCAGCTACAGAGGACCGACCCTGACCACAGTCACTGTGCCCCACGCCTATGAAGTATGCCGTCTCTGCTCTTGGAGAGCCACCCTCACCCCTCACACCATCTGCCCAGAACCTTACCTGACACCATCTCGCCACCATAGCCCTGCTTGACCAGGGAGAAGACCAGCTTCTGCTGGTGGGCACAGTCTATGCAAGCTTGCACCGCCTGCTGCAGGACTGCTGATGGCCTCTCTGGCCCGAAGTGCTGGGGGAGCTGCTGCACCTTCCTCCTCTCCAGGTACGGCCCTGCGTTGGCCTGCTTGTTGATGTAGAGGCAGACTGCGGAGATGGAGACCCACAAAGCCCTCAGCTTTGATGCACATCAAGCCCGGGGATGCACATCAAGCTCAGGGGCAGCCTCTGTGCCCGAGGGGGATGCCTCAGCCCTGCCCTCTTGGTGCTGGTCTTGGGAAATCCGAAAAGTACAAAAGTATGACTGATTTTCCCAAAATTAAGAAAAGAGAAAATAGCTAGTCATCCCAACTAGTGTGCACCCAGGATGGTCACCTGTCTAGGAACAAATGGACAGGTGGGTGCCTTCTGATGCACTCAGATCTGAATTGTAAACAATTATGGAGGCCTCTGTGTGCCCCATGTATAGATGTGACTCGATGCTGGGCATGGGCACACAGTCTTCCTCACTCGAGAGGAACTGCCAAGATATGCTTAGTGTTTTTTTTGTTTGTTTCTTTTTGGTTTACCTTCCGTGAATAGAAAAAAAATAAAGATGGTATTAATTACTTCAGACTATATAATCAATGATGTTCTAAAGAGAGTGCTATTTATAATATCAGAGAAAATAAACGTTCATCAACCCACTTCGGTGATCCCTACTAAAAGTCCCCACACTTTTAAAGTAATATATCCCATCATGAAAACATTTTTGATCACGTGCCCGAAATGTGTTTGTTTATAGCTTATGTACATCCTGACCAGTATTAATGTATTTTGTACATTTTAAAACATAACCAAATAATAGAAACATTTTAAGGATGAGATAAAAATAAATATTAATAGAGGTCATAGTCTCCCATACATTTAGGACTCCTCTTAGATCTCTCCTGCCCCAGTCCCAGAATATGAGCTTGTTACCTTGCAGACCAACAGTGCAAAGTTATGTCAAAGAAAGCTGCAGAAGAGACCAGAGTTTTGGAAGGATTAAATAGTAAAAACAAAGGTGAAGAAAATTAGTTTTTATTGAGCACCTACTATACCCCTAGCACTTTGTATATTTTATCTGATTTGATGTTCAAGACAAATGTGGCAATTAAATATTGTTATCTCTTTACCAATGAAGAAACTGAACTTTAAAGTAATTAGATGGCTGCTTGTGATGTCAATAATAAATGGTGCAAGTGGGATTCAGACATGATGTTGAGGCCTGTGCTCTTCACTCAAGTAGATGGCTTCTCTTCCTTTCATGCCAAGACTAAGGAAAATCTAATTCCTAAGGGACCCTCATGCCAGGCACTGTGATAGGCCTTACAGAGAAAATGGTGAACCAAATCAAGGTGGTCCCTGGCTTCCCAGAGCTAGTGAATAAGGTGAACTTACTCAGAAGATCTGCTTGGTCTGGCTGTGAGAAACACTGACTGGAGCTGTGAGAGCCCCCTGGAGACCTGGCAGGACTGACAGCCAGTGTTCTAGAGTGAAGGTGGCCTGAGATACAGGAGAGTATAGGTGACCGGAGGCAAAATCATCCTATATGCTCTGTATGCTAAGACCTTATGGAGGCCCCAGAGACTAACAGCTGCGCAGTATGCTGGATCATGGGGATGTCGACAGAGCCTGTAGGGCCTTGTTGGCCATGTTAACACATTTGGTCTTTGTCTAAGAGTCACAGAGAGGAAATGAAGGGATTTAAGAGAAACGGGAGCTTTGAAGAGGGTAGGATGAGGGGAAATTCTCTGTTTATTTATGTGTGTGTGTGTGAATGCATGTTGGAGAGAGTGAGGACATCTGATTGCTATTTCTCTTAAGATGGTATATTTGCGGACCTCCCTGGTGGTGCAGCGGGTTAAAGCACAGCACTAAGAAGCTAAAGCCACTTCTGCATGAGTTCGATCCCTGCCTGCCCCGGGAGGGGACCACATGGCATGGCAGACCTCTCCTGACCCGCCTGCTGCTCCCCTCAGCAGTGTACTTCATCGATCTGCCTGTTCTGCTCCCCGGTCTGTCTCTGGTGAATCCTCTCACCTTCCACATCTCTCTGGCCTGTTCCCCAGTCCTGTATGAATAAATAAAAAAATCTTAAAAAAAAAAAAAAAAGATGGTATATTTGCTTGGCACATGCCCCATGAGAGAGTGGGTCAGTTCTACTCAGATTGGATTAGAGGGCACCAAATGGGACTAGAGGAAGTCAGGACTCCAGGAAGTTAAAACACAGGGATGGGAACTATTTAAGTAGGTACACTACTGGTAAAAAAAAAAAAAAAAAATACAAATTGGCTCCGAAATAAAAATAAAATAGAAAACCTGGGCCAAAGAAAGCAGATTGTGATTCGGAGCAACCAACAGAACCCAAGATACATTGCAAACCAAGTTTCAAATACCCAAACTTAAGTAGAACAATTACATTCATATTCTGATAAACTGGTTGTCTGTGTTTTTGAGCTAATACACTGAGTGCTTCATTTCAGCCATTTCCATGGCAGCTCTCTAATTTTCATAGTAATGCTGACAGCCCCTCCCCCCCCCCACTCCAAGTTCATCCTGAGTACCTACCTGTGAGGGCCTGTGGGGCAGCCAGGTTGGGGATGGTGGCTGCGTCCTGAGGGATGGAGCTGAGGTCGGGCTCCGGCGTGCTCCGTGGTGGTGAGAGGGCTAAGGGGGTCATGAGAACCGGAGACTTGAGCTGAAAGACAAAGCCTGTTTGGTCAATGAAAATCTGGAAACACTCTAGTTGTTTTAACTACTACCACTGTGTAGAGTAGGTTGTGAGGCTAGTTGTACCTCAGCTGTCGGACAAGGGCTTAAAATACAAAAATATACAAAGAACTCATAAAAACTCAACAGTATAAAAGCAAACAGCTGTTTAAAAAAATGGGTAGAAAAATCTGAATAGGCACTTATTCAAAGACAGTGTGAAAGGATGTTTGTCATTTCTAATTATAAGGGAAATACAAATCAAACTGCAAAGAGATAGCACTTCCCACCTGTGAGAATGACTGTTCTCCAGAAGACAGGAAAAGTTGAGGAGGCTGTGAAGAGAAGGGCACCCTTGTCCACCATTAGTGGGAATGTAAATTGGTGCGGCCATTGTGGAAAGCAGCATGGAGAACGCTCAAAAAATGTAAAGCAGAAGCTCCATGTGATTCAGTTACCCCACTTCTCAGTATTTCTCCCAAAATACAAAAACACCAATGTAAAAAGATATATACAGCCCCATTTTTACTGTGGTATTATTTACAATAGCCAAGCATGGGGGGAAATATAGTGATCATTGTCAAAAGGCTGGATAAAGAAAATGTGGCATATACACATGCAGTAAAATATTACTCAGCTATAATAAAAAAAATTAAATCCTGCCATTTGCAAAAATATAGAAGGATCTAGTGGGAATTATGCTTGGTGAAAGATGGAAAAAGAAAAATACCATATTATTTCACTCACCTGAGGTATAAAAGTAAGCAAATGGATGAACTAAGTAAAAGAAAAATAAACTTTTGGGCTATAAGACCAATTAGTGGTTATCAGACGGGAAAGGGGGAGGGGTGAGTAAATGAGGTAAAAGGGGCCGATCTCATGGTGTGAGAGAGATTAGACTGTTGTTAGAAAATGTCATGTACTGTATATCATGTTGATGATTAATGATGCACATATGAAACTTATATAACATCCTAATGCAGTGTTACTCAATAAAGATGCATGGCTTAAATAAGTAAATGAAAAGTAGCAATTGTTGGCAAGCATGGAGAGAAATTATCATCTTTGTGCATGTGATAGGAATATGATAGTAGAGCCACTATCTAACACTGTAAAATGGCCCCCTCAAGAAAATGAAAAATCATCATGCAAAAGAGTGGAAAGCAGGGTCTGAAAGAGCTATTTCTGCAGTCATGTTTATGACAGCACTATTCACAATAGTCACTGTGGAAGCAACTATAAATGTCCATTAACAGATGACTGAGTTAAGAAAACGTGTCTTCAAGGAACTATGCAGCCTTCAAAAGGAAGGGAATTCTGACACGTTCTGCAATACGGACGAAACTTGAGGACATTATGCTAAGTAAAATTAAGCCAGTCACAAAATCACAATACCTGCATGTTTGCACTTATATGAGGTATCTAGTGTAGTCAAATTCATAGAAACAGAAAGTAGATTGGTGGTTGCCTTGGTCTGGGGGCAGAGGGAACTGGAAGTTGTTTTCGATATGTATGGAGTTTCGATTTTGCAAGATGAGAAGTTTGCACAAGAATGTGAATATAATTAACACCACTGAACAGTACACTTATCAGTGGTTATGACTGTCAATTTTATGCTGTGCTTTTCTTAATCACAATTAATTTTTTTGTTTGTTTTTAAAGGGTTTTGTTTTGCTTTTGATATGGGAGAAATAATAGGGTTTTGATGCTGCTAGACATAATCTAGTAGAGAGGAAAAAATTGGTGATACAGGGAGTGTACAGCAAACAGTTGGCTAGAGGACTCTTATGGTGAGCAGGGAAGAGATTTAGTGAATAAGGGAGACAGCATTAGTGGACACCAAATTTCCTTCTGTTGCCTTAAGAAGGAAGGTAGAATATATGGGTCTGGTTGGGGGTAGGTAGATGGTGGAGAGCAGGGGGCAGTTTATGGAAGGTCTTTTCTGATGGTTCCTACTTTTTCAGTAATACAAGAAGTTGAGTGTACAGATGGAGGAGGAACGTGAGTGAAGGAATTAGGGGGATGAGACCAGCAGGAGATGATTGCGTGTGATGGCCTGAGTAGCATGGAGGAGACATCGGGATGTATAAAATTCATTTAAATTTATTGAAAGCAAATACGTTAACTGCACAGGACTGTAGGGTAAAGAGTCAGGGGCTCTTGACAGAGACCATGTGATAACCAGGAGCTACAATTAACAGTAGAAATTTCATCTCACTCTGAATTTACATTTGAAAAGTTTAAGGCCCATCACACAGGAATATGCAGCTAAATATTATGAAAGTAAAAGAAATCTCATTTTGGGGTTGAGTGGACCAGGCACCCACCATGACGCCAGCCATCTGCTGAGTGTGACAGGGCAGCCTCCTGCCTATCCTCCGAGGTCAGGCACCAATAGCCGCCGCCTGGCCTTTCTTGGAGTGACACCCACCTGCACAGTGCTGGAGAGGCTGGTTGTGACTGTCCCTGAGGATAGTGGGCGACAGGTTCTAGGAGCACCTTGGCTAAATCCTCCTTTACAGGCTTAAAACCTTCTGACCCTCAACCTACAGATAATGATGCTGATGGCAAAAACAGTATTTCCCCAGCCTCTTTATGTAAATTACACAGTGGTCTTTGTGACCATTCTCTAGAGAGGTGGTGATGATGCTGACACTGATGCTAAGCTGGAGGAGGTGGAGGGGGAGGGGATGGAGAGAGAGGGGGAGGGGAAGAGGATTGAGCTGGAGAAGGAGGAGAAATAAAGGAGGAGAGTGGGGGGGCAGCTAAAATTTAGATAGGCAGACAGTATTTAATTAATCATGTAAACCCATTACCACCCTAACAACATCTAAGGCTTCCTCACTATTTTAATATTTACCAGGGAGGAGTCTGCCCATTGGCCCTATCTCCAATGAAGTAAAATAATTTTAATTGCATGTTTCCATTGCCCATCATTTCTGCCCAGATGAAGCAATTAAAGGGATCAAAAGAAGTCCACTGGTTGCAAGAAAAACACTTCTGTATTCTGAAACTGCTGAGAGTTTGAACAAAGAAAACCTCTCTTGCAACTATGGATGGTACATTGACTTTTTAAAAACATCATTTGATTTGAGAAGAAACTAGCAGCAGGCATATCTTTTGAGTTCACATTCTGAAATTTTTCTCTCCTTGTTTAATGTAGAAAATAAAAAAATAACCCAGTCTAAAGAGGAGCTCACCTGTGATTTTAGAAAGTTCTTAAAACAGACTGAGTTGTCTGGTAGCAGCGTCTCTGGTTGTGGTGTGGGGTTCTTTCTGTCAGTGCCCTCCCCCGTGTGCATGAGGGCCCCCCAGGGGCCCCAACCTATGCAGCTCTTCTCTGTCAGGGCATTTGGCTTTCGCATTGCTGTGTTTTAAAAAATATGTATTTGTGGGCCCTCCCTGGTGGTGCAGCAGGTTAAAGCACAGCACAAAGATGCTTAAGCCACTTCCACATGAGTTCGATCCCTGCCTGCCCCAGAGGAGATCCACATGGTGTGGCAGACCTCTCCTGACCCACCCACTGCTCCCCTCAGCAGTATACTTTGTCGATCTGCCTGTTCTGCTCCCCACTCTGTCTCTGGTGAATCCTCTCACCCTCCGCATCTCTGGCCTGTACCCCAGTTCTGTACGAATAAATAAATAAATCTTCAAAAATATATATGTATTTGCTTTGTTTATTTTTTATTGGGCAAGACAAAACAGAACACTCACAACTCAGTTTCTAATACAAGTCTTCAGTAAAAGGGAGCAGTGCTCCATAGAGAAATGGTTGTTTCTGGACTAGAGCAGGGAATGTACAAGATGAGCTTGGGGCATTTTGGGCTGAAAGCACACACACACACACACACACACACACACCTGTTGGGGTAGGTCATAGGATTTACAGGGATTTAGGAGTCAACTGAAAGAGCTTCCAATCATTAAAAGTGGATTAATCTGAGCAAGAAATAAAAAAATGGAAAAAAATTATAATGAATTATAATTCAAAGTATACAGTAAAACTCCCTCACTCCAAACTGACACAGATGACTAAGTAAATACCTGGGAGAAAACAGTCACATCTCCTATGCACACAAACTCCAAGAACATCCAAATTATTGGGGAGCATAACTCCTCACTCCTTATGTGCAGTCTGCACATAGTGGTTTCCTTCACAGAGAACAGTAAGATAACAGAAACAAGTGTGGTTTCCATGGGAGAGACCAGACAAACACGACGGGCCATGTGGCCAGCGTGGCCAACCACAGTGATGAGCCATGTCCGCAGTGAACACCTTTGGTAGGACAAGCTGGAAATGGCACCTCACCTTGACGACTCTTCCCCCAAATGGAGAACCGCAGTCTAATCATGAGAAAACATCAGACAAACCAAATCACGGCATGTCTTACAAAATACTTGACCAGCGCTCCCCTCAACTGCCAGCATCAGGAAAACAAGTAAAAGCTGGAAACATTCACAGCTGGAACTATCTACAGAAACATGTGACACATAACACGGTGTCCTAGAGGGGTCCTGGGACAGAACAGGGTAACACTAATAAAATCTGAGTAGAAATAGACATTATTTAATAATCATATGTTATTATTGGCTCACTAGTTGAGGCAAATAAACCAACCCTAGTCATGTAAGATGTTAACAGTAGGGGAAGCTGGGTATGGGTATGTGAGAATTTTCTATTCTGTCTTTGGAGAGGGTTGCAGGAGGAGAGGCCTCTTTCTTGGCAGTGCCAAACTTGAGGGGTTTGCGGCCCACCCCCCACACCAACCCCACCCCCGTCTTGCTCTGACACACAGGAGCTAGTCCTCAGCCTTCAAAAGCTGCAACCTGGTACAGATGCTGCTAATACTGGCACCTTTATCTGAAACTCAAAACCTCAGTCAAATGGTGTGACAGCTCCTCTCCTGGAGTATGGTTGCCAGTGTTACTGGAGGGGCAGTTTTGCCTTGTTAAAGGATCGTGAGATGAAACTAAAGAGTAGAGCACAGGCCCCAGCCAGCTGGAGACGCCACCAAAGGAGACTGCGGAATCTGGGATCAGCTCGTCTTTCTTTTCCATTTCCAGTTCCAAAATAAGGCCCAGAGAATTTCCTGTTCCAGCTGTCTTTCATGGGGAGACCTTTCTGAGAGTTACTTGAGAATTAGTGGGGAAAGTTGGGGGTGAATGTGTTTGCAAACTAAGATGTGTGGTATAGAGGGATACTGAAGGAAAGAAAGGTCCATTGTAAAAGTCAAGTACTTTTCTAGAAATATGCAGTGTGGCAGAAACACAAGTACTGACCAAACAGTGTTTGACAGCTAGACAGCCGGAGCTTCGGACAGGGAGGCTGGAAGATGTGGTTGGGGGAGTACAGAGATGTGCACAGGAGCCCTGCACATCAGCAGAGGAGGAAGCAAAAAGGCAAAATGTAAAAATAAGTTTGGAGGGTGCAGTGGGCACCTACAACAGAACCCTAGCTTTTGGTCTGGAGTCAGAGCTCAGCTCTGTCCCTCACTGACCGTGCCCTAATTATCTGATTATCTCATTACCGACACCTCTTGGAACCTGCCTGACTTCAACTAGAAGGGAACATTTAGCATGGGGCCTCTGCAAAGTGAGAACTCAATTAATGCTATTTATCATTATCGCTGTTAGTGTTATTGTTATGAGAAATTCCAGAAATATAAATAAGTCCGTATTTCTTGTTCATGCAGTTAGGGCAGGAAGGAGAAACTGTCCACCTTCCCTAGGGCCCATCTCCACCTTCTGCACTGATTAGTTGTGTCCAAAATTCTTTGCAAACCAGTTTCACTCACTTATTTACTCCTCACAAATGCTCACACCTCTAAGCATCATGCTCTGAATGCACCCTGTAATGGTCCCTGAAAATTGCCTAAGCAGGAGTTGGCCTTCCCAGCTTGCATCATTTCAGCTGAGTCTAAAAAGGGAACAATCATTCACTCCATGAGGCAGTCCTTTACTCAGCACATACTTACTGAGCACCTACTATATACCAGGAGGTGCTGAGGACGCAACTGTGAACAGCTGTTCTCAATGAACCAACATCATAATAGTAGACAATCACAGCATGAATGGCAAAATGTGTAAGTAGTCACAAGAAACAAAATATGGTGATAAAATAAAAAGAGACCAGGTGGCTAGGATAGGTTGATTAAAAAGGTGACATTTCAGCATCTGAAGATCAAAAGGGAGCAGTGACAAATCTCCTAAACTTTGGCTTTTTTGAGGAGCCAGGAGGCAGAAGGGCTGGAATTGCGGGCAAGAGGCAGAAAGATGCAAGATGAGTTTAGCTAAGTGGTCAAGGCTGATCACAAGGACTTTCTAGATCAGTCTCGTAGGTTGAACTGTATCCCCGAAAATATCTGTTCACGTTCTAATCTTAACAGTGGAGCAACACCTGGGATTGTCAGGGACCGATACAAGCTAGGAGAAGCCAGGAAGGGTGTCCCCTGGAGGAGGCCCAGCGACACCTTGAGTTTGGGCTTCAGCTCTTCAGACTATTGCTTTGAGGAACCTAGTTTGTGGTAGTCTGTTATAGCAGTCTCAGTAAATATTGTCATGTTAAGGAGTTGGATTTTATTCTAAGAGTTTTGGGAAACAATGAGCGGAATTTAAGCACAACCAAGTTTTTGCCTTATAAAAACAGAGATGACTTCTGCAGAAAAAGGAATGGGGAGGAGCAGCATGGGGAAAAGGAGGCTGTTTTGATCCAGGTGAGAGACACTGGAGACTGAACAGGTGGAAGTAGGGGTGGCAAATGTGAATGGTTACTTCCAGGGTGTCCTTTGAAGGTGAAAGTGAAGCGGAGGATTAAAGAAAAGAAAATTTCTAGATATGTTCACATGAACTGTGTTATCATAGTGTATTTTTATTACTTTAGTCTTAAAACATTTGCATTTTACTTGCCACTGAGGTTGTTAACTTTGGGAGATCAATAATACTGGTTTCATCTCAAAGTTTCAAAATTCTCCCTCTAATACCCAAGCAGCAAACCTTCCGACTGGGAGAGGAGAAGCACTGCACTGAGCTCACAGAAGAAGACATGAAGAGAAAGAGGGAACCCATATTCCTCTTCTGGGAAACTATGCTAGGAGTGAACAGTCTGTAAGGCTGACCCACACCTACACCTGACTATAAGGAAACTTGCCTTGACACTGGGGAAGGAGGGTGTAGAATCCCTCATATGATATTACCAAAAGCCAGATTTGCAGATTGGCTTGCAAGTTACACAGATTCACAGCTCAAATTCACAGAACTGAGGTGGTTTAAAAAAAAAAAAAACCTAGGTAATAAAGTTAATTTAAAAATTACTCACTCTGACAGTGTCTTCCAGGTATGCAGAAAAGCAAACACAAATCATCTTTGGAGAATGGTCTAAAAGAAGTCCCCCAAATAACTGGGGATAATAAATAACAGTCAAAATACATAAGCACACAAGAAAACAAGGAACCAGAGCAAGATAGGTAATATAATTCCACAAATATGTAACCTATTTCTATTTTCTGACTCAGGTTATAAAAATAACTATGATACTAAGTGTAAAGATATACCATGTACTTATAAAATACACATAGTATGTTCTTATATACTCTATTCTATCCATAGTATATATGCTTAAAATATAAAATATAAAATATCTCCAGAGAGCAAAAAACTATAAAAAATAAAAACAAATTTGAAAAGGAACCAAATTTTGCTTCCACAGATGGAAAAGTAAATAACTAACTAAAAGTAAAACCTAAATGACAGATTTAACAATATGTTAGGCATAACTGAAGAGAAAATTGGTGAGCTGGACAATATGTCAGAAGAAAAAAATTTTAAAAATCACAGAGACAAGTAAATGAGAACTATGGAAGAGAGGATAAAAGACAGTGAATATAAGAGGTTTTAACATTAGAGTTTCAGGAAGAAGCTCTAAATAGAAAATATAACAGAGATTATACTTGAAATGATAATGTCTAAGCATTTTTCAAACCAATAAAAGTTTCCAATCCACAGATTTAGGAAAACCAAAAAATACTAAGTAGTATGAAAAAAAAAAAAGACACCACAGGTAGATACAACAGAATGACTATGTAGAACACCAAAGAAAAATGTTAAAATTAGCTTTAAGATATAAAACCTTCCAAGCAATATCTGAGTAAGTTCTGTGGATAATTATGGTTTGTTTGTTTGTTTATAATGAATCCAGAAAATAAATAAAATAAAGTATTTAGTGTACTGCAAGAAAATAATAGTAACCTAGAATGTGCTACCCAGTAAAAATATTTTTCCAAAAATTAAGTTAAAATATATTTTCAAATAACAAAAGTGAAGGGAATTCATCATTACTGGACCTACATTAATGAGACTTCTAAAGGATGAGTTTTATGCAAATAGGAGTGATCCCATATGGAAGATCTGATATGTAGAACGAATTAAGAATTTTTAAAAAGTAGTAAATAAGGGCCCTCCCTTGTGGTGCAGTGGTGCAGTGGGTTAAAGCAAAGCACAAAGATGTGCATGAGTTAGATCCCGGCCTGCCCCGAGGTGACCACATGGCGCAGCAGACCTCTCCTGACCCGCCCACTGCTCCCCTCAGCAGTGTACTTC
>NW_004567102.1:50850947-50854129 GCF_000260355.1 Condylura cristata
AAAAAAAAAAAAAAAACTCTGCTGTAGGGAGAGTTAGGGGAAACTGAATACTTCACCGTATTTAACCTCAGACTTTAGTCTAAAAACTTGCCTGTTAGAAATGCAGATCAGCTCCAACAACAAGAAGTTTGTAGCCAACGACCTAATTCCATTCCAAGGAGTCAGTCTGTTTCTGGATCTTACCATACCTTTTTCTCCTGCACTTTGGGGAAGAGATTAAACATCAAAGGATAGAGGGACCAGTCTCCTTTGACCCTGACACCTGCTTTGGCCACATGTCCTCTGTCAAATCTGAGGTCTCAGTTGAATGATCTTCTGCAGAAAAACTTTCCTAGGAAAATAAAATTATCTCAGTAAAATATACTGCCTGCAGCGCAATGAAAAGGGATGTGTGTGTGCTCTGGCTCTCTTGTACCCTTCAGAGGTGCAAATGGACTGAGGCCAGGATGGAGGGGCTGGACCTCCCTCCTGCCGGCTCTGTGTTGGATTCAGAATCTCCTCTGGGTGCCAGGCAGGTGCTAAAATGGAGAAAGCCCTACAGCAGGGTGACTGCTACTCGGCCTGAACAGGAGAAGAATGGCTTACCTTCCTCCTGACACAGGCAAGCAGAGAGATGGTACAATGAAGCTGGTGCTCCATGGCTAGCAGCAGAGAGCAGGGAAAAAGGCAGATCACTAGATGAAGCAGAACTCAAAAAACAGATCTATTCGTGGGAATTATTTAATGGGATGCTGTCTACCATCACAACAACTTTTCGCAGAGACGGGGCATTGCCAAGAATGCTCGGTGTGATGGGATTTGTAACAGAATTGGTGAAAGGGCCAAGTTCTGTGCATCAGCAGGCCTGGGGTCAAAGCAGTCCACTCTGCAGAGGACAGCAGGGTCATGGGATGTCAATTGCAAGCACCCTGTGCCCCGCTAACCTCAGAGAAGCAGGATGCTGGAACTGGCTTATGATCCAGAGGAGACAACTGATTCACTTTCAGGAATATTGCAAGTTGACAGTGAAACAACAGCCATGATTAAAAATTAAATTCCATGACAAAGTATTAATCAATATATATATTTTTTAAAGATATATTTATTTATGCATACAGAACTGGGGTACAGACCAGAGGTGCAGGAGTGGTGAAAGGCTTCACCACAGACAGAAAGAGTGGGGAGCAGAACAGGAAGATCATCGAAGTACACTGCTGAGAGGAGTAGCGGGCAGGTCAGGAGAGGTCTGCCGTGCCATGTGGTCCCCTCCTGGGCAGGCGGGGATTGAACTCATGGTGTAGTAGCTTTAGTTTCTTAATGCTGTGCTTTAACCCGCTGCGCCACCAGGGAGGGCCCTAATCAAAATATATTTAAAACAAAGGTAATAGATACTCACTACTTTCTCATTATTTTCCTACTGCACCAGTGTGGAAATACAGGTTCAAGGGAGCACTGAGCACTTCTCTTACTGGCTCCATATTGAGGAACACCACACTGGAGCTTCGAAATTGCCTGTGAGGAGTATTTACACCTCGGAAACTGACAAATGACACAAATAGGGCTGGCCTTGCAGATTTATAGGCTTAAGAATGTGATGTAGAAAATATTAAAAATAGACTCGAAAGTTAAAGGTATCGGTAGCGCTTAATTATAAATAGCATGAAAGACTAAGGTTTTTGCTTTCAAAAGTTATTCTCTTATTCAGCAAAGAAGTCACTCACATCTTTGACTGACTTGTTTGTGCAAAGTTTATAACTTTTCTATACTTGTCTAAGCAAAGTCCAAAAGACTTCACTGTTTACATCTCTCTTGCTCCTTAATGCAAGTGAAAAGATCAACTAGTGTTCATTCAGAGCTACACCCAGAGAGTGGGCCAAGAAACATTCACCCCTATCACTGCTCCAGATCCACGGCTGAGCCTCAGCGCTGACTCCTGCACCAGCCCAGGGGTGGGGAGTGTGAGGAGCAGACCCCAGGAAATACATCCCTCCTATAGGGGCTGAACGATGCTTGGCCCCAGGAAGTGGAGCCTGCCTGTGTCTGTGCCATCATTAACCCCACGGTCTTGAGCAGTGCTTGGACAGCAAGTGAGGCTTCAAAAATAGGTACAGAAAGGGTTATTAAATATCCATTTCCTTTCCACACTTGAAGCTACATTTGGTGTTCATAAATATGACTCTAAGGCAATACAAGAGCTGGCTAATCAAAGATGCATCGAACTCAATTCAATAGTTCTAATGAAAACACCATTTAACAAAGAGGCCTGAAGCAAGTACTGAAGCGATAGAACCCTTTCTGTTTAAGTTAAATATTCTATAGTTGGAATTTTTGTGAATTTTCCTTTCTTGTGTTGAGAGTACAATATATTTGGGGTGGGAAGGGAGGATGACAATAAAAAAGGGAACAAAACAAAATGTGCTTTACCCATGTTCATTAGAAAACTACTATTTTTATAAAGTGAATTTTTACACACAACTGTACTGCTAAGTACTTAATATTTAAGTTCCCTTCTTCCTGGAATTCTTGTGGGAGTATAAACTGGTACGGATATTTTGGAAAGAGGCTGGGACCATTCTTTAAAAACTATGAATACCATACAATCAGCAATCCCACTTCTGCTGGAGCATGAAACCATTCACTCAAAACATTATGTGTTCCTTAATATTTATTGGGTTATTATTTACAATAGCTAAGCTATGGAAGCAAGCAAGTGCCTATTGAGAGGTGGTTGAATAAAAAGATTCCACACAATGGAATCTTATAAGGAGAGACAAAATTTTCTCATTTGCAGCAAATGGAAGGACCTTGAGGGGATTATGCAAAACAAAGTTGGCCACAACAAAATAAAGAAAAATTTGTAGTACTTCACATATATGGGGAATATAAAGGACGGGAAGTGGGTTAACCTACAAAGCAAATTAAAAATAAACTGGTAGACAATGGAGGATGTGGAGGACTGGGTGTTTTGTTGTTGCTGTTATTTATTTGTTTTGTTTAAATTCGTTTAAATTTTCAAAACGTTAAAATTTTTTTTAGAAGGCACTCCCTGGGTTAAAGCATAGCACTAAGAAGCTACAGCCACTTCAGCATGATCTCTGCCCGGGAGGTGACCCACATGGCGAGGCAGACTTCTCCTGACCCGCCCACTGCTCCCCTCAGCAGTGTACTTCGTAGATCTGCCTATTCTGCTCCCCACTCTGTCT
>NW_004567102.1:50855884-50882344 GCF_000260355.1 Condylura cristata
AGTCCTCTCACCGCCCCTAAACCTCTGGCCTGTACCCCAGTTCTGTATGCATAAATAAATAAATCTTTAAAAAGAAAAAAAAGAAAGAAAAAACTCAAAAAAAAAAGTCCACTACTCTTTTTTTCTGCTTAAATCATGATCTCAACCACAAAGACATGTGAGCTAGAGTTCCCACTACCTGGAAATACTATAAACAGCTGCACCTACAGAAAAGAAGCTTGGGTTTCTCCTTGGTGCTGATCCTCTCTTTATCTCTGTACAAAGATCTCTGTCTTAGTCATGAAATAGAAGGAAAATCTACCTGTTGACCCTGGCAAATCTCTGAACTAAGGACCTGAACCAATGATCGATTCAAATTGAGATGTCAATGTTCTGTTTAATAGTAAAGAAGACTGGTTTCAAGGTAGTCAGGGTGTGGCTCTTCATAGACAATAGGATGTTAACCTAGGCGCTTGCATCCTCTGGCCGGAGTAGGGGAGGTGAGCATGCTATGTGATACTCTCACAGCAGTGACAAGTCCCCACAATGGGACAGATGGCCCCTGGGGAGGGCATGGCCCATGAGCTCAGGAGCACTGCTCTATGACTGCCAGTTGAACTCTTTTCTGCCTGTAATTCATCCATGCTTTTCTTAGACTCTGAGAAGGAGTTAAATGTCAACAGCCTGTGATCGTTGTATTTGGGCATTTACAGGAGAGGATGTGTCTGTACTTGGACCAAAGTTTCCATGTGCGCAGGGGCAAAGGGGTGACAGACAGAGCAGCCTGGGCAGCACCAGGCAAGAAGAGACAGAGGTCAATCAGCATGGCCATGATGCAGCCAGCAAGACGAGGAATCCTCAGAATCTTTAAGAGAAGGGCCCACCAGAGTCTCCAACATTATTTTATTATGGTAACATTGTTCTTATACATAAATCATAATGCTATTATGAATACAAGTATATATTGTTATTATTTTGCAATATTTATGACATGTGTGCATATTTTATGGCTGTGTTGTTAATATACTATTATAGGGTTGTAACAATAATTTTTATTATCCCCTGTCTAGCAGTGTAGGTAGACTTCTCTCCTCAGACAGCTTCATTTTCAAATCTAAAGCAAATTGCTATAATGGATTTTGTAAGAAAAGCATCTACAATAAAGATAAGTAAACTCTGAGGGAGGGCTTGGAAGCATTTTCTTAGTTAAAAAAAAAAAAAAGTACAAGATCTTTAAGCGCAGACCAAAAAATATCTTATTTCACTTGCTCAGGATTTTTAACAACTTTAGACTCCCCAACTGCATCCTAGATAACTGAAAGTTCCAAATGAGTGGCCATTTGGTTAATGGGACGAAACTATAGTTTCCTCACTGGTTTCTCCACAATTAAAACCCTTTCATTAATGGCAAAACAAGGCTTCAGGGTCTTGGAAATTGCTAAAAGGAAACTGGAAAGACTTAAACTGTTGTCAACTTTATTTTGCCAAGTAAGGACATTTTTAAAGTACCAAATCTTGACACTACACCACATTTAATAAAGCACTTTTTAAATGACCAAATCCTGACATTTGGCACTTTAAAATCAAATAAATATTAACACCAAAATAGTCAGAAGCAGATATTTCAGAATAAAGATGACCCTTTAAGCCAAATCAGTTTCTTGAAGATATCCAGATACTTGTCATTTTCTCATATGATCTTGAATAGGTGAGACCCTCATGCAGCCTGGCACCTAGCTTGGAGTGGCCTTTTTTTCTCAACACTAAGCCCAAGGCTTGGGGGTCTGTTAGCCTGAAATAAACCCCCAATCTATAGGGAAGGTGGACTCAAGGAGAGTTGGGGTGTGTTGTCCCCAGAAAAGAAGCCCCATGTAGAACTGGGCACGCGATCTGCCTGCTTTGTACAGAACCTGTCTCATCATCTAACTACCCCCAGAATCTCTCTTCCTGCCCTGGGGTGTTTCTGAGTTCGGAGTACTGAAAACTGCCTTTTTTAGGAGACAGGAAAATTGCAAAGGCGGGTTCATTCCATGGAGTGAATTTCCATTTTTCCTGGCCCCAGAAATGCTGTGTCTGTCAGTAATTTTCATTCTTGGGTCACAGCTCCCAGGGGAGCAAGAGAAAGGCCAATAGGAGAGAATTGTTCCTTCAGATTCTGGATTTGCTCCCTGGCTCTATAAACAGAAGGGCTGCTGTGCTCCAGCCTTCCAGATGCAATTCCTGGACGCAGGCAATTGCGCAGGTAGCTGAGCAGAGAGACATGCTCTGTGCCAGTTTCAGAGACAGGATCTGAGGCTGGTGTGGCCGTAAGGAGGAGGCTCTCTGTTAGAAAAATAACTGGGGACAGAAGACTTCACTGGTTGAGTAAACACTACTTTTACTAAATCCAGTGACCCCCAAATAACTGTGCATGACCTTCCCCTACCATTTTTATTTTCTAGCAGTTGGAAGAATTGTGGAGAACCAAAGGGGTAAAGGTGAATTCATTACTGATTTTCCGGAAGCTTTGTTTTTCTGCTGACCTGAAATAATTTCCATTCCTTTTCTTAAGTATATGGGTGTTAATTGTCAATTTGCATTTTGGTTTGATTATTCAGATCTCAAGATAGAAGCATAAGTTCTGTATTTCAAGAAAACTCAGTGAAGGAAAACTTCTGAAGCTCATTTTCTAAGGTAGGAAAGATTTGTGGAGAATAACTGTAATAGCGTTTTTCTCTAGTGGCCGCCTCAAAAACACGAGAGAGTAGCTCTCCCTTAGGTTTGGTCTGCAGTTACATCTGAGAATTCATTCCCCATCCCTGCCTCTCTATGCCATTAATTCTGAAATGGAGATTTTAATTTTGTTTGATATGCTTCCTTGAAGCCAGGCTTGACGTCAGCACCTTTTATAAGCTGGAAACTATTAATTAATCCCCTGAATTTTCATGATTAATTAAAACCCGTGTTGCGGCTCTGCTTGGGAGAATTCTTCTAGGACCTTTGACTGGAGTCTGCTGGCATTATTCACATAAATGTCTCAGGAACATCATATGCTTATGCTAAAATAAATGACGAAGGAGTGTTAGAAAGTGGCTTCCAGAGCTACCCTGGCAGGAATAGTGGTGGGGAACTCAGTGCCTGGAATGCTAATTTAGATGTGAGGCTTAATAACGTGTGTTTAGCTATGACCCTAAAATCTGCTCGCTTCCAACTTTCCCCATCTGGTGTCATTTGCCTTCTCCACTTGTAAAACTGCCCACGACACCAATAGCAACAGCAGCATCATGTATCATGTGGTAACAGTGAAGCCTCATCTGTCACACATTTCATGGAGAGAAACCTACTTATTCTGTCCTTACCCATTTCCCAATTTGTCATCACATTTTGCAGGAGTTCTACCCAGCCACTCACACCGAGCCCAACACCACTTTGGGGAAAGATGATGTAGCCATACCTTGTACCCAGGCTTCCGCCCTCTTTTCTTGGGGATCTTCACTGCTGGTAAAGAGCCAACTGATGGAGAATAAAGATTATGCACTGCCATCTTCACGGGTGTGGAGTGGAGTGGCGGTCGACCTCGCTTTCTCCCAGGAATCCTCTGAGATTGCATTTCTGCTGGTGCCAGTCTTGCAGAAGGAAGCAACAGACCGCTCACAGGCAGAAGAGGTGCTAAGGATTAGTTCAGACACAAAACAAAACAAAAATGGAAGTGTTTGTGTGGTTTGCAAAGCAAACATGGATCTGGTTGGGGGGGTTCTCTCTTTGAAGGGGAAGACCACCTGGGGGAGAGCCAGGCACTGCAAGGCGCTTTCACAGAGCTTGGGGTCCTGGCTTAATTTCAAGGAAAGCAAATTCCCTGGCACTATACTGAAGTAGGGATGAAACTGCCTAGGCAGAGATGCCCAGCTCCACACACACCGATAGTGTTACCAGCAGTGAGACAATTGTGTCTGTGTCTCAGATATACACTCACATGATAATATTAAATACCACTATTTTCTCATATTGACTTCTATATCTTTGGTCGGATTTTTTATAAATTTTCTATAAATTTTTTTTATTTTTTTTTTCCTTTTTCTTGTGGAAGAAATATACCTGCTCAAATCCATTGTATTAAAGCTAGTTGTGTCTCTCAGTCAACTGTGGACAGAGGTTTACATGCAGACATGTTGTTTTAACCTGCTGTAGAATTGCAAAAATAAGGTGGAAATAGTCCAAAGGACAAACAATAGAGGATTACTATACCAGAGAAAACAATCAGCTAGTTGAAAACTTTTAACAATATTCTTTTAATAACATGAAGTTGAGTAAAGGGGCATCACACAAATTCCATATAAGAATTATCTCAACTAGGCAAAAAAAATTTCATGGTGAAAAGTAAAAGGAAACATGATAAAATACCAAGATAATCATCAAAAACTAATGTTGCTTGTCTCTGGGCTGTGATATACAGAACTGTGTTTTTGCTTTCTTCTTTGCACCACTTTGCATTGTTTGAATATATTTTTAAATTTTATTAATGAAGTGCCATTGTTTTACATCTTTGTTAATATTTTGATAATTTGGATTCTTCCCCCTTAGATGTGCACAGAAAAGCTTTCTGGCCCCCAGAGGATCCACAGTCGTCAGCACGTGCGCTTCTCATCTTCACCCCTCCTTACCCTTCCCTTCCTGATGTCTCAGATTTATGGTCAGTTTTCAGGGATTGTTTTTAATAGTTTGTCTTTGACTCCCTTTTTTGGCTTATTTCACTTAATATAATCCCTTCCAGCTTCATTCATGTTACTGCAAATGACATGTTTATCTTTTTGATCACTGAGTAGTATTCCACTGTGTATATAAATCACATCTTCTTGATCCACTCATCGGTATGGAGGCATTTAGGTTATTTCTATATCTTGGCTAATGTAAATAGTGCTGCAATAAACACAGGAGTGCAGATTTCCTTTCAAACTAGTGTTACTTTATTGACTGGGTAGATACCTAGAAATGGAATTACTGGGTCATATAGCAGATCCACCGTGTATTCTTTTGAGGAATCTCAGCACTGCTTTCCAGAGGGGCTGGAGCAGACTACATTCCCACAAGCAGGTTAAGAGGTTTTCTTTTTCTCCACATCTTTGCCTAGTACTTGTTTCTGTCTTTTTGTTTGTTTGTTTGTTTGTCTTTTTAATATGGGTGGTGACTTGGATTTGCATTTCCTGAGGATAAGTGATGATGATTTTTTCATGTGCCTGTTGGTCATCTTTATATCTTCCTTGGAAAGTGCCTATATAACTCTCCTGTCCATTTCTGGATTGGGTTGCTTCTTTTATTTTTGCTGAGTTTAATGATATCTTTGTAGTTCTTCAATATAAGTCCCTTGTCAGATGTGTGTGATGCAAATATTTTCTCCCATTCTGTGAGGGGTCTCTTCATTTTGTTTACTGTCTTTTGCACTGCACAGAAGCTTCTCAGTTTGATAAATTCCCAGTTGTTTATATTCTCCACTGTTTTCCTTGCTGCAGGAGACAAATTCACAGAGCTATTTCTGAAGTTTATGTCATGGAATGTTTTGCCTGTGTTTTCTTCTATGTATTGTGTGGTTTCAAGTCTTACATCTATGTCTTTTATCCATTTTGAATTCATTTTCATGTATGGTGTGAAATGGTGATTTAGTTTCTTTCTTTCTTTCTTTCTTTTTTCTTTTTGCATGTGGCAATCCAATTTTCCCAGCACCATTTATTAAAAATACTTTCCTTGGGCCCTCTCTGGTGGCGCAGCGGGTTAAAGCACTGCACTGAGAAGCTAAAGCCACTTCCGCATGAGTTCGATCCCCGCCTGCCCCAGAGGAGATCCACTTGGTGCGGCAGACCTCTCCTGCCCGCCTGCTGCTCCCCTCAGCAGTGTACTTTGTCGGTCACCCTGTTCTACTCCCCGCTCTGTCTCTGGTGAAGCCTCTCACCCTCCACATCTCTGGCCTGTACCCCAGTTCTGTATGAATAAATAAATAAATCTTAAAAAAAAAATACTTTCCTTGTTCCAGTGTATATTCTTTGCTCATATATGTATGGTTTTACCTTTGGTTTCTCTATGCTATTCCATTGGTTTGTCTGTCTGTTTTGTTCAATTTCGTGTTGTTTTAATTATTAATTTTTTTGCCAATTTTAAATATTTTATTTAAGACATTGCATTTTCCACTTAGAACAACAGTGCTTATAAAGTGCAATGTTATTTTTGCTTCCTTTCCCTGTGTACATAGTATATTTTGAAACCTGGCATCATTTTTCCCTGTTTGAATTTTTTAAACATAGGTAGAAAGAACAGCAAAGTGGAAAATCAATAAATGAATAATATCATTCTCTGGAAGCTTCTATAGGAAATTAGTGCCTCTTTAAATGGCCATAATTCTTCTTGTTTTCTAATGATTTTGGCTCCTAAGCCATAGAACTTTGCTGGCCACAGCTTTAACAACCAAAAATATATATAACAAAAAGACAAAAATGACTTTATCAACAAAAATAATGCAGAAGTTTGTTTCAGAGCTGAAAAGAATGTCCATAAACTGATGATGAATGGGGGTGTTCTGCTGGGTCCCCAAGAAAGCTTCAAAAGATAGATCCTCCATTTCAGTAACCTCAAATTCTCTCCAAAGACATTCTATCCATGGAGATATAATGTGATCCAACCAAATATATAAATCACTCAAGAACTATTAAAATCCTGGAGGCATATATGATACCTCTGAATTGTTCTGTTTTCATTTGCAAACTTCAGTGAGCATATACTGCCTCATTCAGATTAGATTTGAAAACATCTTAAATCAAAGAGCTTTAGCAAATACTGAAAGATTTTGTCCCTAGAATAGCCTAATCATCAAGTCTCTAAATCTCCAAGTTATAACCTTTAAGCGGTTGTCAAATCCTGGCTTGACATATTAAATCAAATGATTTGCTGCTAGTTCCTAAGTCTTTCTCTGCTTGTCAAAACAAGGCTTAGCTAGAAATATTACACCTGAACCCAAGAAAAACTAAGGTCTGTTCTGTGAATTTAGGGATGACATTTTACTTATTAGTCTTGCAAATCTAATACATATAAACCAAGGCCCCAGCTAACGGTGTTTCATAAAGGTTAAGAGCAAGGAACTACCAAATCCAAAGCTAACACCAAGCCCAGGGGGCCAGTGAGTCGCCTGGGAATTATCCTCGGGCATGGATTCAGAGATCTTCTCATTTATTCACTTGTCTTTGTTCATTCACCCAACAAATATCTGTTGAATGTACAGTGAGGGTCAAATGTTGTGCTTCAACACTTGGATCAGATGAGAGTAAATAAGACACATCTAAGGAATTACTGACTATGGAAAAGCAGACAAGAGGCAAAGATAATATGTGTAAGAGGTTTCTTAGGAGATGCTATGAGAATGCCAAAAAGAAATCAGTTCTTTTAACAGAACTGGGAGGAGTTTGGATAGGAAAAGTGCAAGAACTTCCTTAGGCACGTGCACATTGCTGGCAATCCAGCAGGTAGGTACAGAAATGCCTGGTGGTACGCAGACTAGGTGGGGGCAGCCAGACCAGAAACAGCATCAGTGGCCATCTAAGAGCATTGAAAGGAGTTATGGAACAGGATTCTGGCCATGGTGTTATGGTCCTCTTCACTGGTGTTTCAAAAACACAGCCAGCACCCTATATGCTCTAGTTCTCAGGTACTGAGCTGAATCCACCACAAGCCAGTGTCTGGGGCCGTCCTTTGCCCTCAGTCACACACACTAATACCCTTGGCTCCGCAGGCTGCCGAGTCTGCTCATGGATAGTTTCTGTGATAAGGATGCGCCTTGGCATCATTATTCTCAAGATGACTCAGGCGCTCCTGCTCCAAAGATGAGTCCTGCTCACACCCTCATCTCTCACCTCCCTGAGCTCCTCCACCAGCCGCGCCTGCGCCGTGAGATTCAGCAGGTACAGAGCCACTGATGGCCTATGTGCTTCTCTCATTGTTTCAGTTACACCGTCGTCTGACATTCCTGGAGGTTGGGGGGAGGGGAGATGTTTCATATGTCGCACTGCTCTTCTCAGCACCTGGTGCAATATTGCACCCACAGAGTACACCTGGCACCTGCAGCAATACCTTTCTCCACAAAGTCTGATCACACCAGACTAACAGCCCACAGCTGCAGCCAGAAGTTTCCTTCACAATTTTAAATATTGCATAGAAATATAGCGATATAACAGAACATTTTGATGACAAATGAACCTGTCACATAATATGAAGAACAGGAACAGCATTATAACTTGTAAATGCAAAAGAATTCTCTTAAAACACATTTTCTGACACAAAAGTTGAGTCAATAAGCAGAGCCAACACTCAGGTGTCCTCACCATCGGGACTCAGTATGTGCTCCACTCTAAATAAAACCAGGACTCCGTGCTCCACTCTAAATAAAACCAGGACTCTTTAGAGAAAGCTGGTTCATTTATGAGAGGCACAGAGAAAAGTCAGGATTAGTTTGGAATGTCTTGTTGCGACCAGGACATGGATGATTTTAAGAATGTCAGTGCTTGTGCTAAGAGGACCAGAAGCAAGTTATAACAGTTTATGAATCAATAATAACAACACCAGCAACAGGAATAGTAATATATAGAATTGAAATAACGGCTCAATGTTATCAATTCTTTATGATACTTAGAAGACTAAGTAAAATCTAACTGGACATCTAGTTATATTCATTTTAATACATTTGAAGAGTGAATAAAGTATAATTTATTTTAGTTGATCTTAATGTGTAGGAGAGAACTTATGTATATGTATTTCATCTCATTAATTACTTATATGCCTTTGTCTCTTCCTATCTAAATAGGAATGAGTACAAAGAAACTGTACATAAGTCATCTGATCCTGGAAAAGTAAGGAGAGACATAGCAATAAAAAGGACTACAGCCAATAACCAACTCCTGCTGCCCGATATAATAACCACATAGAAAGAAGTCTCCACAGAATGGCCCAGAGTGATGAACCTGCCAAAGGTCTTTAGAAGAACTGTAATGAGCAAACTTGTTCTCTCAACCCCAAGGAAGCTTCAAGGTACAGGCATTTTCTCTACAGTAGGACAATGCTCTCATGGGGTCAGGTACAAGGGCATTCCTGCCTTCTTGTAGCAGCCTACCCGCTGTGAGACTCTACAAGCCTGTCAAATCCACTCAGCCTTGGTTGAACTTACAAGAGTTGATCCCTCCCATACAGGAACTTGCCCTTCACTCCCTGAGGGTGAAGCACTAGAGCTCTAGAAAGCCAAGGTTTAAGGGGAAGAAGGAAAGACTTGTAAAGCAGGAGCAGTTAGCATGCACCCATCCCAACCTGAAGGATTTGGGAACACTTTAGAATATCTGCAAGCACAAGCAGCAGGCACACCACAGAGATATGAATAATTTACTGACTGGGCAGCTGCTCAGCTGTGTCCTAAATCTCCTATTTTCTGAGACTGCCAGTCTCCTCAGGCAGCACAAGAAGAAGAGAGTACTTCGAGCACCACCATCTGGCCCACTGGGCTGGAGATGATCTGAGGGGCGCCCCAGAGAGCTGGTAGAAGGCCAGGAGGGACCAGCCGTGCCAGCTCATTGCTTCAGGTGTCACTCCTCCTCTCTTTAACTCAATCCCCCCAACTTTGACAGGTCTCCCCCTTCAGGTTATATCCTTCCGGAAGACAGGCCTCCCGAGATCCTCTGGGCTGGCCCTGGGCCTGTCTCCCTCAGCCATGCCTGCAATGAAAGAGGAAAGAGGGCTGACTTTAAAGGGTATTTTCCAAGGTTGCTGTGACAGTGGGCCGCTGGCTGGGTTGGCTTAGTAGAAGGTGCTGGTGTGAGTCTGGGGTCTGGAGCTGGCAAGGAAGAAACCAGGGGACCTACTACCCTCCCCCTTTGTTTTGCTGGGTCTAGCAGTCACCGCTTCTGCTCTGTGGCTCTGGCTCCCACTGGTCAAGTCCACCCACCTCTGCTTCATGGCCTGGCTGGCTCCTGAGATGCCACCTCCACCTTCTCTCCCACTAGTCTAGGGGTGTTCGCGACTGTCCAGTCTTCCTATGTGGGGACCCTTCCATCACCACGCAACCACATTCCTGAGTTGCATACACAGTGTCTTAAATACAAAAGAGATTTCTGGCCCTCCCTGGTGGCGCAGCGGGTTAAAGCACTGCACTGAGAATCTAAAGCCACTTCCACATGAGTTCCATCCCACCTGCCCCGGAGGTGACCACATGGCATGGCAGACCTCTCCTGACCCGGCCGCTGCTCCCCTCAGCAGCATACTTTGTCGATCGGCCTGTTCTGCTCCCCACTCTGTCTCTGGTGAAGCCTCTCACCGCCCCTACACCTCTGGCCTGTACCCTAGCTCTGTATGCATAAATAAATAATCAGCTTCTGCCTGAAATGTGAGGCCTTCCCCCTTGGCTAGATGAGAAGCAGCCACCTTAAAGGACTTATATTCCTCAAGAAGATGACTTTCCAGAGGTCCTCCCAACAGTTCTTCTGGACAGAATACGTGTATTCTATACCCTCCCCTGTGGCTGTGACTGAAAAATTTCTGTCATACTTTGAACATGCTGTTCCTTTTATTTCATCTGTTTCTTTCAACACACTTGAGCTTCATGAAGGAGGTGCTATATCTGGATCCCACCTAGTTCAACATCTGGCATCTCTTAGGGGCTTAACAAAAGTTTATTGAATCATTTATTGAATAAATGAGTGTAAATGAACGAAGGAACAGCAGTCCAGTCCTTCTTCCAGGACTCCTCCCAACCCAGGACACTTAACCACCACGTTCAAAATTCCAACCCACAAAGAACTCAGTAGCTACTTTCCAACAAGTCACCCCAGCAAGACGCAGCTCACCACATGCTGCCAAGATGGCCTTCACCCACTTCATCCACCTCTATTAATTTCCACAACTCTATGAGGTCAACGTTACTGCCCTTGGATTTGCAGGTCAGACGCTGGGACCCAGAGAGCTCGTATGGCATCATCCATCAGTGCACAGAACCAAGAGCCCAGCCCAGGGCTCTCTGCACAAAACCCTGCCTACAAAAGCCTCCCAGACGATCCCTCATAGAATGTGGGAAGGTGGCAATGGAGCAGGCTAAGAGGACAGAAGCAAAACCTGACTCCTTAAGCCACATCACATCCTTGTAGGGCCTAAAGAGATGGCAGTGGCACGAAGGGAAGACCTACGTGGAACAGGCAACCCACCAACTTGCTGAGCATGTGATGACCGCTGGACAGAGAGCTCACTTGTGTAGTCCATGCTACTGCATAGCGACTCACCCAATTTTTTTTTTTAAGACTTATTTATTTGTGCATACAGAACTGGGGTAGAGGCCAGAAGCTCAGGGGCGGCGAGAGGCTTCACCAGAGACAGAGTGGGGAGCAGAATAGGCAGATCTACGAAGTACACTGCTGAGGGGAGCAGTGGCCGGGTCAGGAGAGGTCTGCCGTGCCATGTGGGTCACCGCCGGGGCAGGCGGGGATCGAACTCATGCGGAAATGGCTTAAGCTTCTTAGTGCTGCGCCACCAGGGAGGGTCAACCCAAATTTTTTAAAGAGAATGTTAGAGGATGGCTAATAGCAGTGAGGCAGCACTTGCTGGAAGAAACTTGTCCCTGCTCGGAGGTGGAACCAGTGATTTTCTGTCACTCAGTCTCTGAACTCACATTCTGCAGTGTAAAGGAGATACTTTTTAGGGGAGTTACAAGTATTTTTTTTTTTTTTTGAAAACCACTATTTCCTGTTTTGTTCTTGATTGATACCTTACATTTAGTTTTGAGAAAGCACTGGTGGTTTGGTGTTTGGTTGTTTCTAGTTCAATCCTTATCTACAAAGCAAACTCTTTTCAAGATGGCTTTTTTTTTTAATTAAATATAAACAAACAGTAGACCTAGATTCCACCAGAATATTTTGCAAAGGAAAATTCTTTGGACTTTCACAAAACAACCTGATTCAAATAACAAATCACAAGTTTCTGTCTCACAGAGAGAGAGAGCCCTTTTCCCAGTCTTGGAGGCCTGTGAATTTTTCAAGGATTTCACACAGGATTTCTGCAGGCAGCAACATCTCCAGCACAGATTTTCAGGCAAATTGCTGTCCAGGCTGAAGCATAGGAAGGTTGCTGTATCTTCATCATGTCACTCTACACAGAAAGAGGCATCTGAGGCACCTGTCAAAGTGATGCCATGAGCTATCATAGCTCCAAATTTGCCCTCAAAGAATTCGCTGTCTGTGAAAGCTACACCACTGTGGACCAAGTATTCAGGAGACATTAGTCGCAGGAAAGAAATACAAAAACCACCAGGACATCATCGTGTTCCTTTCTTGTACAGTTCAAGGAGAGATGCCCTTTAAAGGGGAAAGTAAAGAACAATAGCGCATAGTCTTGAAACTGACTTCTCTCTGTGTTTGGTAGCTGAAAACTTTGCTTCCTCCAGAGACAAAGAACGACGATTCTATGGTCAAGGAACTGATGGGGAGAGGTGGTCAGGGACCAGCAGACACGGTTCGGGAAAGCTGGTTTTGAGTGACGAAGGAAAGCAGAGTATAGCAAAGTGACTTGGGAGTGAGTGTCCTGAGTCATCAGAGGGAAACATCAGGGCTTCCCTCTGCCAGGTCACCGAAGCAGGCTGTCATAAGACTCAGATGAGGAAATGACCCTAGCCCACTGTTTTCTGTAAAAACCTGTGTCATATAAATTGTCGCTATTCCCAGACAAATAATTCCCCTTTCCTTTGTCCCCTTAGTAAAGAGCTGACAGGAATTCTATTGCCTAAGCAACTTGTTTGCAGAGCCCCAAAGGCACATAACAAAATCATTTACTTCTGTTTACCAAGCTAAAGAAATATACCCAAAGGCAGCCACAGAATGCTGCACTTCTCATCTCTTCCTGCACAGTGTCATATTTGTCCTGAATCCCACCTGCATTAGACCCGTCTTCTGGGTGTGAAGCTGCTACTGGCATCTGAACTGAGAGGCTTCTGGGCTCTCCGGAAAGCTGTGGGGCTCGGAGGAAAAGAGGGGTGCTCAGTGCTGACCCTATCACCAGTATGATCTCTACAGGCATCCACTGAGCACTGATTCTCCCTCTCCCTTTTTTCTTAAAAATGCCAGGGTTTTCAAATATTGGGAATGCAAACAATCACTGGGTCTAGGAATAGAATAATGCGGGGGGGGGGTGCTCTGAAAAAAGGGGTATGGAGAAAACCTCTTCTGGTATTAGTTTCCCTACATCAAAGGAAGAAAAATGAAATGCAGCCCTATTTGCTTCTTCTCACCGAGGGTCCTATGAAGCACAGCTTCACACAGAGGACATGGCGGGAAGACACTCTGAGGACTCCTCCGTACAGCTGTGCACCCACAGGCCTCACCGGGACCACAGAAGCAGGGCCCAAAAGCAACACCTTAGCTCTCATAAAAGAAGCACTGGAGAAAAAAGGATTCTTCACCCTTTACTTATTCCTCCTATCATTCAATAAATAATTTATAGGTGTTACTGCAAGCTAGTCCCTTGTAGAGCCCACTGGGGGACGAGGAACTCAGACACACTCAGCACACATGGAAGCAGAGCACACAGAGTCGGCATGTCTCCTGAGCCCCAGCCCCTCCCCACTCACAGTATCCCCAGCGCCTTGCCCCATGAATCCTTTTTCAAAGGAACCCGCTGGTATGTGTGCAGACAGAGCACCCCTGAATTCTCCATGCCCCTCTTCTCAGCACACAGCTTCTTAGTCTTTGTCCCCCAGGATGACTCACTCAGTCCAGGCAGCACAAGACAGGGTCTCTGTGGTCGCGGGCCCATGACGCAGAGCCAAGTCTGCTCTCGGGGCATCCCTGGAACCCCTTCCTCCTTGGGGCACCAGCCCCTGCAGAACAGCTTTCCCAATCCCTCCCACCCCTGCCAGCTAACCCCTCACCCCTGAGCCCCTTAGCTTCAGACCCTGTACCACCAGGGCCCAGCTCGTAGGACCCATAGCTTCAGGCGCTGTTCCTTGAAGACCCTGTACCACCAGGGCCCAGCTCGTAGGACCCACATAGCTACAAACAGTAAGTGAAACATGTGTACACTCACACTGTACACGACAAGCCCCGTAAGGCAGGTACATTGCATGCCCTTGTTATAGAACACAGAGCCTGCCACGTCTACGCCAGATGACTCAGAAGGTTTGTGTGTTGCCAGAGGTTGCACTGCTGGCCCAGCCCAGCCTCTCTCCATCAGTTCCTTTTGGCAAAATGCAGGCTGCAGACACCCAGGGATGCCCTCTCCCTGGGCTTTTGTTCCTGGTGGGAGGTAGCGTGGGTGCTGCCTCACTTTAAAAGCTGACTCCTCCCAACCAAAACATCTGGGAGCCTTCATGTTTCCTGCACCGAGACAAGTCAGCGATGTCACTATCACCATATGGAGGTGAGGGTGGGGGTGGAGGAAGTTTATGTGACCTCCCTGTGCCTTACTGTGACACCTCAGCAAAGAGGATTTGAAAGACTCATAAAATGAAAGGGAAGGAGAGGAGTGATACAGCCATAGCTGCGGCCTTCCACTTCTGGGATGCTAAAGGAAAGCTCAAAAAAGAAAAACTAATGACTTTTTGTTGTGCTCCCTGTCTAATGGTTTAACACTCGCAAAAAAAGGGGCTTCAGGCCCTCCCTGGTGGCTCAGCGGGTTAAAGCACAGCACTGAGAGGCTAAAGCCACTTCAGCATGAGTTCGATTCCCGACTGCCCGGGAGGTGACCCACATGGAGCTGCAGACCTCTCCTGACACACCCGCGGCTCCCCTCAGCAGGGTACTTCATCAGTCGGCCTGTTCTGCTCCCCACTCTGTCTCTGGTGAATCCTTTTCAATGCCCCTGCACCTCTGGCCTGTACCCCAGTTCTGTATGCATAAATAAATAAATCTTTTTAAAAAAGGTGGGGGGGGCTCATGGATAATTTGCCATCTTCTCTTCTTCTCAAAGGTCTCCTGAGACTACTCCACAGCAGATAAATCAATTCTTAATTAGCTTTCAAAGTTTACCTTTTGGAAATCTGAACCTATATGAATATGTATTAAACACTTTCTAGGTGCAAGGCATTTGTGCCAGGCCCAGGCGGGGCACTGGGATGTGCATGCAAACAGCGAAGTACCCGCAGTCCAGCTGGCAGGATGCAGGGTTAGGACAGGAGCCGGAGCTGAGGAGAAAGGTTCAGCAGAGCCAAAGCTTGGAACACAAGAGTGGCACAAAAAAGCACTAAGGAAGATGGGGATGAATAGGAGAATGTACAAAAATTAACGACAATGTAAGAAAATAAATAAGGCTAATATAAAAAACTAAAAAGGATGACACAGAGCTGTGCCATTAGCCTGATGTTTGTTTTTTCAGATAAAGAACAAGATGGAACTAGCCAGGGACAGGGAAGCCAGCGCTGCTCGGGACTACTGGTGTCTGTTTGGCACGGAAAGGGGGAGGATCTTCACCTGGAGACCACAGGACAACACGAAAAAGGAATTGCCAGAAGGGGCGGCGGCATTGACGGCTGCTCATCGCTTCAGTGAGCTCAGATCTCTCCTGACTCAGACACAGTGACAGCTCGTTGGCAGCAGGGATTTATAGGCAGGGGCTCAGAGCTGCTGCTGGAAGTGGTGGAGAATTGATGGAAAGTAGAGAGATGCACTTAGAGCAGAAATGCATGTGTTACCCCGATTTTCAGAACAGTTTGGATTCTGGATGCGAATAATCAGCTGCAAAAGCTATTATTAAAGAAATTGGTGAGCTCTTGTAAAAGAATGTGGAAGTCACGAATATGGTAACATTGGCTCCCTAACAGAAAATTCCTTCAAAGTTTAAGGCTTAATCTAGTTAAATTGACTTGGGGGTGGAGGGGGAGAGAATTTGTTTGGAAACCAGAGGAATGCTACAACTGTAGGCTGTCTGGATTATCCTTTGGACAACATGTCCCAATCACATGGCCCAGACAGTAAATGTGAACAGGATAAGGCTCTTGGGTCAGAACCGCTGTGGGGACCTCACCCAGGTTCTGAGCTGCAAACCAAAGGCAGCACCATGCTGCCGGTTGTCTGTGGTGGCGTCCACGGGTCTCTAGCTGTCTTCTCCCTGGCGACATGGAGGGGACTCGAAGGCAGGTCTGTCAAGTACGCAGAATGACACAAGTCTGGGAGGGACAGCTAACATGGCAGATTACAGAATTGAGGTTCGAAAGTTTTGGTTTAGTAGACCAACTCAGAGGACTTGTTAAAAGACAACTGTCATTCACAGGCGTGCAGAAGAGACTTGATAGGAAAGACTTCTTGTGCGATAAAGATTTAGGAATTTTAGTTAAAAACAAGTTGCATTTAGACTCTGGTGTGGGTCTATCAAAAAGCTCATGGGAATATAAAGGGTAGAATCCAGATCAAGGAAACAATAACCCATAATTCATAGAATAGATGGCGTTTCATACTTGGTTCTTGGGGCAAAATTTAAAATAAATATTGAACCCAAAAGAAGAAGAGAATGGCAAAAGGAAGCTTCCCTTTGTGGAACAGTTGATATAACTGAGGACAGTCATTCCATGTGGCCCACAAGGCAGAACAGGATCCAGGATGCATGGTTCAAGATGGGCCCCATGAGGCCTATGGCCTGGGTCATCTACTCCCATACTATGGCAGGAGTTTTAATTAAATGATTACTTTAAAAAATGACTCTTCAGGGACCCTCCCTTGTGTCGCAACGGGTTAAAACGCAGCACAATGAAACTATCGCCAGCCACTACAGCAGGAGTTTGACTTCCGGCCAGGGAGCTGACCCACATGGTGTGGCAGACCTCTCCTGTCTCTCCTGCTGCTCCCCTCAGCAGTGCATTTCAGTACATCTACCTGTTCTGCTCCCCAATCTGTCACTGGTGAATTCTTTCAGCCCCTGGGCCTGTGGCCTATATCCCAGTTCTTGTATGCATAAATAAATAAATCTTGAGAAAAAAATAAAGAACAACTACTCAGAATTCCCATTATCTCATACGCAATCTAATTAAAAAATGGGAAAGAAAGAGTTAATGCAGTTCCTTGCTTCAGCAGCAAGAGGACCTGAATGAGATCCCACATATTACAACCTGATTGTATAGGACAGGACGTGCCTACATGCCTACATACATCGAATCCAAAACTGGGAAATAAACTGGACAGTTAACTCAAGCTGAACAAGGAGGCCATGTGGGTTTCTCCTTATTGCTTCTAAGAGTATGTCATTCTCACTGTGAATCAGACAGAATCCCATGCTTTCTGCTTTCATCTCTTCTGTCACTTCTCTTTAGGTTGAGTTGCACCTTTCTATCTGAGGTGAGTCCCAATTCTAAGAAGCCCTATTGTATTAGGTAAGAACACATAAGCCTATTAAAATAAAGTCAGTATAGAAAAGAAAATTATCTTATCCATTCCAAACATCAATCTTTTTTACTATGGTCTTGTTATCTGTCTCTTGTTATATTTCAGAACAGATTTTGAAGAAGTGTCTTTGCTATGGGACCTGAGGGCCAGAAGCAGTCAATTAAGATAAAACCTAAATATGTGATCACAGCAGAATGGCCAGCACAGGGAAAGTACCCAGTATATACTTATTAAATTGGTTTGTACTGGATGAGATTGAATGGAAAAGATTTAAATTGAAGCACTCAAGATGAAGCATTTAATAAACCTTCATCTAATTGAACTAGACTGGCAAAATAAATCATGGAAAATCTATATCCTGGAAGACAGTACAGTCTTCAGAAAGACTAATTCTCTAGTCCCAGAGCAGCCCAGAGGGGCACATTCAGGCTTCCCTCTGCATTTAGTAACAGAGAAATGTCTCTAGGATTTATTGTTCTGTTAGAAAAGAATAAAGGGAAACAACCAAAGAACATGTACAATTACCCTCTTGCATGTGACACAAATTGTATACAAGAAAAAAAACATAAATATTCTTTTTTCAGAGCACATGTTGTTAATTAAAATCTACTCAAGTGCATCAAACAAATGGTTGAGTACTTAAATTTGGTTCTTTGATAACCTAATTGAGTAGTATCTATTGATAGTTTCCCAGCACTATCATAATTAATTACTACAAATTTGATGACTTGGAATAACAAATTTATTCCCTCATAGTCCAGGAGGCCAGAAGTCTGAAGTCATGATATCAGCAGAATTGGTTCTTTTGGGGGCCCCGAGGGAGAACCTGCTAATCTACTCCAAGCCTCTTTCCTGCCTCCTGGCGATTGCCAACAACCTTTGTATTCCCTGGGCAACAACTACTCACTCCAATCTCTTCCTCCACTGTCACAAAACCTCTCTGTGTATCTCTAAGTCTGCATAGCCTTCTGGCAAACACTAGTGATGGGATTTACAACCTACCGTAATTTAGTATGACCTCATCTTAATTGATTACATCTGCAAAGAGGTTTCCAAAAAGGTCACATTCTGAAGTTCCGGATGGACGTGAACTTTAGGGGAAACTATTCAATCTAGTACAATTGGGGGAATACTACCTTTTATCTTATCAGCTGAAGTAGTATTTTAACTCAAATAAAAGATCTTTTGCAATAATTTAAAGGAATTCCTCTACTGGAAAGATTAAGGAAATATGATAGCCCTCCTAGTAACATTACTATAATTTTTTTACCCTCAGACTAATTTCTGAAGCTAAAGTTTTCTATTTAAATTTACATTTTCCAAATGGCAATGTTTATTTTAATTGAACTAGCTTACATGCAGTGAAATGTAGAATTTTTAAAGGCCTGATTTAATCAGCTTTGACAAACTTATGCCCCAATGTAACTCATATTCCAACCAAACCAGAACATTTTCATCACTTTAGAAAGTTCCTTTCTGCCTTTTCCAGTCAACCCCACTTTCCAAAGGCAACTCTATTTTGATTTTTTATCACTGCAGAATTGTGTGTCTATTCTAGAAGTTCACACGTATAGAATAATATAGTATGTACCCTTATATCTGGGTTCCATAGTTTTACCCATATCTTTTCTTTCTATGGCTGAGTAGCATCCCATGTATGAATATATCACAATCTGCTAAACCAGTCCCCTGTTGATGGATGTCTGATAGTTTCAATTTTTAAGCTATCTCTGCTAGAAACATTCATGTCCAAGTCCTTTGTAGACATTTGTTTCCATTTTCTTCGGTGAATACTTGAGTGGAATCCTCGGGTCACAGGGCAGGTTTCTGCTCAACTCTGTAAGGAATTGTCACGCCATTACAGTGACTGTACCACCTCCACTATTTTAAGAGGGTCATATGCTCCCCTACACTGGTGCTGTCAGTCTTTCATATCAGCCATCCAAGGGGGCGGAATGTTGTTAAAATATTCTATTAATTACTCAAAATTCAATTAAAACTGTAACTCTAATTGTTAATTTGTCTGTCACTTTAGGTCTGCCAGCTTTTGCTGTACTTACTATTTCAAAATTCTGTTATTAGAATGCAAATGCTTATAGGATTTTGGTAACTTCTTAATGACATAACTCCTTTATCATTTGAATGTTCCTCTTTACTTCTGACTAAACCTCTTGTCTGTAAATCTACCTTGTACGTTATTAATATAATCACTCCATGTATTTTATGATTAATGTATGGTTTCTCTCTTATTGCTTTGTGATCTATCTACAACTTTGAAGTTTGTGTCTTATAGCCAATAAATCTAGGTTTTGTTTTTGCTATCTAGTCTGACAATCTCTGTCTTTAAAATAAGGTGTTCAGGCTAGATTTATATTAATTATATTTATTATAGTATAGTACAGTACATTATATTATATTGCATTATAATATTTTGCATTATATTATACCATACTATATTATATTATACTATAATATTATAGTATATATAATGTCATGATTAAAAGAGTTGGCTGAATGTCTACCATCTTGCTATTTGTTCTTTTAGTTCATCTTGCTCTTTTAGTTCTCTTTTTCTACCTTCTTTTATATGAATTGCGGGTTGTTTTTAGAATTTCATTTGATCTGTTTTGGAATTTGGGGCTCCATATCATTTCTTTTTTTCTTAGTTATACTCCTGTTCACTCATCCCTTGCCCTTCAAAGGCTATTCTCATTAAGCACGTGTAGTAACTTTTTTTCATTCTAGAATTTCAGTTTCTGCTGTTTGGGGTTGGGGTGGGGGAGTTTCATGTAAGATCACCTCTTTCCCTCAGACTATCATTCTTACAACAGTTACTTAAACTCGTTATCTGAGAATCTCAATACCTAGGCCACCTGTGCATATATTCCTATTGTCTCTATTTTTTTTTCCTCAGCCATGAGTAGTAGTTTCTTGTTTCTTAACATGCCTGGATTCCAGGCATTCCAACTGTATTCCAGGAATTGTGTATCAGAAAACAGGAGGGAATGAAACAATTTCTTGCTCAGTTTTCTCATTTCCCAGAATGCAAGCCCCTCCCTCTGTTAGGTTTCCCTAGAACTGAGTGAAGTTGGTGCTGAGCTGCAGCTTTGTTTACATTGAATTTACCTGTGATTTACCCAACTCACAACCACTCTCCTCTATTTTTCATTTACCTTTAAATTCAACTCTTGCCAGGCCCCCAGAACCCAAAACCAGACAAATGCCTGAAACCATGTTCTTTAATTTCCTACAGGCCCCTCCTGCCCTGGCGCTACCTCTGCAAAATTCAGAAAGGGAAGGTGGACTTATTTGTATTTTTATGTATGTATTTTTGTGCCACTTATTAATTTGTTGCCTGGGTTTTGCGGACTCCAAGCTGCTCTTCCAGTCATCCTGATTGTTGACACTGTCAACAAAGGGCCCTGGAGAGGGGTAAGTCTGGAAGAAAAGGTAGGGACATTTTCTTCTTCCCGTGTGGTTTTTCCACCTGTGTTGCAGGGGTCCTGGCAGCGTTTCCTAGACAAGAGGCTGGCCCCTTCACTTAGCAGCAAGTAAGTGCTCCCCTACCCATGTCAGCACACTGTACAGCAGAAGAAGGAATCGCGGCCTCGCAAGGTAGCAGGTAGGGGCCCTTCCTCTGCATTTCGAAGTTCCTTGTTTTCTTTTCCTTTATTTTTCAGTGGGTTACTGCTCTCTGCAGTTAATAGTGTAAAGTTAATACTTTACACTTCTCCTTTACCTCTTTCAGCGGCTAACCACCTCTCACCTCTCAGCTACTCTTTATGCTAAGTCTTCCCTATTCTTCTAACTGAACCTGTAACAGATACAGGTTTGATGGACTCCGCCCCGACTCCAGAGACTGGAAGTACAAATCCCATCAATACCAAGGAGAAGCTCTCTGGGACGTGAGGGTGGAGCTGAGCAGCCAGGTTAGGATGAAACCGTACATGTGGGCTCTGGGGGTCTCTTGGCCTGGTGGTTTGTGGCTGGTCGTTTGGCTCTCGATCGGCTTTCAGTGTGCTATTAGAGTCCAAGTCAGCAGCACTGGAGGACATTCTAGTTAACTTGTATTTCTCTCTTTTCCCCTGGGTTGTTCTTTTTTCCTTTCTCTTTGTAGACACACCCATTATTGAACCTTTTTGTGTGTGTCTGAAGTATGATTGGATGTTAAGCACGCAGGCGAGGACCCACAGACAGGCAGCCCCATTCACATTGGGGTGCCCTGTAACAAACCCAGGGGCTTCCCAGATGCCAATCTTTTCTGCCAGCACACACTGTTAAGAAAATCCCTCTGATCTGGTAAATTCTGTCAATCAGAGACTTGCTTCTTCACTGCAGAGCCAGGCTCTGCTTCCCTGGTCCCCCGTCAGCACTGTCTCTGCATACAGACTTCCCAAATCCTTCGGTCCCTTCCCCACCTCCCTTCCTGGGCTCCGCTCTCAGCCCAAAGTCATCCTTCCAAATGTCTCAAAGGGCATTTCTCCTTCAGGAAGCTCCCTACTGCCCCATCCACCTGTACCTGCCCTGTTCCTGCCAGTTGGGAGCTAGAACTCTCTACCCCACCAAGGAAGGGCTGGAATACATTTCATCAAGGTTTCTTTATATCCATTACTTTTCACTAGCCCCACAGAAAAATATAGTTTTTAATTTATTTACTTACTTGTTTTTAAAGATTTATTTATTTATTAGTACAGAAGTGGGGTATAGGCCAGAGGAGCAGGGGCACTAAGAAGATTCACCAGAGAGAGAGCGGGGAGCAGAACAGACAGATCGACGAAGTGCACTGCTGAGGGGAGCAGCAGGGGAGACAGGAGAGATCTGCAGTGTTATGTGGGTCACCTCCCGGGCCAGGGATCAAACTTGTGCTGAGGCAGCTGTGGCCCGCTTCACAGTGCTGTATTTTAACCTCTCGCAACACCAGGGAGGCCCAACCTGTTTTAAGGTTATTCCTGTTTCCTCCCGTGAAGTCTTCCATATCCTTCTACATGCTGTCTGAAAGTAGAAGCTTTGAAGTACCGTTGCATAGGCAAAGAAAATTTCTAACAGGATGTGTTGTTACAATGCTAAGAACTCAGAAATGCAGAATGGTAGTGGCCACATAAAAGAGTGTAGAGAGGGCCCTGCCTGGTGGCACAGCGGGTCAGGATGCACCAATGCAAGCCAGCCGCAATGGCTTCAGTGCAAGTTCCATCCCCAGCCCCGCAGGTGACCCACATGGCGCGGCAGACCTCTCCTGACCCGCCCCCCCCGCTGCTCCCCTCAGCAGTGCACTTCGTCGATCTTCCTGCTCTGCTCCCCACTCTGTCCCTGGCGGTCCTCTCACCGCCCCTGAGCTTCTGGCCTGTACCCCAGTTCTGTATGCATACATAAATAAATCTTTAACAAAAAATCTCCTTCTAGCTGCTGTATAGAGAGCACAGTGACATGGATTGTGTGCTAATGTGCTAATTTTCACTTTCTACATGAATATGTGTATGTACAACCTGTATAGACCCCAAAAATAATTTTTAAATAAATAAATAATCCCAACAGCCTGCTACAAAAATAAGTCCTGGCAAGATGCCCATAGTGCCTGAGGCCAGGTCCCATTGGAAAGCAAGATGGGATCCAGAATTCCACGTCTTAATTTCAGTTTCAGCTTTTCAGAGGCAAGGTGCCCAAAGGAGAGTCCAGAGAAGACAGGAGAGAATGTGGACCTGATTCAAATGGCAACACGTTGTTTAAAGATTTCCAGCGGACTGGAATGCATGCTATTCCGATTGCACATATTTGGAATCAAACATGATACTTTAACATGATACTTTACACTATGTATATGTGTACACACAAACACACTTCATTTTTTAAAACCTGGCAGGCTCCCTAAACTTCCCCTGCGAGTGGATATTTCAGGTGTTCCATTTCATTTCTTATCCCTTGAAAGGAAAATGTGTGATGAAACTGGGGTTCTGCTGTGAGCTAGGGGCCCAGCCTTATCTGGGTGGAGGGCCTGCTCCATCCCCAGCCTGAGGGGGGCAGTCAGCAAGGCCTTCCAGGTGGGATGGGGCAAGGGAAGAAGGTGTTGTGGAAGTCGCATTCCTGTCATTCCCCCGCCCACACACATATACCTTACTGGCTCCCATGCCCTGGCTCCCACTTGAACATGTTAATAGGTCGAATCCTGATTCATTGCTGAGAGTGTGACCAATTGTGAACTACCTAATCTCGAACTTAACTCTGCTTCCAGGAACTTCTCTCCCATGGCCTTAGCTCTAGCCTCCATTCTCTTCTATATGGAAGAATCATTCTGTTTCTAGAGAAGGATCAAGGTGAGATTCTACACATTCAGTGTGAAGTCTTTTGCAGACCAAAGGCCTGGGCTCCCACCCCCTCGCAGACCGCACTGCCGTACACACTGCTCATCCTCCTGGGATACCTTCCCCTGACCTCTGCCCTGTGTGTTCAAGTCATGCTCCCAGATGGCTCCAAGGTTTCCTTGCCACACTCCCCTCCACCTTTCTGCATCCGCACAGCATGTTGCAGGCATTCCTGTGGCTCACGTGTCGATGCACAGGAATGATGTGCATCCTGCCCGGCCTGCTTCATTGCACCCCCAGCCAGACTCAGAGCTCCCCTCAGGCAGGAACAGCTTTGGAACCCCCAGGCCTTTCTTAAGGGTACATGTTTAGCTGGTGCTGATGATGTGTACGTGGAGTAAAATCAAACTGTGCACTTATCCATTGCATATGGCTCGAATCCCACGATGCTCTTTTTCCTCATCTTAACAAAGTTTTCTCTACAAAGAAAAAAGTGTATGCACGTTTTTCCAACTGAGAGAACTGTTTTAGGTGCTTTGGAGAACAATAAACAGTCCTATTCAGCCCTCCTTCATCCTCCCGGAGGATAGGGGCCCCTGCCTTTTCTCAAGCAACCTGAGAAGCTAACAGGGTCTACTGGGCGGCACCCATTCCTGCCACATCCTGGCAGCAGGCCTCTCCCTCATCGCCTGGCTGAGTTCTCGGAGCCCCCTCGTGAGTGTGGCCTCAGTTTGCCCACTTCAGAGATAAGATCCTGGTGCTGTGTCAGCTGCCCAGGGTCCTAGCACTGCAAATGACATCATGGAGATGTATGCCGGATGCCACAGCTCTCCTTCCCCACAGCCCAGAGTGTCTTCAACAAGGAAAACCATAAGGAAGAAACAGAAATTAACAAAGAAAGATAATGGAACAGCACAGGCAGTTGGAGAGCAATTGAATAAAAAGTAGCTGCAGGAGGATAAGATTCAAAAGGGGGATCTCTTCCTTCTTACTTCTCCTCCTCCCTTTCTTTTTCCCTTTTTGCTTCTCTCCCTTTCAGAGGAGACCTGAGTATGCAGCGTGAAACAAAGAAGAGGGGAAGGTTGAACATTCAAGAGGGAGAGAGCTAAGTGGGCCAAGACCTTGGAGACGGTGTCTGGGTTAGAGGTAGGGCACCAGCTGGCAGATTAGAACAGAAGGAGAGGATTCTACCTTCCCAGGTTGATCTGGATGGAAAGGAGAGTGGAGACTAACAGCTGGAGCCTAAATGAGGACTTGGCACATGTCAACTCAATTCACTCTCACAATCAGCCTGTTCTGTAGGTATTTCTACCTGTCTTGCACATGAGGAGAGAGTGGGTGTAGGAGAAGAGCCAGTAGGCTTGAGGGAGGGCTAGAGGGCTGGAGAATTGAGTGGTGTGGAAAAGATTTGTATCACTGGATGGGTACAGCCAGCAAGAGCAGATGGTCCCGACACCTAAAAAATTTCTGTCTGTCCCTTTGTGAGAAACGTTTGTCAATCCCTCTAATACACCATTAGTTCCATGAAGGTTAGAACCACAGTTTACTTGTCTTTGTATTCTAGAACAGCTCTAAAAACACAAGGATATCAGTTATTAAGAAAATATGAATGATGCCTGAGAGAAGTCATATACTGTTCAAAAATTAGCAATGATGTAAGATGTCAACTCAATTCACTCTCACATTTAAAAATTTAAAAAGGAAAGGAAATATGAGTGAATGAGAAACCACCTTTTTCAAAGCATGCTTATTCTCACTAGTTATGAGAAAGATTGGTACGGTGGTCTTATTAAAGTAGCACATTTATTGCCCTCATTTTCACAGATGGGAGGGACGGCAGTCACTGTGGGGATATTTGAAACACAACACCTTAAAACCCTGACACTGGAATGATTTTATGGGTCCTGATGTTTCTGTTAAATGGATGTTGCCACATTACACCTGAAAACCCCAATATTGCCGATACTCAACCAAAGCCATATTTTCAACTTGACTCTGTGTTTTGAACTATGTTTTCCAATGTTACAAAGAGTGATGTAGTTTCACACATGCAGTCAGCTATTTTATAGGCCCCCAGATCTAAAAGCACATAGCAGATTTAATATTACCAGTGAGACCTGATGAGAAATCGCCCTGGTTCTGAAGTATAATATTCATGATGAAAATAAGAACAATGGCATTGAAATGGGTAGATATCATCTCCATGGAAGAACTGGAGAGAATGAGGGCCCAGGAGTCATTTGGAGAAGGCCAGGCTTCCCCTCAGCCTCAGAGGAATGTCTAAGTAGAAGCCTCTTGGTTTTTCTTTATTAATGCACCAAAACAGGATATATAAATGCACTAAAACAGGATATATAAGTAGGCCAGTTGATATTACACAGTTCTGTGCCTAACACTGTCTACACCCCTCAGGCAGCCTTCAACTTCAAGGACTCCTTCTCAACTCAAAAACAGGCTGTCAAAAAGAGATACTACTTCTACGGGGTAATAGACAATGAATGGGAGCTCAGTTGACAATCCAAGTGCTGAATGACATAGTCATATTAGCTTCCATTTAATGCATATTCCCTGCGGGCAGGCAATATATCTAGGGTGTTGGGCTCATCTTAGTTCATTTGCTCCTCATGGCAACCTGTGATAAGGTACTATTGCTTGTATTTTAGCAATGGAAAAGCTGAGGCCCCAGAGAGATGAAAAGGGGCTTTTGTAAATACCGGATGGTTTTGCTCATAGCAGGAGTATAATGGACCAGGTGAGAAAATAATAATAATAATAATGAACAGCCTTATACCAGAGACATTTTGTGGGGGTGGAGTGGGGAATGGGATCAAAAA
>NW_004567102.1:50882444-50895056 GCF_000260355.1 Condylura cristata
GGAAAAAAATGTACAAAATGATGTAAAAATAAACTATTATATTATTTAAAAAATTAAAAAAAAAAACTAACCAAACCAAAAAAAGGGCTTTCTTATAGGTAGCAGCAGGGCTGGGGTTCAAACCCTGGGCTTCCTGGACATTGCTACTGCACCACAGAGCCTTGTGTTTAAGGCAGCAGCTACCCTCACTTCTGCCCAAAGTGAGAATACATAATCATATACACATACATACAAACAAACACACACATACTCATAAAGTAGTTCAACTCCAACCTAAGGAAGCAGGGCATTGAGGTGCAGATCCAAATGACCCTCCAAGAGTAAGCAAAGGCAGGGAGGCTTCCTGGAAGAGGTGATTTTGATGGACAGGAGACCCACTTCTGACCTTATGGGTTCTCCCTGACTTTGTCTACATGGACAGTGTAAGTTATTCCATGTGCTCAGTAATTATCAGTCAAGATTATTAACAAATGTAAGTAATATGTCTACTCCACTAACAGAATGAGAGCCAATGGCCACCCTCAGGGCAGAACTGGATGCTTCTATTCCTTGTCACTGGCCTCCAGGGGACCCACTGCACTGTCCCTCGCCTCCCAGGACATGGCACCGTGTCTCCAGAGCGAGCACTCCCTTGCCTGAACCATTTCAGAAGAGGGTTGCCTTTGAGTATTAAGTCCCTATTCTGGCCTGACAGAGGGCCTCTTTGTTCCCATCAGTGCCACCAACCCCCCCACCCAGAAGCCCAGGGCTAAAGCAGAGAGAAATGAAGTCAACGGAGGCTCGGTGCCACTGGCTCCTGCCATTTTCAGGGCTATCTCAATGACCTGAAGTTAGCTGCCAACTCTTTCTCTTGACCCTTTTCCCTTGTGGTGCATGTAGCTTATCAGATTTGGGGGTCCCTTCCATGAGCACCAACCAGCCTATGTGGGCTCCCTCATCCTGGGCGCAGGTGCTTCTGTGCAGTAAAGTAAGGTGCCTGGCAGCCAGGAAAAGTGCATTGGCAATGTGAGTGGGGGGAGAGGAGGGAAATGTAACTGACTCTTGGGGGATTGGAAAATTATTTGGTGAAACTTTCCTAAGTTTTCTCTGCTTAATAACCATAAATTTCAGGGGTCGTGTGTGTTAACAGCTTTTGATATATGATGACTTTAGTCTTAGGTTATAGTTAAGCCAAATTATGGAAAGGTAGCAAGATGAAAAGGGTCAAGCCATTTCTGTCAATCTTTGCCACCTCTTTGTTAAAACAAGAGTTCTGGGTGATGACAGCCATGTAGCTAATTGGTGTTGGATGCCAGCCCTCCAGGAGGCCTCCTCTTCTTAAAACTCACCCTCTCCCCAAGTCCCCTGCCTCCAGTAAGACCTCTTAAATGGCTGCTGAGGGCAAGGGGAAAGCCTGCCTTGGGTAAACGTGGTGGGGCCAGGGCTCTCTCAGCTGCTGCAGCACAGAGATATTCCCAGGACCTCTAATTAAAATGCCTACAGTCCAACCAATACGCTCTTGCTTCATTGCCCAGGGACTGTGAAGCTCCGTTAATGCTGAACCGAAATAACAAAATGCTGCGTCAGCCTTTCTTGTTCGTTACAACATTATTGTCATATTTATTAGTACAATTCCCTGTAGAACACTGGTTGCAATATCTAAAAAGTGAGTTAAGCACTCTCCCTGACTACATGGGGAAATGCTTTGCCATTTCTCCGTGGCACACATAAACTTTGCAATTTGTGCTTATAGCAACTCCAGCCCAAGACAAGCCTTCCTCCTCCTCAAACCGAGGGGACCCTGTTCTCGAGGACTGTAATCACCTTCCATTCCCGCTACTGCAAAGTGACTACGTTCTTGCTGCCGCTTTTATTTCAAAGAAAAGTTCTATTACCCATTGATGAAAATGTAACAACCTACAGCACTTCCATAAATTAATTACAGCCTGAAGGGAAAATAAACATAAACTTCACCAGGCCATGGTTCTAAATCACATCAGCCTAATTGTTTGATATTCAGAATTAAGTTTACTTTTGCACAGCTGGCTCCCTCAATGACTTCCCTCCCACTTGGGGTCTGTCTGACTGCCACTTCCACACTGGTCTGCAGGAGACATCTTTTACCCAGAGTAACTGGGAAATTGAATGAGGGAAAGCAACAACTTCAACCCCACCCCACCCCACCCCAACCCCGTCCCCCTTGGGATGTTTGACAAAGAGGGAAGGTAAGTTACTATCATTTTATTCCTGGAAACAAAGAGGTAAGGACCCGTGTCTGATGCCTTCTTTCTTCTTCCTTGCCCACCAGAAAAATACTCTCAAGTTGTGCACACAAAGGAAGCTTAAAGATCTCTGTACTCTACGTAGAAGAGGCACAGGGAAAGTCTGAGAAGAATCAGGGCCAGGGTGCGACATGTGAGTCAAGCTTTGAAAGACAAATAGAATTTCATCTCATGGGAAAATGAGGGAAGAAGATTCCAGGACGTGAGCAAAGTAAGTGAAAACACAGGGCAGCTTTGAGCATGCAAGGGCTTGTTTGGGCTCTCTCATCTCTACTTTTGTATATGTTTTATAATATGTGTGGTGCACTAATGCATTTGCATGTATCTAATCTACGAATATACAGATACTGGGGATATGTGCTCGAGGAATTATTTATGATGGGGAACGTGCTCCAAACATTTAGCGATCACTAATGCAAATAGTGGAATCTTTGAGATTGTCTAGGCAGCTGAGTGCTAGATGCTACAGAAATAACCTTGGTGCAGAGCACAGTGTGGGTCAGAGGAGGGGGAACAGCAGGCAGAAGGCTGAGGTCTGTGACAGTGACGGGCCTGGTGCTAACCAGGGGGAGAGCAGGGGGCATTGAAGAAGGTTTATCCTTCTCTTTAGCCAGCTGCCTTGTGACTAGACAATTCCCGTTTACACATACTGCTGCGACTCCTGTCTCTGCCCTGACCCTGTCTTCTGCTGGCCATGAAAGAAGTGGCAGCTTCCACCATGTAATGATGAAGCCAGGTGGGACTAGAGAGAGACTGGGCTTAGGCTTATTGATAATCATTATGAGGAAGAAGCAGCACAAAATTCAATAAAGAAAATGAACAAGTATACAAAGACAAGTTGTATTTATTTTGCTTTTATATTTATAAGACGAAAATGGTGGTGACCTGTCTCCCATGCTAAAGAAGAAAATGGATTTGTAGTGTTTGTATGAGTCTGTAGAGTTCCATTAGAAAAAAAAAAAAAAAGCTGCATATGGGGAGCCTTAAGCAACAGAAATTTATTTTCTCATTGTTCTTGGGCTAGAAGCCAGAGACCAAGGTGTTGGCAGGTTTGGCTGGGTGAGGCCTTTAAATATTAATTTTGTGGGTACAAAATTCAGTGCATACTATAGAATAAAAATGCAATGTATGTATGCTCAGCTATAATACACAACAAAGATTCCAGTGAGTCTGTTCTCTGCTTTGTTCAAAATTCAGACTTATTTGCCATTTTGAAAATCCTATCACCAGTAGCACCCCCAAAAAACAGCCCTCTCCTCTTCACCGCAGCCCTGGAGGGGTGAATTCGGGCACCTGACCACTTCATCATGGCATCCAGAGCCTGGAGCCTGCTCTGGAAATAATTATAGATCACTTTGCTTCCATTCCTCTTTACATTTCAGTTATGATGCCATACTGATTTGTTTTAAATTATGAATGTGGTGGGTGTGTTAGAAGGGATTTTATTTCAGGATGGTAAGCAGGGTATTAAAACATATTTCTAATAAAAGTGAGTGTTGAATCTGACAGCACTAGGACCTACTGCTTTAAGAGAAGTTTGCTATGAATCAAAAATGCCTTTCCAAGTGGAAACACCAGGGAATCATTTCCTTTCTGGAACCTGCTGGACCCAAGAGCAGTCCAGCCCGGCTGAGCAGGAGCAGCTGGCTCTGAGGCATGAAAGGGCTCTTTCTCTTCAGCCCTCACAGGTGAAAAGATGCAGACACCCCAGTGGCTTTTTAAAACTGGAGAAGAAAGGACTCAGCAGACTTCATGTGGGCATAAAGTTATTTAATGTAAGCCTCAGTTTCCCCTCCTGCATAATGAGATTTAAAAAATGGCCCCTCCCATATTGACCCCCTATGTGGGATAAATCAGAGAAATACTATGAGGAAACAACAGGCACCTATCACCACTCCGACTGTCTTTACAGTTCTCAAAGCTCCTTTCCATATACTGTTGACTGGCCCAGTCAGATTGACCAGCAATGCTGTCTCCAAGGAGAGGGATTCCTGGAGACCCATGGTTGCCACAGTATCTGCTGTGGCCCACCCTACTGATCCTCCAGCTGGTTTCTCCAGCTCAGAATCTAGGTTGCTCCATGTGAATTCATTCTGTGTTGCTCAGAGGACAAAAATGGACTCTCTGAGCAGGAAGCAGTTACTAGAGAAAGAAACGAGGGAAGTTCTGGGAGGTGGGGAAAGATGTCCTCGCTAACAATGGATCTTCCTACCTACATCCCCTTGAGATGGAGGCTGCACTGGGGCTATGGAGGAGACTAGAGCTTGTTTGAGGCTGCCCTGGAAGGGAAGCCTTCGGACCCATTCAAAAAATCAGGAGTCATTCAGAGCCCATATCTCAGAGGATAGGATTTAGCTTTAAACTCTCCTCTTCAAAAGTCAGATGTTTTCCTTTCAACTTCATCTTTTGGTTATTGTTTTAACCTTCATCTTTTACAAGAGGTGACTTGATGGGAAAACAATCTGAGATTTAAGTGGATCCATAGTCCTGGTAAAAATTCTTATTATCTTATCCAAAATTTGTTCTCAGGGAGGAGAAAGAAACCCCCCCTGGAAACAGACAATCAGTCTACCTAGCACACAGACAACACAGATGGTCCTGGGATTATTTGGCTTTGTCCAGGAGGTTGTGTAACCTACACTGGCCTCTGTGCATAAGGTCTAGCTAAGTCTTCAGTCCCAAGGACATTTTTTTTCTTCAAGAATGAAAACATCAGCATAGTCCCGAAAAACAGTGAGCTAATCTGTGCACAGAAGTATTTTTTTTTTTAAGACTACAGTTGTGGTTTATTCCACTCTACTTGGTCTCAAGCCAATTAGCAAGACCTGAGCTTCTCAGCCCTCAGCCTTAGCAGTGATTCGGGATGCTGTCAGAAAACACATGTGAGACAAAGTTTTCTCACTGTCTTCCCTATACTCTGTATCAAAGAAATTTTAGTTCTTTTATTCTTTACCAGGTTCATACCAAATAAATTATGCCTAAAATGGAGGGCAACAGAAAGGGCCAGTTCTACATGCCATTACATATCATTGCCCCCACAATTCTCACATACACCACGTCCCAATTTGAGATTTTAAATTCAGTTCCCAAGAGAGAGCTTATGTTCACTTGGTCTCATTAAGGCAACACAACTTGTCACTGTGGGACCAATTAACCATTTCCACATCAGGCACCAATATAACCCGCCAGACTGTTGACCCTTATTATTTATGTTAAGTGCTTAATATCTACTATGTTACAAACTTGAAAACAAGAGCGATATTTTTGCATGGTGGGTGGTTATTTCAGGCACTGGATCCAGTTGGTTCTTTGTTCCCCCAATTTAGTGCTTTACTTGTAATTTGTACACTAAAATGTAAACTTATTGTTTTCCACTAGAAGCATTTTTGCAAATAAGGTCTTAAAGTGATATAAGCTGATATGCTTGAGCATCTATTGGCATCTGAAAGGAAGAATTTTTAATATAAGAGGCAATGCATCGTTATCAAAGTATCCCTAAACCTCACAGCAAGCCCCCCTGGCACTGTTGATAACAGCACCCCATGAACCAAGCCAATGACCACGGGTTTCTGAGGACTGAAGGGTGACTGAAACCTATTCCCACAGGGGCTTTCTTTATTGATTCATAAAATGAATGCCTCCCACATTTTTAAATTATTCTGTCTGGGACAAACATCACGTCTTACTAGTTAACTGTTTCATTAAACCTGACATCACCATAATTTTCCAACAGTGGAGGCAAGAAATTCTGAAGGGCTGTGAAGGGAAGAGGCTGCCCCTCCATTGGAAGGCCACAAAGAATGAGAATGTCTCTTATTGCCTTGATATGGTCAAGAATCATATCAGGTATTGGTGCCTGATGTGGAAATGGTTAATTGGTCCCACATATTTAGGCCAGGAAATAGGCCTAAAGGAATTATTTAAGTTCCATGACCTCCACCTCCTGACATGAACAGAACAAAAAAGCACAAACACCGTGAAGGGGGTTTTCAACCTTGTGTTTTTCTCTTCCATTCTTTCTTGTCCTCAATCACCAAGAGCACAGTTGTCTCTCAAACCACGATCAAGTTTCTGAGGCCAGCTCCAGGCTGGCTGGAAAACTCTGACATATGGTGGGGATGTGAACACAGGTCTGGAGAGGGGCCTCAAGACTTGCCCCACACACTGGGAAACAACCCGTAGTGTTCAGCCCTGCTTTCCTCATCAGGACAGAGATGTTCAGAGCCGACTTGCAGACAAATGTGAAAGGCTTATCTCCTTTCTTGATCCCAAAGCAAAGGACCCATGGTGCCTCTTTGCTGACAGCCCTCTGACCCTGTTGGTTGTTATCACCAACCAACTCACTGGGTAGTGTGAACTGCATGAGAGGATAATGGAGGGGACGTGAAGGTGAAGTCTAAGGGAGGTGGTAGGCTCTCTCTCTGACTTCTATTCCAGGACCTTTTCGTTTGGTGCCATTTTCCCTGGGCTGGGCTGGGACTCAGGCAGGATCATTCTTGGCTCTGCCTCGCTCAGCATTTGCTCCCCAGCTTAGTGCCCCTCTTCATGAAAGGCTGCATATTGCTTTGGGATTACTTTCAAGCACATGTTTCTGTTTGAAAGCAGGAGTTTTGCCCTGATCAGTGCAGAGAAAGAAAAAAGGCAAAGTTGTTTGTTACCAAGTATTCAGCTCCCAAGATTTGAGTCACCATCGTGAGGCTAACCGGTCAACATCACCTCCGCTCAAAGCACAGATAAATACTGTGGCATATTCATTGTCTCCTAGCTGCCAGCTCCACTCCTCTGTCTCTATGTCATATGCCTTAAGGAGAAAGGGAGGCCACCATGTCCCCACCCAGTCACTCTCCTCACAACACCTGGGTCCAGGAACACTAACCCGACTTGAAAATCAGCAATGCTGGGCCCATGTATCTGGTCAATAAGATACATGGTGAAAAAGAGGTGCACCTCTGCCTCCCGCACAAATGTAGGGAGAATCTGCCTGAGCCGGTGCCATGTGAAGAGGTGTCTACATAGGTTGTGTCACCAGATTCACAGTAAAATACAACTGATAACATCCACTCCAGGGAAGCCTGCAAGGTGGATCCCAGCATATATTTCCTTTACTTTGGGATGTCACACAGACTCAATGAATGACTTTTCAACTTAATGCAAAGTGAGAACTGCCACTGGGTAGTCAATTCCGTCCTGTCCAAAAATAGTAGTCCACAAAGTGATCTTGCGGAAGCAAGAGGTGTTTTATCTCCTCAGTGGTGGCAAAGTGCCTCTTCTGGTTGAAAAATGCCGATTTATTCCAGAATACACAAGCCCTGCTTGCTGCTGCTCTCTTCTCATCCTCCCAAGTAGTGATGTTCCTGACTATGTTGAAGGGCTGTCTTCACCCAACAGTGTCCTGCTCTGGTGTCTTGGCTGTGAGAAGCACAAGCCCGCTGATGCTAATGCTTGAATCCAGGGAGAGGTGTGACAGTTGGAGGAGGATTTGCAGCCATCACCACTTGCATTTCAGTAACCATGGCCAAACAGCACTGTCAGAAGTGAGGCAGACCCTGAATGCCACCTCCGAACAGGTCCAGTATGGAGTGTGTGTGTTTGTGTTCCTCATGGAGCAGGTTATTCTGATGTGCCCAGTTGTTCCTTTAAGTCAGCAAACATTAATATGTGTAGTTAGAATAAGCCAAATTTCAGACAGCTGTAAGCATGTCCAAAATGTCCCTCTACAACTCTTATTCAAGTCTCAGAATCTGACACACCTCAGATGAGAGTTTGCAAAGAATATTAAGGAACGAACCCATTGCCAGAACTGAGGCTGAGGTGAAGGAAACAACAATGAAAAACATTTAGAACCTCGAGGACTAGTAGCCAAAGTGCATATCAACAAATGCAGGATTCACCATGGCGATTTGCAGCAGAGATTTTAACAGATTTATAGCAGAGGCTAGAATGGGGTGCTCTTGCAAAGGCTGGGGGAAGGTAGAAAGGAAAATGAAAGCAGAGAAAGCAACAGATCTGAATGCAACCCAAAGGTCCTGAGCTGCTCTTCAATCTCAAATATTTTACTATAATTTGAGTGATCCTAATGGTCTTGAGGTAAATTAGAAAATGTCACAATAGATGTTTGAATGAAAATCCAGTAGGTTTGCCAAAAGACCAATTGTTAAAAATTGGCAGCATTCCAGAGAACTCGCTCAAGGCCGCATTCTGCCCGGGGCTGAGAGAATTGCTAATTCCAGAGAAAGTTAATTATCACCTTATTGATAAAAGGGTAATTTTAAAAGCTTGTGGTGTGGCTTTTGTGACTCATTAATTAAAATTTAGAGTAATTTATTAGACACAGTGGTGGCTTCTGTTGCCTTATGTATGTACCAAACCATTTGATTTTTCTCCCAGCGGCTGTTTTTAATCCCCCTCCTCTCTCCTCACCCGTCTGCCTTTGGAGGCAACAAAAACACTAAAAAAAAAACAGTGTAAATCTCAAACTAGTCTTTTGAGATATGGCAGGATTAAGAAGTCAAATTCCAGGGAGGCTCTTAAACAAACCGTTCTCCTAGAATTGTCACATTTGCCTACCAAAATAAAGCACATGGGCTCACCCCAAAAGGGACTGCTTTTACAAACTTCCTCTCCAAATTGTTAGACCAAATTTTAGGATTTTTGATAGTGATATTTCAACAGTCTTTCCCTAACTCCTTTCCCTTCCTTCCCACACCATTGGGGGCAGAGGGACAGAAAGAGTGGGGAGAAGCAGCACAGAATGAAAGTGGGGGTGCTAGGAATCCTAAACCCCCTGCCCACCCAGCAGCGAGGGGCAGTGTGGCCTCTGGGCCCTCAGGACTGAACAGCAGGAAGCTCACCTCGCTACCTGTAGTGTGAAGCTAGTTCTGAACTTGAGCCCCACCTCTGCCTGGACTCAAGCTTCTGGCTAGGTGTCTTAACAGGGCGCATTGTGAAGTGCTCCCAGGACCGGTCCTGCCCTGCCACTCACAGCAGACTTACAAAACACTTTAAAAGCAAACGCCCCAACTTTACAAAAAGGCTATTTCTCTCTGAGGATCCCTTGTTTTGATTTACGGGAACTTCGGTTACAGTTCCCTAAACTTGCTAACATGCTGAACTTGAGATCAAAAATTGAGAATAAAATAAAAAAGGGAAAAGCCACCACATCATGGGAGGTTTAACCATGATCTGCTTGTAATTTCACATCACTGAAAGATTTTTTTAAAACGTTTTAATTCTATATTGGTGCTTTGGAGCAGCACTTGAATTTTTATAATAGAAAGATACCATTTTCAAAGTCATTACTTTTTAAAAGTTTTTCAAGTAAATTTCCTTGCAGCGGGGTGGAAGAATTGGATGTTTTATAGCATCTGGTCTTCTTGCCTCACCTGCCACCACAATCGTCAGAGGACCCCAGCCCCCAGAAACCCAGAGCCAGAAAGTGAAACTGCTCTTGCTGGTTTCACTTGCCTCGAAAACAAACCACCAAAAGCAAAAAGAAATGACCCAAAGCAATTGACTCGTTTCCCTTGTTTTCTTTTCGTTCTATTATGGTTCGGTGACTTGGGGGGTGGGAGGGGGAGGGTACAGCGTGCAGGAAACAGAAGTAATTTCGGTGGCATGGGGGAGAAATGTAGACATGTTCAATGTAAACGGTTTTGTGCGGAATTTGAATGTCTTATAATTCTACAAGTCAGGCATTCACCAAAAGAATTTTGCCGAACTATTAGAATCCCTCCCCATACACAATCTAAAGAGCTCCAGAAAACATGTTCGTATTTTTAAAAAGGTCTCTCACACACACACATTTAAAAGGTAAAGTAAAGGAGGTTGAAATCACCTACCAACTTCACTAAAACTGAAGGTTCTACAGCATCACCTTTTCGAATTTAGACTGATCTCCTGCTTTTTTAGTGACCCTTCCGCAGATGCTGTGGCTCAAACCCCCTATTTTCTAAAAAGCTATTTTCTACCAAGGAACACAACAAATGCTCCTTGTGGATACTGTGTTATGCCTCTGGAGGGAGAATTTTATTTACTATGCTGCAGATTCCTCTGGAGTTATACATTTTGTTTTCACTCCAAATATCCTATTTATAATAAAAAGAAAAATTCAAAGTGCAAGGGGAGAGAGAGAAGCATCTATGTCTCCACTCTTCAAAAATGATCCCCTGCTTGAAAAGGAGGAAAAACACAGAGTCTACTACAAACCACTTGATTTTGAAGCGCCTGGATTATTTTTCAAGTACCAGTGTCTGAGAACAACCAAAAAGCCACTTTCTCAGAAAGCCACTGATTGTCTAACCCTCTGGTGTATGGCCAGAGACAGCACCCAGGTCCTGCTCACAGTCTCAGGTCCCCCACCCCCACCCCAAACGTGACTGTGCGGCTTGTGCCTGCTCACAGGAGCCGCACCTCCCTTGAGCCCACGGTCAGGACCTGCGCCTCTGGCGACCCCAGATGATCTGACCCCAGAGTCAGATCACACCACTCCCCTCCCGGGAAGGGATGACTGTGTACCTGAACTTGGGAAAACGCTCTGATGCTATCATAACATTCTTCCCCCCCCCAAAAAAAAAAAAAAAAAACAGAACTAGCAGTAAATAACCTTCTCGTCTCTCCTGGTAAACTAGGAAAAACCAGCACAAAGACATGACATATTTCAAATAAAATTAGCACATTTTAAAAAATAGAACTCAAGTTTAAAAACCATTTTTGCATGCCCACCACACATCAATTTTTAATCGTTAAATTTTAGGTAAATATTTTTACCCCGAGACAAACACAATTTATTTAATTTTTAAAAATTGAAGCAAAGCGAAATCATCATGCCAAAAAAAATTAGAAAACTAATTATTTGCATTTATGGGGGGGGAGGAATTACTTTCTATATACCCAAATGCAGAGTTCAAGAGTAGTGAACATGTATCTATCGACCCAAAATGTCTAAACTATATATTCTATGTTACACCTTCCCCTCTGAGATCTGGTTAAGAAATCAAACATTGCATTGTAAGTAGGAGGAACTGAAGTTTACCTGCCTGCCTCAGAGGTTTTACCACAGGACCCTGGGGTCGGGCACTGCCATAGAGGCAGGCACAAATCCCAGCAAGACCAGGTAAACTGTCGTGCAGACAGTGAAAAGCGGAGCAGTTCTTGCCAACGGCACAGCCTCTGGTTGTGCATGTCCCTTACCTACAGCTTGTTCACCAGAGCCCTGAAGGGTCTTTACCAGGCCAGGAGTGTTGACTCAGAAGACAGATGACTTTCAGTACATGCAAACCGAGTATTGCAAAAGCTAGTCTTCCACCCGCGTGTTAGTTGCTCACAGTTAGTCTCCAGCAGCCCTGCTCTCCGGCTGCAAACATCTCATTAGACTAATGCATTCAGCACAGGCAGAAAACTCGATTTACCATAGCTACAGCAATGAATTTCCATTACGATGACAGCTTCAACCACATCATGTCCGGAAAACCAGCCAACCGCTGGCTTTTAAAGAACACACACATTTTACATGCAGAAAACGCGCGTGCGTGTGTGCATGTGTGTGTGTTGTTTCCTTCCTCTTAGCAGCCAAACTAAGGGAAATGTGCAGTGTAGCTTTTTGCCGACATGAGCTGCAAGGTAATGACACTTCTGCCTCTTTGGTAGTTACGTCCTTGTAATAACCTGAATTATGTCACAATTGTCAGAATGGGTGTTTCCAACATTACAGTTTTCATGACCCCTCCTTCTGTTGCCATGGAAACCAGACTGTAACATCATCTCTTTGTCCCAGTCCTGCAGCAGTGTGGGCCAGTGTGGGCTTACAAGATATTAGTGATCTGAAGGAGTGAATGTTTGACTTCGAACAAATAAAACCAACAATAATATCTCAGGGGAGACTGCATGCTTGCCAGAAGGGTGTGCCTGTACAGGTGAACGTACCATGGTCAAACACAATAACTTTGTAGCTCCGTGTAACGCAGGTGGTCAGTTCCTTAATTCAGGGCCCTAACGTGGACTCCAGATCTGGGTCTGTACGTACAGAAGCGTTTCCACATGTGTAAATATGGCAGGGGCCTGCTGGCGTGGAATGGTCCTCACATAGGAAAGGCCTACGAATTCATCCTGATGCCCCACTGTGTTCTCCGTGGCAAATCAATTCATACTGGTAAACGAGCTTTGTTCCTCTTTTTTTTTTTTATTTTTGTAAAGTTGACCAAGGCTCCCCATTGCCCAGTTCATTCATCTCATTCTGGAATATTATCTCAAGGATTTCCTACAAGATGAAATATCCAATCTAAAATACGTAGCCACCCACAGGCTTATTCCTGGGGATAAGCAACAAGCAATTTTAGCCAGGACTATGTATCTA
>NW_004567102.1:50896066-50898306 GCF_000260355.1 Condylura cristata
CTGGTGAGTCCTCTCACCGCCCCTGCACCTCTGGCCTGTACCCCAGTTCTGTATGCATAAATAAATAAACCTTTAAAAAAGAAAAGGAATCTTCCTGTTAGTTGCTGATAAAAAGTTATATCTCCAAAGCAAGCCTCAGTAGAGAAGGCTGCTCCCTAGAAAGGGGAATCAGTCCTTCTGGAAAAACCACCTTTGTTATCATAACAGCTAACATCTCCGCAGGAATACTATGTACAATTCCCTTTCTTATGTTATCACATTTATAACACCCTATCATATAAGCATTATGCATATCATCCCCATTCTGCAGACAAGGAAACTGAGTCTTGGGAATGTTAAACAAATTGCTGAGATCACATAGCTCAGAAGTGGTAGGTACAGTATTGACCAAGGCACAGAGGTTAATCGCCCCTGATGCCAACTCTGCCATTAACCCAGTGACACTGGTTAAAGTGCTATCCTTTGAATACATGGGGGAGTGGGAGGAGGAGACTAGATCACCTTTGTGGCCCCTTATGGGTCTGACTTCCACAACGTCATGAATTACTTTATCTGCTGGGTTGGAACAGACTACGCTTTGGGTTGGAGGAGACCACCGGTGTAGTTGTGGTGATACTCATGAGTACTAAGCAAACGCACCGGTCTCAATAGGAAAAGACCTGGTAATCTAGTGCTGTGTTCTGTCAATTTGGGATGGAGAAAGCAAGGAAAGAGCACAATGAAAGAACAGAAGGTTTAAAAAGGTCAAGATTCTATTCCGGAAGCAGCAAAGGGAGCCCAGTTTCACACGCTTAACAGTCCCATAACTTGCCTCACATCATTCCACACGGAATTTTCCTTAAATGTTCCTGAACATTTTAGGGTTTTGGGTTATGGAAGGTATGAGGTCTATGACCCCATTGCAAGGGGAAATAAAGGTAGAGAAAGGTTTACCAGATGAATCAGGTAAGAAAGCAGAGCCAAGCCAGACCCCTAGGCTCACCGCCTGCCACTCCTCCAACCCAAAGCTTTGCCTTCCTAGGGGTTGTATCTACACAGGCAAGAATCTTTTGAAATTAAAAGCAAAAGTGTTCTTGGAAGTGAAAAAACAACCTCAAGATCTAATAAAGGAAAACAGGACCCAATGGATGATTTCAGTTCGGTGGCATGCATCCCTGTCCCAGCTCAGAGGTTGTTGTATATATGTCCCTGGCCTCAAGCACATCCCCATGTGACGCTCAGAAAGCACTGAGGGGTCTGGGATGCCAGACCAACCTTTACTTTAAAGCATTTCTTCCAAGAAACAAGATGAATCTTTCTTAAGTTATCAAAAATATTTCACAAGTCCTTCAAAAGAGGAAAATGACTTGGCAGAATCACAAAAGAAAAGCGATGGATTTCCTACCCAGTTCTGTGAAGGTGTTTGATCCAATACCCTGGGTCCATGCTTCCTCAACTCCTCCCAGATGAGCGATTCCCGGGGCTTGTCCTTAAGTTGGGAGTGGCCACCTAACAGCAAAGAGCAAATGAAAGAACAGTGCCATCTAACAGGTCAACAGTGCAATGAGGTTTAAATTAAGTATCTGTCATCTAGCTATGCATGGCTTACTGCGACATTTCATTTTACAACAAAGACTATAGACCTTAAGAAATCAAATCTATGTTTTTAAAAACTCTAAATGTTTTTACTCCAAGTAAAATTTAAGGTTAGCATCTAAAATGAAAGAAATCCAGTGGGATGACTGCGCACAAGTTAAGGGATCTATCAAAAAGAAAAGGGGCCCTCTCGGAACTAACATGTCCCCAAGGTGACCATGAGTTTGTGCAACATGGCTCATTTTCTGTGGTACTATGGTTCCATTTCCCTCTCTGACCACAGGCAGATGCTAGACTCTGCACACATATGCTACTGGACTTGCAGTGAGCAAAACTCAGCTGGAGAAAACAGGTTAATTTAGAGGTTTCCCAAATGCAAACTTAGAATCTCCACTTGAAAAGGAATCTTGGACCCTCCCTGGTGGTGACAGGTTAGAGCACAGAACTGCAAGCTGGCTGCAGCCACTTAAGTGCGAATTCAATTCCCAGCCCTAGAGGTGATCCACATGGCACAGCAGACCTCTCCTGACCCTCCCGCTGCTCCCCACAGCAGTGTACTTCGTCAATCTACTCCCCACTCTGTCTCTGGTGAGTCCTCTCACCGCCCCTGCACCTCTGGCCTGTACCCCAGTTCTGTATGCATAAATAAATAAACCTTTAAAAAA
>NW_004567102.1:50898406-50909686 GCF_000260355.1 Condylura cristata
TCTCCTGACCTGCCTGCTGCTCCCCTCAGCAGTGTACTTCATCGATCTGCCTGTTCTGCTCCCCACTGTCTCAGTGAAGCTTCTCACCGCCCTGCACCTCTGGCTTGTACCCCAGTTCTGTATGAATGAATAAATAAATAAATCTTAAAAACAAAGAAAGAAAGAGCATCCCTTAGGGGGCTCCAGTAAGCTCTAGGCAGCAGCACCCAACAATTCCTACTCACGCCCAGCACAAGGGAGAGCCTCCCCAGGAAGCTCTGCAGAGGAGCAAGGAACTTGCACTCTATAGCCACCCACCCACACCCCTCTCATTTTACTGGATGGAACTGGGGCCCACCTACCCCGGAACCAAAGACTAGGAGAGACTGGTTTAAGTCCACCTCTGAAAGATGGACTTTCCCCTGACACAGGAGTTGAATGGGTGGGAGTAGAGACCTGAACAGGAATTAAGGTGCCCTTACTGGGAAGGGAGGAGACAGAAGGACACTAAAGGGCCAGCACCAGCAAGCAGGAATGACCAGCAGAGTTAGGGAGGGGCTTCTGGGAGAAGACAGCACTTGAGGGTGGGGAGGCGGCAGGTGCCGCTACCGCACCAGGCCGAGCTCATAGACGCAGATCTTCAGGAAAGACCACAGAAATTGTGAAGTGCTTGATGTGGTTGCATTTCTTGTAGAAGCTGGTGAAGAGGCTGAGTTTTGCATCCTGGGTTGATGCAGGTGAAATCAAGACAGCACCTGAGAAGTCAGGGGCCAAGACCAGAGGGATCCTGGAACCGTAAACTGAGAGAAGTAGGGACCCTACAAAGAGGAGCCCCAGGCTTGTCTAGGATGTGAAAATCAGGAATTTGCAGGGCAAAATGGTAGCTGGCAAAAGGGCTAGAGGGAGGAACATTGATTTTGCTGTGTTGTGTCCTTTTATAAAGGGCACGGTCTTCAGGAGAGGAAGACTTGACTGTAATCAGTACTCCGGAGATGGAACATTGCATAATCTACCCTGGGAGAAAAGTGTGGTGGGCTGATTGCCTTATCCATCCCTCAGCTGCCCGTGAGGGTTTTGTGGGTTAGAGTTGAGTCCCTTCTCTGCCAGAAGAGAAGAGCTGGCAGGTCCATTCTGGACTCTGCACCACATGGAGGCTGCAGGCCAACCTTGAGGGAGAGAGAAGGTGGAAATAGGTGCCATAATGACCTGGGCTCAGAGGCCAGACTACCTGCCTCAGGGAGCACCAGTGGGGACTGGGTCCCTCTACTGGCCTTCCAGTGACCAAGACCAGCAACTAACTCTTTGGATTAAGCATAAAACCCCAGAAAGTCTGGGGAGAGGTCTAGGGAGAGATGCCTGCCTTCCCCTAATTTGTGGGACATGGTCTATCCTTAACCTATATAAACGAGATGTGAATAGAAAAAACTAAAGTGAGAAGAAAACATAACAAGAAACGTATGAGGATTGTGTGCAGCTCAGTGGCTCAGTGCAGCGATTCGGACCTGATCTCCCCTGTGCCCACTTTACAGGAACTCAAGCCCTTTGTGCTCTATCTCCACTGGTCTGCAAAATGGGCATACTGCTTCTGTTGTGGAGACTCAGTGATTACAGGTACAATGTCAAGTTGCCAAACTATTGAAATAGTGCCTGGCACTACATACATATCCCTAACATGTACACATCCCTAACATGTATATATCCCTAACATGTATATTGGGGACATTAGGGGAAGAGGGGACAAAGAGAAAGAGGGAAAGGGGTATCAGAAAAGTTATGATGCATTTTTGCTTGAAAAACATAAAAACACGTCCCATGTACAAAATGATGTAAAAATAAACTGTTATAAAATTAAAAAAAAAACACTCCCATTCAAGAAAAGGATGATTCAGTCAAATTCTCCTACTCCTAAAACTTTGCTGCTTTCAGTTGGGAGCTCCTTGCTTTGAGGCTCTGGGTCTGTGTCCCTGGCTGACATTCAGGGAGTGACTTAGTCCAAGACTCTGTCTCGTCTGATGGTTCTGATGGCAGCAGCCCAGTGACCCTCCTTCCAGGGTCAATGTCTGGTAACAGGTTAGTATGTTGAGACCACGTTGCTCATAGCCAGGACAGGAGGGGACAGTGGGGAACTTTCTTTAGACACCAGGCTGTAAACTTCAAGATGGCAGGAGAATCGCTCAACATTGTCTCCCCAACAGTGTCTGGTCAGCAACAGGAAATCAACAAATAATTGTTACTGAATGATTAAGGTTTATTTATCTAATCTAAATAAATCTAAAGCTTCTAGTCTTGATTCCTTCTTTCCCCCAAGAGTAATTGACTTTTGATGTCTGTCAACAGAATGAAATCTTAGTTTGTTAGAACTGAAAATATGACTTCTATATACTATCTCCCTCCTCTTTTATGTTCTAAAAATGTTATCTTTGCTTCTTAGTGCTGTGCTTTAACCCACTGTGCCACCAGGAAGGACCCATTAAAATGTTATCTTTAAGGAAGCATGTCTGCTTTAAGCCTTGTTTGTTTGAAACTAACAAACTTTTATTTGAAGTCCATACAGTTGATCTCCAAGCATTTCTAACTATTAGCTTTGTTTCACTTTTCCTTCTAAAATATTTTTTCCAAGGTAAATATGAGAACCCAATCTCAGATGCTGAGAAACGCCTCAAGTTGGAGAATGTGGGCCCTTGTTAGACACGCATACGCGATCTAAAGAGAACAAAAAATTTCAAGTAGTAGATGCAAGGACGTAATAACAATTATTACTTCTGGATTCAATTCTTAGAGAAAGTCGAAAGTCGGGGGCGGGGGAACTACTGTGTGTGTGTGTGTGTGTGTGTGTGTATGTTATAGCAGGTGACCTAGCTAAGAGAGACATTTTTTCAAATTTTCATGTAGGGGTTGTCTGCAGTTTCGATTTCTGTAATTAATCACTGGCCACCCGATGCTCCATCTCCCTTTATCTGTGGGAAGACTTCCAAGATGGGACATCTTAAAACAAAACTTGAATCTGAATGCAGATAATGCAGTCTGAAATGTTTCATTGTCTTTAATAATAATAATAAAAAAAAGCACTTGGTTGGTGAATACAAAGCAAATAGTTGATGAATTTTTAAATAAACTTTAGCATGGACCATCGTTGATAAGCCCACTGGGTAGAAAGTGAACCCAGGAAACTGGGTGTCTGGCCAAGAGGAAGGAAGAATGAAATAAGGTTGCAAGTGATAATAAAGACAACTCAAACTGGCTTTAGAAATAAAGAGCATCCCAGGCTCCCTGGTGGCGCAACGGGTTAGGATGCAACACTGCAAGCTAGCCACAGCCACTTCAGTGCAAGTTTAATCCCTGACCCAGGAAGTGACCTACATGGCACCGCGGACCTCTCCTGACCTGCCTGCTGCTCCCCTCAGCAGTGTACTTCATCGATCTGCCTGTTCTGCTCCCCACTCTGGTGAAGCCTCTCACCGTCTCTGCACCTCTGGCCTGTACCCCAATTCTGTATGCACAAATAAATCTTTAAAAAAAAAACCATAAAAACACGTCATGACATTTCTGGCAACCCAATCAAAGGTATAAATACACTTTGAAAACAAAAGGAAAAGGGGAAAAAGCAACAAAATTTTAGAAACTGCAAATCACACGGACAAGAGAAAGCTGACCTGGTGGACCCAAGAAATCTGACCCTTTATTATGAAGTGGAGGGATCCTAGAAAGCCCACAGTTCACACCAAGGGGCCCAGACCACAGGAATCTCCAAAAGTGAAACTCAAAGAGGACTAAGGAGATCGCATCCCCTCCCACCCTGTTCTTGTGGTGATGGTCCTCGCCCTGACCCACTGAAGCACCTCAAGGGCAGAGGTGCTGTGCCAAGCCAGGATTCGGAGAAAGCTCACAGAAAGGCCCAAAGCCTCTACTGCCGCTCAACTCAACTGCCAGACTGTTTGCAGTGAGACTTATTTCCCTCAGATAGGACACTGGAGGTTTCCTCTGGGCAAAGTGACTGCCCTCCAAAGAAGAGCTACACACCCTGATAAGTAGTGTTTGAGGGGACCAGTCCAGCAAAGCCCAGCCAGCAAAGTCCACTCACCGGTGGCAAGCCAGCCCAACCACAGTTTAAAGACCTTACTAAATCTGAGCTTCTGACATGAAAGACAGCCCAAAGCCAACACACAGAGAGAAAAGGAATCTTGATAAAATAGACAAAATTTGTGGAGAAGAAACATTTTAAAAAATACGATCAATATCTTTGAAGACATAATGTAACATCACCGATAACATGAGAATGAGCTGCTATTTTTAAAAAGGGCATTAAGAAGATAAAAGAGAACTTGGAATAAAAAATATGACAGCAAAAGTGGAAAATTTATCAAAAAGATGAAAGATAGTCAGAAAATTCCTAAGGTAAGAAGGAAAAAAGATTCCTAACCTCTTTCTTGGTCCTTTAGATGGGAGTAACGACAAGGAACTCATACATGGGCATGAAGATTCAAGAGACAGAATTCTTTGCTCTCCTCTATGACTTTCATAAGTTATTTGAGAAAGATCCCTTCACATCCACCTGCTCAATCCCAAACGCCATATCCCTTCCATCACCCATTACAGCACATCACGCAACAATAAGCAATGGCAATGACTTTGAAAGAGCTTTAGTGCAGAGTTGTAGTCATCACCTCCCAGTAAGTCAAGATGCATTCCATGTTTATTCTAAAATGCTCTCAAGTTGTAAAGCAGCCAACTAACACTTATCCAGAGCTATTGTGTGCCAGGTGACATGGCAGGCACGGAGGAGACAAATACAGCCCTCCCGCCCTGGACCTCACAGTCAGACACCATCCTTTACCTTTGAGCTCTGAGGCCTGAATTCAAAGCTGGTTTCTGTCACTAGATACTAATCTTTATCAGATTATTAAACCTCTGTGCTTCAGTTTTCAGATCTGTAAAATGGAACTACAAATACATTGCTTGTAAGGGTTACATGAACTAATACATTCAAAGTGCTTGGAACAATGTTTGAAATCTCATAAACACTTGACGGTTTTAGTTTATAGTACTTTTTCTGTCAATTATTGAAGTCTCCATCTATAGTTGCGAGTTCTCTCAGTTCTAGCAGTTTTTGCTTCACGACTAGGGGATATTTGGAATTGTTATGCCTTCTTGGAGAATCAATCTCTTGACATGATATAATGTCACTACTTATCTCTGATGATATTCCTTAATCTGAAGTCTAGTTTTTTTCAGATGTTAATATAACTACTCCAGCTTTGTTTAGCATTTTACATGATATTTACTTTTAATCTTTTAACTCATAACGCATCAATATTTTCACATTAAAAATGGGACAAGATCAAATGGTTTAATATATATGCAGTTAGAATACCAGAAAGAGAGTAAAGCAAGGAAAAAATATTGGAAGAAATAATGACTGAGGATTTTACAAAATTTATGACAGACATCAAACTACAAATCTAAGAATCTCAAAAACATAAAGCAGAAAGCAAAGATAAACAAAAACATTACATTTAGATATATCATTTTCTAACTGCTGAAATAAAAGATGAAGAGAAATTCTTGAAGGCAGTAGGTGAAAAAAAAAACAAAACACATTCCCTTCCATGCGGAAGTCAGGAGACCCTCAAAATTCATCAAAAACCTCATTCCAGTGCTGCTTAGAAGTCATCGATATAAATTTTTTAAAAACAACCTACAGGGCCTCCCTGGTGGCACAGTGAGTTAAAGCACAGCACTAGGAAGCTAGCCACAGCCACTTCACCACAGGTTCAATCCCCTGTAAGGGAGGTGACCCACATGGCGCAGCAGACCTCTCCTGTCTTGCCTGCTGCTCCTGTCAGCAGTGTATTTCAGTGAATCTGCCTGTTCTGCTCCCCTTTCTGTCTCTGGTGGATCCTCTCACACACATACCACCACCACCACCACCACCCCCGGCACTTCTGGCCTATACCCCAGTTCTGTATGCATAAATAAATAATTAAAAAAAAAAAACCCTACAATTGGCTTCCTTAAACTTGCAGCAACCTGCTTTGCAGTGATCTTAAAATTTTCAGTGGCATATCCTTTGACCATCAGACATTTCAAAAACAAGGCAGTGCTGTGTTCAAAGTAACACAGGAAAACAGCTCTCCCCACACAACCTCGTCATCAGCCTGCAGGTGCTGCCTACAGGCCCTCTTGAGACTTCTATGCCATCACCCCTTATAGAGGGGAGTTACAGAAGACACATGCAACTTCAGGAAAGAAAACTGACCATATTTCAAGGTGGGGGTAACACATTCAAACTCCCCAAAACCTGTTGAGAGCATGGGAAGGATACTTAATCATTCCCTGAGTTCTTAAGAATTAGCCACTAATTGGTGGATATCACATCAGGACTGAGAGCACAAAACTACAAAAAATATAAAAACACACACAAAAGAAAAGAAGAATACTAAACTGATTGGGAAAGCTAGAAAAAACCCGCTATCCGAATAAAACGAGTATGTTTCCCTCCAGCCAAGCTAAATATGAGATGGTTGACAGAGGAAAATTGAAAAATAAAATATAAGCCATGACACAGAACGATTAAATGATGGGAAACAGATGTGCATATGTGTAAGGAGGAGGAAAGGAAATGAAGAGATGCTGACGGAAAGCAACACCTTCTTGGCCATGCAAAGGTGAGGGGTCTCACGGAACAGGTCAGCTCTCAAAAGAGTGATGGGCTATCATAGAAGGAAAGGGGTGAGGTGGGGGAAGGGAGTTGGTGTCCTGGTACACAGTGACTAAATAGAGTAGTCTACCCTCAACCTCTCTTTGCCTTAAATGTTGATGAAAATTACTAGCATGCTCAACAAAGCATCACGGAGCTGATAATTAAGATTATTTGCAGGTACTGATTCACAGCCTCAAGCCTCCATTATTAGCAGAAGGGCGCTAAGCCCCAGCCTCTCCCGGCTCTCTGCAGGATAGGGCTTTCTCACTTTGCCAAATGACTTTACATTTAAGGACAGAACAAATTCATTTCCCCGACAATTACCTCTGGAGTGTAAAGTGCACTGGCCATCACAGCAGGGGTCCCTCTGCAGCAGTCAATTCTCTATCCCATATGCTCACATGTCAACTTTTGCACCTCCAACACATGATCTATCTTGAGGAAACTAACAAAGGATCTTACATTGGCAAAAGGACCATCTGAAATTAGGTTGAGGGGTCAAAAAATCTGCTGGCATGCAGCCAGTCACCAGGCCCTTGATGACCAAGTTAGCATTGCTGGAGCCCAAAGACTTCCAGAGGTCTGGCAACAGTGGGAGAGCATGGTGCTGTTAGCTTGTTTTCAACCTGGATTTAGCAGCTACCTGAAAGGTATTGGCTCTCTGGAAATTGCAGAGTGATTAGCTGGATTGAACCTACAGAGGAACTGGAGTTTTCTCACCCGCTTACATGATTTCCTATTATTAATTAGAATATTAAAATCTAATGAGGGGCTCTCTGTGGTTGTGCAATGGATTAAAGCACCACATTATGATGCTCTCTGAAACCACTACAGCATGAGTTCGATCCCTGACCAGGGAGCTGACCCACATGGCGCGGCAGACCTCTCCTGACCCGCCCACTGCTCCCCTCAGCAGTGTACTTCATCAGTCGGCCTGTTCTGCTCTCCACTCTGTCTCCCCATTCTGTGTGAATCCACGCACCCACCATACCTCTGGCCTATACCCCAGATCTGTAAGCATAAATAAATAAATCTTTTTTTAAAAAAAATCTAATGAGGATGATAAGGTAACCAAAGCCCACATTTGAAAGTTGCCTGTGACTATGCTCCCTTAGAACAAAATAAGCAAAGGTATTCTTTTGAATCCTCAGATTTTGGTTGTATGTGACAGCATTAGAGGTTTATCGTGCAAGAAAGGTGATACAGTGTCGGGAACAGGATTTTACAAGACCCAAATTGTTGTGAACATTTACTACACACATTATTAAATTTTTACCTCAAATCCTCCCAATGCCAAGTCCTTGCTTTTCTTTCTTGGACTAGTTCCCATCTCTCCCATTGAACTCAGGTGCCACATGTGTTAGACAAATCTGTGGAGAATGTTCTGCTTACCGTCCTGTTCCCACCTGCAGACAGTGGACAGTAGTAGGCTCACCAGGGAGGAAAGCACTCACCTGCCAGCAGATCTGCTAGGTATCCAAAAGGACACAAGCCCAGGTGTCCTGCAGGAAGTGAAGGGTCTCTCATGAAGCCAGCACAGATTTCCGCCACTCTTTGAAAAATGAGCCACGCCAATGCTTTAAATCAAAAGGCATAAAATGAAGACACACTTAATCATTTATAAGGACATTTTTTTTTTGGCATTCCCAGATCAAACAAATAACCTACTGGATCACACATCAAATCTGAGCCAACATCGACGGATAGTAAAAGCAAGAATGACAGGATGCACAGACTGTACAAAATGGGTCTCTGGAAGGAGCCCTGACACTCTCACCACCCACTGCCTCTGAAGCTAAGCTGCTGCAAAACAAATGCTGCTTCCTAGTGTTCATCTTATGCCCTGAAATGAAAATACTCTGGATTTCTTTCCATTAACAAAAGCAGAAGCTTTTCGTAGAGGCACAATGGTGTAAGTTGAACTTTTGAAAACCAAGTGTTTACTGGACTTAGGAGCTTTCTAAACAAAGTTCCATTCTGGCAGTCAAGGCCCAGTCTGAGAAGGAGAGACAGGATGCCTCCCAGAGTCATCTGCCAGGTGCCAGTGAATTATACCTTCACCCATCAGGACTTTCTTGGTATAACTGTGTCCCACCTTCCCAGTACATATGCTGAAATCTAAACCCAGACTCGGTCTTCACAGGGCTAATCAGACTAAAGTGAGCTCATTAAGGTGGAATCTAATCCAATATGACTCTTTTCCTTATAAAAAAAAGAAAAAGAAGAAGCGATTTAGACATGGAGACGACATGCATAGACAATATGAAGAGTTGCAAGGGGGCAGGCTGGGCACAGATCCCTCTCTCACGGCCTCCCTCAGAAGCAACTACATTGGCAACAGCCTGACTCCAGACATCTAGCCTGCATGAGGCAGTTCATTTCTGTCTTTGAAGTCACCCGGTTGGTGCCAATTTGTTGCAGCAGCTCAAGGACACAAGTGCACTTTGCTTCCTCTTCTCCAAGGGCCAAGGAAGCCATTTTTTTGTTGATGGATTCCAGAGTGAGGAAAAGAAGCTCAACAGGGACCAGGTAGTATCATTAGGAATATTATGTGCTCACTTAAGGAGCTTGGGTCCCTTGACTCAAATTTGAAAAGTCATGGGTACACAGTGAGTGTGTGGGCATGTGTGTTCCCATAGACACTGGCTATGAAATGGTTACCCAGGGTGAGGAACCCAGGTGGCCCTCAGGGTGGTATAAAGTAGAATCCTGACTTCCATTTCTGCCTCATAGTACAGTTCCTAGGAATGCCCATCAGAAGGTAAACATCCCTGCCTAACTAGCAAAATACAGATTTTCCCATAAATATAAATTATATGTAAATATAATAAATTAATTAATACAATACAACACTATTATAATATCATAAATTATAAATATCATAAATATTATAAATATTAAATTGTATTCTATTATAATATTATAATATCATATAATATATGATTATATAAAGAATCATATAAAAAAATTAACCTCCTCAGAAGGGAAGGTCCATAGACAGAACATGCTGCAGCTTTAGCTGATGCCATGATTAAAGTGATCTGTTGCTTCCTTTTGAAATGTTTTAGAAAAACTAATGGTTCAGGGGTGGGGGGAAGTCATGGACAGGGTTGTACTTGAATTGGACTGAAACAAAACAGAGAAATAGGAATCATTTTTTTAAAACTAGCTGGGTTTTTATAAATGGACTTTAAAAGCCAGAGATAGGAAGACATTCAAATGACCAAACAAAAAAGAGCATCGTCCATAGCGAGAGCTTCACAGTGTTTTACTCCCCCACAGACTTTTTAATACTTCCTTCATATAAATTAATTGCTAAGTAGAGAGCCAGGAAAAAATACACAACAGATAACAAGGAGAACATGTGTGTGGAGGTCTAATAATATTCTAAAGACTGCATGGGACATACTTATACTAAAAAAAAATAAGTAGTTGTTTACCTGAAATTCAAAGTTAGCTGGGGTGAACCTATTTAAAATTTTGTGGGGCGCACCTCCCTCCCTCCCAACCTCCACCACCATTCCAATGACAAGAAAGCAAAGCCCTCTTCACAGGCCTCATCCCATATGCAGGAGCTGCTGCCTGCAGGTAAAGTTTCTCCAGTCACACTCTCTGACAGCCTCAGAGAGAGATTTCACAGCGGGTCACCAGCGCTGTCTCTCTGCAGCACACTCTTTAAAAAGGAAGAAATGAACTCCCTCAGCGCCTTCCTCTAGGACCAGCCTGTCTCCAGATAGGGACAGTTTAGGGACTCCTATCCGGAATATAGTGCATCCTCAATGTCAACGACTGGTTGCTCTTTTCCTATATAAATCAAGCTCCAACTTGTATGATGGAACCGGTGCCACAGAGCAAGAGCACCTCCCTGACCCCAGGTTCTGGCGGGCCCCGTGAGGCTTACAGCTAAGGTGGCGCTAACGTCATGCCCCTGTTCCGAGATGCCCTGGAAGTTGTCCCTTCTCCGAGACCCAGAACGCTCTGCCCCGTCCCCTACCCGCGGGTGGGGAGGGGGTGGGAGCTTCGGGACAAAAGCTGCGGACAGGGGAAGCGCAGTCAGGGGCAGCTCTCTTCACCTGAGGGGCCAAAAGCTGCAGCTGCAAGCCACTCGCTCTGCAACTAGGAATCCGAGGAGAAGCAGCTCGGTCCTGGGGTGAGCGCCGGGGACGTGCTCGCTACCCCGTGGGTAAAACCGCCACACTAGGGGTGGCCCGAGAGGGCCCCAGAGGCTGGGGGCGGCAGCCACGCTGCAGCCCGGCAGCTCCGGCCGCGGCGCCAGGAGGCGACACCGGATATGCCACCCGGGTCCTCCTGGGTCGCGCTCTCCGCGGCCACCGCCCTCCCCCTGGCGGTCAACTCCGCGCACTGCAATGCAGCGCTTTGCCGGGAGATCCCGCACTACCTACCGTGAGGCGCAGAGGCGGGAGGGGGAAGAAAAAAGTGAGGTGCTCACCTCAGTGAGAATGGCACATCTTCAAACAACTAGCAACAACAAATGTTGGCGAGCATGTGAAGAAAAAGGAACTCTCCTGCATTGCTGGTGGGAATGCAAACTAGTACAACCACTATGGAAAACTGTTTGGAGGTTCCTCAAACTGCTAAAC
>NW_004567102.1:50909786-50921992 GCF_000260355.1 Condylura cristata
GGGGGAGGGGAGTTATCTCAAACTAATACATCCAAGGCGGCACTTAGCATCTTTTCCCAAAATCTGTTGCACATCTTGCCTTTGCCTTCCAGTTGTTGGCAACCCATCCTCCCACTTGCTCTGGTGCAAAACCTTAGAAGCAAACTTACTTCTCTTTCGCTCTTGACAGCACATCCAATTCGTTTGACAATCATGGACTTCCCTTCAAAATATGCACATCCCAAATCCAAACACTCCACCCCAGGTTCATGCTCACCACCCATCGGAGTCCCTCTTTGGATAAGCAAATAACTGTGTAACACCAATTGCCTTACAAGACGTAAAGGGCCATTTCTACAATGATTATCTAATAGGTCTTTCAGTTTCAACCCCTCTATTCTTAGTTCTTACAATTTTAAAAAAGGAAAAATACCGGATGGTTTCTTTCCCAGCAGGAATATAACTGAACAGGAGAGAAAATAATGATAATGATGAACAGCTATATACCAGAGACATTTTGTGGGGATGGAATGGGGAATGAAATCAAAAACAGTGAGGGGAAGGAAATGCACTGAACTATGATGATGTCACATGGGTGATTTGGTGATGGGAAACCCAAGGGGATTGCAACTGAGATGGAAAAAGGCACAAAAATATGTAAAAATAAACTATTATAACAATTAAAAAAATAAAGTATTTGAGGGGGGAGGAAAAAAACAAGTGAGGTGCCCAGCCCCTCGCCCTGTGGGCTTCTAAATAGGGGTGCTGGGCAACTTCAACAACATAGTTCCCAAAGAAAACGATGCAAAGAATGGGGGGTTGGGGGGAGGATGCGCAAGACCTTTTTATAACCTAACTTTGCAGGGCACTCACTGGTGAGTGTCTACTCATCATAGGTCTGCCTTGGGCCAGTGTGCGTGCTGGGAGACCAGGGGCACCAGGGTCCATTTGCGAGCTGCCGCCCACAACCTTTGTGTAGACACAGAAATGCTTCTTTATCCACTTTATTCAATAGATCGGTGAACATTGGAGTTGTTTCCAGTTTAGGGATGTTATGAATACAGCTTCTGTGAACATTCTTGTAGTTGTGTATAGGTGCATAGCTGGGCATATATATACTTCTGTGGAGGTGAGAATTGGTAGGTCACTGCTTATGCAGCTTCAGTAACTAAACGTAAATTGTCTTACAAAGTGGTTTGCAAATTACACTCTTGCCAGGAATAGATGAGATTTCCAGTTACTACGGTTTCAGCACCCCCTTGATAGTGTCTATCTCTCCAGCTGCTGACATCTTGGTGAATCTTTGGGGGGGGGGGAAGTACTGATCACTAAGAAATTTAAAAAAAAAAAGATTTCTTTATTTGTGCATACAGAACTGGGGTACAGGTCAGAGACACAGGGACAATGAGAGGATTCACCAGAGACAGAGCGGGGAGCAGAACAGGCAGATCGACGAAGCACACTGCTGAGGGGAGCAGCGGGCAGGTCAGGAGAGGTCTGCCGCACCATGTGGGTCACCTCTGGAGCAGGGGATCTAACTCATGCTGAAGTGCCTTAGCTTCTTGGTGCTGTGCTTTAACCCACTGCGCCACCAGAGAGGGCCCATCTCCTGTGATTTTAATTGATGTTTCCCTGGTGGGTAAAGAGGCTTCCCATGGGTTTCTTTGGTCCTTAGAATAGAGCATTTGTGCTGTGTATAGACAGGGAGCTAGGGAACTTAGGTCCTGCAGGAAGGGCTTTCTGCCCTGCTGAGTGTGGTCAGCAGCTCCTTAAGCCTGAGCCTCTGAGAGGAACCTCCTTATCCAAAGCCATGCTCGTCCTAGGAAGCCAGCACAGTGATGAAACAAGGCAGGACTACAAAAGGAACAATAGTTTCAGTCTACATAACTCATTTCATGAGTAGTATGCACCCCCAGGCCCCCACAGGTTGGCCCAGGATTTGGGAGACCTCCATCGCAGCCCCTCTTCCTTCTCTGCCAATCCCATTTTGTCCACAATAAACAATCTTGGTTCTTAATAAACATCCTGTGCCACAAACTCCTTCTCAAGGTCTCCTTCTGAAGAATCCAACATGCAACTTGAAGTCTTTTTTTAAGCCCATTTCCCTATTGTCTTTTTGTCTTACCAGTTTTGTAAGAAATGTGTTTTGTTTAGTATGAATTCAAGTCTTTTGTCAATTACTTATGTGGCAAATATTTTTCCCACTCTAGGACTTGCCTTCTAAATTTCATCATTTTGACTTTGAAGAACTGAAGTCCTTCATTTGTATGTAATTCAATTTATCACTCTTTTTTTCTTTTTAGACATGCTCTTTGTATTCTACCCTAAGGTCATGAATATATTCTACATTCTATTCTAAAAGCTTTTGTTGTTCTGCCTTTCAAATTTAGATGTATAAGCCACCTGGAATTCATTGTCTCAGGCATGAGGCACAGGCCATGTATCACTTTTTCCCAAGTGGATATTCCATTGTCTCAGCACCACATTTTGAAAATTCCTTCTTTCCCCCACTGTTCTGCAGCACCAGCTTGTCACAGAGATCAAATGATTCTGTCCATGGATGTGGATCTGTTTCTGGAGTCCCCTTCTGTTATTTGGATCTTTGTCCCAATGCCACAGTGCTGTAATCCCACTTGGAGTGGGATTTCTGACTCTAACATTTCCTCTGAAATTGTTCTCATAAAGATCAGCAAAACAGTACTTCTTGGCTAAATCCAATAGTCAGTACTCAGTCCTCATCTTTCTTGCCTTTTCCGCAACAGTTCAGTCTGGAGACACCCCCTCCTCCAAGGCAGTGTCCCCAGGACACCACGCCCTCCTATCTCTCTGCTGACCAGTTCCTGCTCAGTCTCTTCTGCCACTGCCTCCTCCTCACACCTACCTGTTGTGAGTCCTTAGAATTCAGCCCAACCTACAGCCATCTCTCTGGCGACCTCATTTAGTGTGTACATGCCATTTAACCCCAAATTTCTTTTCCCAACTGGACCTTGTTCTCAAACTCCAGACTCAAAGATCTAGCTGCCTACCTAACCTGAACTGTAAGAACTACGAGCAGAGGGATTGAAACCTAAAGACCTATTAGATAACCACTATAGAAATGCCCCTGATTTTTTACACATGATAAGGCAATGGGTGTCACACGATTTGTCCAGATGGGTATTCCGATGGGTGGTAGGCAGGGGCGGGGCAGGGATGGGGGAGGGGAGTTATCTCAAACTAATACATCCAAGGCGGCACTTAGCATCTTTTCCCAAAATCTGTTGCACATCTTGCCTTTGCCTTCCAGTTGTTGGCAACCCATCCTCCCACTTGCTCTGGTGCAAAACCTTAGAAGCAAACTTACTTCTCTTTCGCTCTTGACAGCACATCCAATTCGTTTGACAATCATGGACTTCCCTTCAAAATATGCACATCCCAAATCCAAACACTCCACCCCAGGTTCATGCTCACCACCCATCGGAGTCCCTCTTTGGATAAGCAAATAACTGTGTAACACCAATTGCCTTACAAGACGTAAAGGGCCATTTCTACAATGATTATCTAATAGGTCTTTCAGTTTCAACCCCTCTATTCTTAGTTCTTACAATTTTAAAACTAACAGCCAGAGGAATTCTTTTATCACTCTTCTGCTCAAAATCCTGCAGTTGTTCCCACTTCACTCAAGAGTAGAGCTGAAGTCCTCAGAATGACCGAGAAGGCCCTGGCTGTCTTGACTTCTCTTGACTCTCTGAGGTCATCTTCCTCTGCTCCCCACTCCCTCTTTTCCAAGTGGGGTCTCCTTGGTGTTCTCCTCATATCACTCCTGTCTTAGAGCCTGTATGTTAGCTTTGCACTTTGTAACCCTCTTCCCTTAAATAACTGCCCAGCAAACTGCTTCTCTCCTTTAAGCCTTGGCCCAATGTCAACTGTGGGATGAGACCCAACTTGACCTCTACTACTGAACCTCTCCTCCGCTGCTTTCCTTACCTGTTTTTTCCATCATACTTTGTACCTTCGAACAATTTAAAGTACCATCTATCGGTATTTGTTTATTGTCCATTCTCTTTCCCTCCTTCTAGAATGTCACTTTACAAGTGTAGGGATCTTTATCCTTTTTAAAATTTTTTTCTCTTTGTACCCAACTGCCTAGAATGGTAGACAGTAGTTACCATTAGCATGGTTCTCTGACCTCCCTTCCACCTCAGGCCCCTGGACTCAGAACCAAGTGAGAAAGTGAGCAACAGCTGGGTTCCTGGCCAACCTCTGTAGAAGCAGCAGGGCAGCCCAGGACAGATGTATGCCTTGAGGTGGAGGTCCCACATACCCTGTTGGAAAAGTTGCCTGGGTTCTGGCTCCAGAGCTGTCACCAGCTATGACAGGTCTTCTCCGGGCTTATTTCTTTGCCGCTCCTTCACGTCTATGTCTGACCTGTGATATACCTGGAAGTGCAATTTACTTCAAGTCAGAGCTTCAGAGAGGGTGCCTTACAAGTTCTCAGCACTCACACACATCTGTCACTAACTTCCTGTGGAGGCTGAAGACTAATGACACATTATGTTTCCACCCCCACATTCCAGGCCTGCATCTCCCAGGCAATGGAAGGGTTGGCTGGCGGGGCAGAGACGTGGTTCCATCCTCTTGTGAGTATCCTAGTACCAAATGCCAGAACATGGTACTAGTCATACTGAGGTGGAGGGCTTTTAACGATTTTTTTGCACTCTAAACTTACTCCTTTTCACTGCAGCATTCCCAGTTCTACTCAAAACTGCTTTAGTATTACCAAATCTACATTCTCATCTGCAACGTGCTACTCCCAAAGTGTCACTCTTGACATTTAGTGACACTCCCTGTCATTAAGTCTGCCAACTTGAAAGAGGTGGGGGTTTCGGTGTATAAAGAAATAATGGTGCGATCATAACACTTACACAGATTCATCTCTAGTTCCCAAAAATACGATGCCAAAAATCACATTAATCCTTATTATTTCCATCATAACATCAGTGTTTTGTGAGTAGAGGCGGGGTAGGTCGGGCCAATCTCCTTGAGATTGTGGGAAAAGTGTGAGCGTGGAATTTTGAACAGGAGTCAGTCAACTGTGAGGTGAGTTGCCAGTCCAAGAAACAAGAAATGCAAAAGGGGCGCCTTTCCTGGGGCTCTCCTTCTCGCCCTCTCGCCTATGTAGTGTCATGGCAAAAAGAGGAATTAAAGGCTTTTGAAGACATTTGTAAAGTAACATAGAGCACCAGAGCATGTGGCAGAGAATCTAAAAATAAAAAAAGCTGTAGAAAAGTTGGATGTGGTTAGACAATACAGCGGACTAATTTTACAAAGGTATAGACACAGACCTGAAGTGAGGGAGGCTGTCATTATCCCAGTTGATATTATTGGGAATTTCAGGGAATCCTCAGACATGGTTTCAAGATCAGGACTTTTTAAGTCTCACTGAATTGTAGTCATGTGCCTTATTTTGTGTCAATATTACCAGCAAATTTGTTGACTCCTTAGTCATCTACATCACCAGAAATGACTCAAGGGCCAGTACGACTGTTCCATGTATTTCAGAGGTTCTCCAATTATTTAAACCAAAGGTGGGTCGCTGACCCATGGCTTCGGGCAACACCTTGGAAAATATCATGGAAGGAAGGCAGGGCAGCTACTCCACAGTAGTTCAACTCAGTCTTACCTGCAGACAAATGTCCAGTTTATTCAGAAGAGCACGGGTTTTTATGGAGATGGAGACAGATTTTGTCTTGAGGTTTTAGAGAGAGGCACAGAGAGCAATAGGTGAAATATTTCAATGGTTACAACACACAACAGATATAGTGGTGTTCATTTTTAGACACTTCTCCCCCGCGCCCCCCCCCCTCCCCCAGCATCCTGGACTGGATTCAACTTAGAAATTCTGGATGCTATTATGTTGGTGCACCACTTAAGTGAACCATCTCCAATTCTAACACAAAACTGGTAATTAAATATTTGAGAGAGAATTGAATGCCCATTATTCTCAAGGAAAATGGCCTCACTCATCCTAAAGTTCACTAACTATAACTCACATTCCCTTTGAAAATAAGTGCTCTATACCTCTTTGCAAGCAGAGGTACTATTTTGAATTCCAGCTTTTGGAACACAATTTTCCATGGGTAGTTTATGTCTCTGCACACCTTGTGAGCAGAGGTACAGAGCTTTGGTTCTATACCTTTTACATTTGTATAATGAACAACCTTGAAAGCCAGCATCACTTCATCGACAAGTGTACTTGTCCTCAGCTGTGACACAAATACAATCCAGATACAGCAGCCACCTGAGTCACTCCACCTCACCTGCATGGAACTTGGGGATAAGAGGAGGTATGGGGACCATGAAACCCCCCCAGCCTGGGCAGCTGCCTCTAACCTGGGAGCCTCCTGTCTTCCATCATCATATACAAGACTGTGGGAGATTAACTTGTCAGTTTGCACAGAATTAAAATCGCAGACCCCCTCAGTGCTTAATAGCAATCACCCCCAAATTTTAAAATGTGCTTCTTGACTTCCCACCTCAAGAAAGCAAGCTAAATACAGTTGTAGCACAATGAATAAATACGGACAATCTTCTGGAGCTTGTTGCACAGGAACTTCATGTTTCCAGCCAGAAAATCTAGAAGTAAATTAATGTGTTAAAAGTCACATTTAATAAAGACAAAGGTTAGATAGTTACCAAACAAGATTAAAGGAGTAGAAATCCTTGAAGATGGTGAGAGAAATAAGTCATAGTGTGTCTTTAATCTTGGTTTAGTCTCACAAACTAAACCATTCTGGGCTAGAGAAAATCATAATCTTACCGCCCTCTACTGGAATCAGGCTGGAAGCTAAGGCAAATAGTCTGACGTAGCTCTTTATGGACTCTCCTAATATTTGTGTGGTATCCATTGTTGTCATTAACTATCATCCAGTCTGGCAGGTTAATGCTGAACCAATCTAGTACTGAAAAAATGCTAGACAGTCCTCTCCACACTCACCTTTGATTTGTTGCTACCACTAATTGCAAAAACCACCAAGAGCTTGTCTTTGCTGGAAGTCCCAGCAAGGTGTACTAGACTTCAGCACTCATCTGTCCATTCTAGGGACCACAGCTCTTAAAACTCATCTCCAAGCCTGTTTCTTCTGAAAAAAAAAAAAAAAAAAAACACCTTTTTGTCCCTAGGGACTAACGTTAAGGCTCCACGCAATAAATACCAATCCTTCAGCTCCAGCAGAATATATACTTTGTGAACTCAAAAGGTGTGTGCCGAAGGTCCAAACATTTATCTTAGCTTATGTCATCCTGTCAAAACGTCGAAGTAGTGTATCAAAATGTTTTGATCATTCACTGAAAGCAGAAAAAATATATATATAATGCACCAATAAATGTATTGTTTATTTATAAATTATAGAAGTGTACAATTGTACATTATGTACATTATAAAACACACAAAAATAGAAATTTAAAAGATGAGATTAAATACAAATAACCATTTAACATTATCCCAATGGACTGCCCATCTGCAAACCTCTGGGGCATTTGCAGCCTTATCTGGAACCACAGCCTGAAACACACCAATGGACAGATTTGGATTTTTTGCTGTGGTTACAGAAAAATGTAGAACACAACTTTCATTTAATGATTTTTGCAAAATCATTCTAGCATCAAGTTAAACATATGAGATGCCTAATATTAACTTCTTGAGACATCTGAACTAGTCACTACACAGTTGGTAAAATGTCCTATTTTATTTCACTGGTAGTTATTTAAGACACTCAGTAGGGGATTTCATGGAGTTCAGAAAGTTAGAAAAATGCTTTCAAGAACATTTTGAATGAATGAGAATTTGCCTATTTGTTTTTAAAGCCAAGAAATCAAATAACTAGCACCTAACAAAATTCTTGTTCCTACATGAAGACTTCAAATAAAACAAAAAGGCACTCCAAAGGCAAATGGATTGCCATACCATCTGCCTGCCCTAATACCAGTGAGTCAACAACACCGAATTTTGATTTTATGCTTAGTAGCCCATCACAACATAGAAACTCAGTAAATAAACAATGAACAACCCCTCAAAAAAAAAAAAAAACAAAACATAAATTGCTTGAATTACATTTGAGGTAAGAATTGCTGCTAAAGAACACTCCAGTATCTGCTTTAACGGGCTGAAGCAAATAACTAGATCAATGTATGGACAAGGGCCATGTGCTCCAAGGGCCTCTTTGCTTCCTCAACACCTCCCCCACAGCAGCTCCTTGGCCTCCACCCGCTTTGCTTCCAGCCAGGGCCTGAGCTTACCACCGAACAGAGGAGCAGCACAGCACAGCACAATACAGCCAGCCAGCCTCAGCCTTCTCCACTTTCAGTGCAAGCTGGGGTGAGTGTTGTCCTACAACTTTAACTTTAAAAAAATATTCACTAGTTTTTCCTATGATTTAAAAGATATGAATAGCTGATTTTGAGACTGAATTAAGACACATGGAAAAAAATGGGACCCCAATCAGACTTTACTAAATTTACAAATGCCAGACTTTCGCTTGTGTTCTCCCCATGGATGGTAGCTTGTGTAGGCACTTTACCAATTTAAAAGAGAGAAAATACTACACCATCTAAGTAACTTGATTTCACCACTAGCCAGTGTCACTTTGTATACACACTGGCTGTTTCCATGTATAGCTCTGTTCATCTATCTGCTGACAAAATGTCACAGTACACTAAGGGTTTCTATTAAATGCAACCCAAGGTAAATTATGTCACTTAAATTTAAAAATAAAAGGTATGAGAATTTCAGTAATTTTACAGTGAGAACCATAAACTTAAGCCTCACTACCACAATATGTAAAATTTACTCAAAGGACTCATTACAGGAAAATTTGGTTGGTAAGCATGTATATACCACAAAGATCAAAGAACTAGTGATTATTTTTTGTCGAGATGCTGCCACTTTTCTACACACTGCAGTGAACTCTGGGGTTATGATTTGACCTCCAGTCTTAAAAACAGAAAGTTGGTGGTTTGAATTTGTGAATTTCTTTAAGAAAAAATAGCCATTAGAAAAGAAATATGTTCTTGAAAATTCTTTCAAGAAAACCAGTACTCTCGCATGCTAAACATTATTCAGCACACTTGTTTTCTATCATTCCATACTTATCCCTAAAAGACAGTTTTCTCCCTCCCACCACACTTAAGTGAAAAGCTGCTGCTTTATCTGACACTTTCAAGTCAAAACTTAACTTGAAAACCAAACCCACCTTCAACTTCTAAGGTAAAACGAACCCTTAGAGGCACTCCTCACCACAAATGAAAGGTCTCACTAACCCCAGATGACAAAAATTCCAAACAGTGTTTTGACCATGTAATATAAAACATTAATCCTAAACTTAACACCAAAAAGTCATTCATCTTTCCGGCAATTTTCAAATTTTATTCCCAATTCTTTCTGTAACAAAATACCAAATGCAATTCTGCCTGTAAAGTGGCAATCTTTTAAAAAAACAAGGTCACAAATAGTACTCCCACTATACTTTGTCCTATGGATATTCTGTTAGGATTACTACCATCAGTCCTTTACTATCAGAGACTTCGACTTCCTCCATTTATAATAAAAATATTCACCTAACCTCAATGCTTCATCATGTACACATTTCCACTTCACTACCCCTCCTAGATGCAATGTGTGAGAAGTTCCTCCCACTCATGGATTTTTCTATTGTATACAGAAATAGCAGTCACATCTGAGGTAATGTACAAATTTAATTTTTAGTTGAAAATAAAAAGGATGAAACTATTGTATCCTTTTTCTGGGAGTAAAAAGACACACACCATTACAAACATAAAATGAGTCAAACTTCTATTTTATTGACAGGAGTCCAAAATGGATACAAAAAATGCCTCCATTGCATGTTTTACATATATATATATATATGTATGTATGTATTTATATATATATATATATATGTATATATACACACACACACACACATATGTATTTTTCCCTTAAAAGGCTTCTGAGTCAGGTAGATTAAAAGCTAAGAATGTATTTCAGCTTTTATATAGTGAACCTTTTTAAAAAGGCTTAATAAGGTAAGTCACCAACATCAGAGAATATATGGCCCCAAAATCATTTTTAGCTCTGTAGCTTACAAAAGAATCAAATCCAGCACTGATCTGCTAAAATAGAGGCTTAAAAATGTTTTAAGCCATTAAAAGCCATTTTTATAATCTGATAACTCTGGGCAATTAAAAAAAGGAAAATCCCCAAATGTAGCCTTCTATATTATATGGAATGTGAGAGAATGCCAATTTAGGGTCAGGACAGGTTAGAAAGAAAGAAAGAACGGTTTAAAGCTATGAATGGAGCTGTTACAGTTTTGTATCACTGCAAAATGTCAATAAATGATAGAGCTTATCAAGAGATTAAAACTTGGGCAGATGTTACTTAAAACATATTTGTGATGTTTATCATACTCCAATGTTTGCTAAAACTAATGTTAAACAAAGCAAAGTTGATCATGTATAGATTGTTTTTCATGTACCTTTGCTTTCACTGGAATCATAAATTGATCAGATAATACATAGCCCACACTTCTAGACAGTTACAACAAAGGGTTTATTATCATTTGCAAATGAAACACTCACCACCTCATACTTGAAAGGCTTTAAAAAGCCTTAAGCAACTTCCAGACTGAACCAGGGGACCATCATTGCCAAGTTATATTATGCACCCATTTCTAGAAAAGAACACCTCCCTCGGTTCTGCACTATTTCTGGTTTATTATACACTTCCAAAAAAGAGCAAAAAATGGTAAATATTGTGGTCCATTTGTAGTAGTGCTTAGTCATCGTCTTCCTCTTCCTCCTCTTCTTCCTCAAAGCTATCCTCAAAGCCCTCACTGTCTTCCTGGTCTTCATCTCCCTCTATTGCTGTATCCCATTGTGGGTGATTTTCTGGCACAGGCTTGGCCTCATGAACTTCCAACTACAAGAAGTAAATATAACATCAGAAATTTGGAGAGCAATAATGGAAGAATTATCAAGTAAGGAAAAGATTTTCTTTTACCACAGCAATTATAAAAAAATAAATTTATGGCTGTAGCTCTAAACTTAACACATTCATTTTGAGTAGACATTCACCGCAGAATTAAAACAGTAAATCTAATAACATGTTAAGGTAATCAAAGTTCTAATACTGTTTTAGTTTTTGATCTGATAGAAGCTATACTACAAATACATTTCATGGCATGAAAGACGAATAATTTGAGCAAGAAGACCAAGTAATTCCCTAATAAATTTTCTGCTGAGAAGAAAAACTGTAGCGTGACTTCTGCAACTTCCAAACTCCTGGAGTAAAACTTTATAGCCAATGGAAAGAAGTACAGTACCCTCATGGGAAAAAAGAGGCAACCCTTCACTGTGTACCCCTCTACCCCCTTACTCTGGGACTCTAATACCCAATGCAAAATTACTTCAGTGCCACAGCTAACCTGGTTAACATGTAGAACGCTTTATTAAAAACTCAAGTGAAATAGTAAACACTGATGGGAGTCTATGAGTTTACTGACAGTGTCCGAGTGTATCACATATAAAATATGAAATCATCTCTTTTCCCCTCTATTAGCCTATGTTTCAAAACTAGAAATGCTTCCCTGGTATATTAAGCACTCATTCAATAGACAACAATATTTACTGAAAAGTAACTATTCTTACCTTCAGTGGTTTAATCTGATCCAAACCCATATAGGAGTCGGATCTCAGAAATACTGTATACTGATAATTTCCAGGCTTGCCTGGTGCAGGAAACTTCAATTCTACCTAGAAGATAAACCAACAATTTTTAAAAATCTGTATTTAAAGGGAAAGAAACAAAAGCTTGTCCCTAAAATTCCCAGATTAGCATTTTAATAGCTGGGTTACTCAGATAGCAATGAACACACACACGCACGCACACACTAGAGGAAATGAATTTACAGTTAATTTGTATTTCCATTTGTCGGAGACCAGCTCCAACCTTTGGGGTGTCTCGAGGCAGCACAGGCAGGACCCTAGATGGGAAGGCGTAGGCGAGCAGATATTCCAAAAGGGGAGACAGGAGCGGGTGTGAGGAAGACACGGGAGTCAGGATAGAGTGCAAGTCTTCCTGCTTTTCCTTCAGCAGGTCTTTCTTTATACTGTGTAGCAAGTAGTTAATTGTAATAATGCATAGGGTAAGTTAATGAGATATCTCCATAAAACATTCTCAAGGACAAGGG
>NW_004567102.1:50923212-50932813 GCF_000260355.1 Condylura cristata
GCTGCGCCACCAGGGAGGGCCACTAAGCGCATCTTTTGTCTAAATATTTAACCTCTAACTCTGGTTCCTGACCCTGGGCCATAAATCCCCTGGAATGTCCTGGGTTGTAGGAATGTCTTTAGTTCTGATGAAGGGACTTGGTGGGCTTCTGCACAACAGCTGATCACCACAAAGTACAAGTCAGGATTAGAATACTAGAGTTTCAGCCCCATTCTCCATCTTTTGGACAAGGCTTAGAAGTTGAATTAATGATCAATTATGCCAATGTGATGAAGCCACCATAAAAAACCCAAAGTATGGGAATTCAGGAAGCTTTTGAGTTGGTGAACATATGAAACTGGCAGAGTGGCTTATCTCAGGAAGAGAACAGACACTCCACATGACTTCCCACATGCCCTGTGGATTGTTTCCATTTGTACATTCCTCTGTATCTTTTATCAGATTCTTTTAAAATAAACCAAAAAACATGTTTCCCAAGTTCTGTAGCACATCAATCAAACTAAAGAAGGAGATCATTGAGCCTGATCAATGATTGGTAAGAAGTACAGGTGACCAGGACTTGGAATTGTCAACTGAGGGTGGAGAAGGGAGTGATGGAGATAGAAGGCAGTCAGGAGATACTGAGACTAACCTGCAGTTCTCCAGGAATATAATGTCATTATTGAGTTACAATGTAGGACACCAAGCTGATGTCAAGAATTGCTCAGAAGTTGGGATTGTAGTAGTTAGAATAGGGGAGAGACAGTCAGGAGAAGTAAGATTTTCCTTTACAAATACCAATGTCTTAAAAGGTCAAGAAGATATTGTATTTCCTATCAAATTATAAGCTTCAAATACAAAGAGTTACAAGCTCTTATAAATTTCAATTTCACTTTTCCAAAAGAAAGTATTTTTTAAAAGAATATTTAGATGTACTGGTAATCTGTCTCCAATCTTCAAAATGCCAAATTTTGTAGGCAAGGCTACATAGTAAAAGATGCCATTAAAACAAAAGTCATACAAGAATTCTTTTTAAAAGAAATTAATTCACTGTTTGGCATTTCTAACTATAACATAAAACCTAAAACTCACAGAAGAAAAACAAATTACTAAATCATGCAAAACAACTGTAATAGTAAGGCAAAATGGGGCTATATATTGGCAAAATATATTACAAAGAGTTGATTTAATAGTATAAAAGTTTACAAAACCAATAACCTAAAAAAAATGGTCAATGATCACAAATGGACCCCAAAAGGCCAAATTCAAACACATTAAAAGACATTCATTTTCACTATTAAAAGAAATGCAAAGTTAAAACTAAGTTAAATACAACTAGCACAGCAAAAACTGATTCAGGTAAGACTCATCAATGTATGTTTAAAAACATACATTTTTAAAAAATACATTTTTAAAAAATGAGTGCGCAAAACACTCATTTTTTAGTCACCAGTGCCCAAGAATTACTGCATAGGTTAGAAGAAAGATGACCTTTTACAATATGATCATAAGTATCCAATGACGCAGATTCAAATCAGGACTAGCCTACAAAATGACTTACCTAGACTCTTCAAAACTGTCAACGGTATGAAAGATTAAAAAGGAAAAAGTCCAAGGATATGTTCTAAGGAGAAATGACCACTACATGCAATCTTTGATTCTTGATTGGATCCTGAATTTAAAAACAAAACTATTATAGACACTAGTGGAGTATTTCAGGAAACACGAATATGGAATGCTTAGCTAATAATCAGGTGCTAAATTTCCTGAGTAATTGTAGTAAGCTTATCTAGGAGAAAGCTGTTGTTCTTAGTAGATACGTGTTAAAGTATTTACAGGTATAAATGTCATGATGTGGATGAGTACTTAAAATGGGTTGGACACACCCATGTTTTTGTGTATACACAAAAAAGGATATAAAACATAGCAATATGTTAGCGACTGGTCAATATAAGTGAAAAGTCTGTGGAGGGTCATGATATTGTGCTTACAAAATTTTTCCATGTTTCAAACATTTACAATACAAGATCAGAGGAAAAAAATTACCCTGAGAGCCAATTTTTCACCTTTGTGATTAGCAATGACATTCAATTGTCTGGCACTCTAAGATGCAACGGGAATGCCTAAACATTCATTCTCACTATAGTAATTTAGCAATACCTATTGAAATTACAAATATGCAGAGCCACTGATCCATTAATACTACCACTACAAATCTATGTGCAAAATGACATGAGGTTATTTGCTTCACAAAAAGACACAACTTTTAAGTCCTTTAAATAGAAAAGTGCTGGATAAACAACTACACTAACAAATACCTACAGCTATTAAAATGAATGAGGAAGGTTGTTCTGTATTAACATCTAACAAATTTCAAAATTAACATTAAAAGTAGCAAAGTACAGGTCCCTCCCTGGTGGCATAACAGGTTAGGATGCAGCACCGCAAGCTAGCACAGCCACTTCAATGCAAGTTCAATCCCCAGCCCCGGAGGTGATCCACATGGCACGGCAGACCTCTCCTCCTAGCCCGCCCACTGCTCCTCTCAGCAGTGTATTTCATCAGTCAGCTTGCTCTGTCTCTGGTGAATCCTCTCACTGCCCCTGCACCTCTGGCCTGTACCTCAGTTCTGTATACAGAAATAAATAAATCTTTAAAAAAAAAAAAGTAGTAAGTTACAATATACACAATGGAATATTACTCAGTGGTCAAAAAAGACAAACGCATGCTTTTTGCAGCAACACGGTGGAGCTGGAAGAGATCATCCTTAGTGAAATAAGCCAGAAAGAAAATGAAAAATACCAGATGCTCATAGCTCCTTTATGCTTATAACAGGAGCAAAAAGAACCAGGGGAAAAAATACTAATGAGGAACAACTATATACCAGAGACATTTTATGGGGGTGGCGTGGGGAATGGGATAAAAAATGGTGGGTGGGGGGAAGTGCACAGTTCTATGGTGATGGCACAGGGTGAATTGGTGATGGGAAGTCCATGGGGATTACAACTAAGATGGAAAAAGGCATAAAATGATGTAAAAATAAACTATTAAAATTAAAAAAGAGCAGCAACGTACAGAACAGGGTGCAAGATATACTTTTTGTGTAAAATTAGCAAACCATGTTATTTGCTTGCAATTTATATACAACACCACATGAAGAACACACAAAGATCTGATATAACACCGATGGGGAATGGGTGACCTAAAGCTAACAACACATATGTTTTCAAAGTGCACATTTTTGTATCTTCTGAAATATTAAGTGAATGTATTCCCTATTCAAAAATAGGCTATTATTTATATTTTTTTAAAAACTACAAGGTCTGGCCCTCCCTGGTGGTGCAGCGGGTTAAAGCACTGCACTAAGAAGCTGAAGCCACTTCTGCATGAGTTCGATCCCCGCCTGCGCCGGAGGTGACTACAAGGCGCGGCAGACATCTCCTGACCCGCCCGCTGCTCCCCTCAGCAGTGCACTTCGTCAATCAGCCTGTTCTGCTCCCCACTCTGTCTCTGGTGAATCCACACACCCCCCGCGTCTCTGGCCTGTACCCCAGTTCTGTATGTACAAATAAATAAATCTTTAAAAAAAAAAACACAACTACTTTGTACATTTACTAGTTGGTTTTAAGGGGTGAGGAATTTTCTGGATTAAAAAAAGCAGCATCAAGAACAATCTTGAAATTTAAAAGTCTTGCTCTTGTTCACCAAGTCCAGGCAGACAGAACCAATTCTGAGGAAAAATAATATAAGGGAACAAAAAACCAGAAAGGCATTCCAAAGGGTAAAATATGTTCATCACAATGCTTTATAGTGGTGTCACTACCAGTGGGAAATATTAAACTCAAATAAAAAATTATTCTAAAAATCAAATTGACAGTTTTACATCTGTTTTTAAGACAAAAGTATAAATCCTAGCACTGATTTAATAATTTTTTTAAAAAGCAACCTATTTTATAATTTTATAATTCAATTCTGGAGGGGAGAAACAGCATGATGGAGAGCTACCATAGAGCTGTCAAAACAGAAATGTTGCATAATTACCTCCTCTGTATCTTTTAGTGTACACACATGATATGGCATAGATATTAACGTCTGTTCCTTCTTATCTGCTATATAAAGCCACCACCATTCTTGCTTTTCCTGAAAAAAAAAAAGAGAGAGAGAGAGAAAATAACAGTTTGGGTTTATTTTAGAGGTATTATTTTATTCACCCTCAACATAGACCTCCTGTGGTAGGTACATACTACAGTAGATACGTGTATATCTACACTGTATTCTGCATACACAAAGTAGATGAAAATTCAACAGACTGAAAGTAAAGTGTTAGTGTCACAGTTTTGTGGACCACAGAGTGTCTGCTACAACTATTCAAATGTATCACTGTGGCACAAGTAATGAGTATGTAAGTAAAGACTCATTTGACTCATTTACAAGGAGTCAAATTTGCTTTCAAGCCATAGTTTACCAATGCCTATTTTAAAGCCTGCGATGATCTGGATTGTTCCACTTCAGTTAAGTAAGTGTCTACCTCAGGCAGTACTATGATGATGAACTGAGATGATACAAGTTAACACAAGCTAGACTGCACTGCACATAGAATGCAATGAGTTATGATTATTATGAAGTAAGGAAGACAAAGCTATTATGTAAGTAGTTCTAATCTTTCATTGTTAGAAATACTGTTAAAGGGAAGGATGTCCTAAAGGAACTCTGCAGTTTCGTGGACTCCACCCCCTATACTCCAGCTTTCTGGACTACTCCAGTGACTGGAAACTGTAATTCCCAGCAGGACCCAAGGGCGGAGCTAAGCAGGCATTCTGGGACTTTGGGGGATAAATATGGAGTCATTTTCTACAGTGCCCTCTCACTCGGGCAACGGCTCTCGGGACCTGGTGACTGTGGGCTATCAGTTGGTTTTGTTACCAGAGCTCCAAGTTAGCCAAGCCAGTAAGATATTCTAGTTACCTTTTCTATCTCTCTCTCTTTCTCTGGATTGTTCCTTTTCCTTTCCCCTTTTGTACATAAACCCATTATTGACCCTTTTGTGTGTGCCTGCAGTACAACTAAATTTTAAGCGTGTGGGTGAGAACCCACAGACAGGCAGCCCAGTTCACACTACAACTGCCAGACCAGAAGATATATCTAAGTTGCAGGACATATTCAAGATGGGCATTTGTTTGTTACCAATTCCTTTCCCCTCTTTGAGCTAGTTGATTAAAATTAGAATCATGCAAGAATACTTATTAATTGCATTAGACCTGTGCCTTCGATGCACATGCTGAAACTGGAAAAGATGCTCAACCACGAGTTATTTTTGTTGTGCAAGACTCCCAACATTCTTAACATAATAATTATAATTAAATATAATAAATGACTGTCAAAGCATGCAAATCAACTACTAATCTAAAATTTTAAGTAATTTAATTAGAGAGTATATGTGCAAAGGCAGACAGGAAGATGTTAGGAAAATTCTCAATAGATTTTATTTGATAAATCATACTTTGCAATGTTTACCATGCAGTTGTAGATTAAATTACAAGGGAAGAGAAAAGCATTTTCACAGCTAGAATGTTCTAAGGGGGTGAAAGAATAGTTATCATATTAACGAAGGATGTTATATGGACACAAATAATGTAGTTTATCACATCCCATGGCACTTTTAAAACCAAAGTGGTATTTGCTTGATTTCAGGACCCCTTGTGTCGGCTGACTATCACTGCAATGGGCAAAATGTCCCTAACAGATGGGCTAAAGTTCAGCACATGCCAAAAGATCAGCGTGTACATTAAGATGGAATCCTAGGCTGACTTCTCTCCAAGTCCAAACAACAGTCTGTGAAAGCCACAGGAAAGCCAAATTACTTAGGAATTGCTTTCAGCAGCCTGGAGCTCTCTGGATTAACATTCTAGAGCAGAAAGCAGATTTATACATGAAATCACCTGCCAAACATGAGTGGTGAGCAGAAGTTTCTGTGGCAAAGCTGTGAGGCGGTCTGTGAAACAGTTTCCCTGAACTAAAAGGCAACTGGTTCTTGACCTCTGTTCACAGTCAGAATCAGCCAAAAAGCAAAATGTCAAGCAAATCCCAAATTAGCCTATCAAGGAGATCAAAAGTTGAGCAGCCCACATCCATGAAGAAAACAAGGTCAAGTGAACAAAGAGCCTTGCAATGATCTGTTCTGCATTTCAAGTTGAACCATGCTCAGCTCCTCCTGCACTGAGCTGGATCCGGAATCAAGGCCTTGCCTTTCCTCACCAACTAGTGCAATTACCAGGGCCAGAGCAAGTGAAACCTATGGAGAAAATTTAAAGAATGCTTCATCCTATTTAAAACTTGGCAGCACAGGCCTTCCCTGGTGGCACAACAGGTTAGAGCACAGCACTGCAAGCTAGCTGTGGCAGCTTCAGTATGAGTTCCATCCCCCACCCTGGTGGTGACCCACATGGCGCAGCAGACCTCTCCTGACCCGCCCACCGTTCCCCTCAGCAGTGTGCTTTGTCAATCTGCCTGTTCTGCTCCCCATGCTGTCTCTGGTGAATCCTCTCACTTCCCCTGTACCTCTGGCCTGTACCCCAGTTCTCTATGCATAAATAAATCTTTAAAAAACAAAAACTTGACAGGACAATAGCTATGCAGCATAGGTGAAATAGGCATTTGTCTGATTAAGACTGCCTGACCAGCTATTGAAAAATCATCTTTAAGCACAACCCTGAGTAATCTAGGTACAGAAGAAATAGAAGCAGAAGAAACCACAAAAATTAAAGCTAACAAGTAATACTTTACTAAATGTAGCTCTTAATGAAATATACCTTTTAAAAATGTGGACTATCAAGGATAGACCTACATTTATCACATTTAATAATGTAGTATGAAATAGGATATATCAGAGATAAAAGGCAACTGAGAAACCTGAGGGAAAAACTGAATGGAATAAGGAAAACACGAAAACATGTAATACTCACCTCAGGAAAGTAAAGGCTATAAACAGGATGGGTTATCTTTGATTTGGTTTCCAAAAGAGCTCTCTCCTTTCGCTGTATACTTTGTTGTAATTCTTGCCATTCCTAGTAAAGTAAAAATTAAAATATTTAAAATCAAGTATGTTATCTGGTAGTTTTTATGAGTTCCCACTTTCCTCCAGCACTGAGTTCAGACTCACAAATCTGATTACTCCTGCATTCAAAACTTATAATGCATCATTATTAAATCTGACCTGTTTATCATCAAGTACATCTATACCAACTACATATTTATGATCTCATGCAGGGCCTACCTTTCCTCCTCACACTTTTTTTTTCTAATCATTTTAGATTATTTACACATTTTACACGAATTTATTCCTAAACCCTGTTTCAATTTTTGCTTGCCCCTTTCTCTGCCTGACAAGTTCCCCTTCATTCTCTTAACCACTTAAACCCTAAAGTATGTGCTCCTGAGTACTACAAACTTCCTTCAACCTCAGGACTGTCAAGCACTCTCTTCTTTGTGATCACTGCACTCTGCACAAAATGTGCACAATCTCTTTTGTACTATGTTAAATTCTGTTTGCTTGCCCATTACCTACGCATCATTCAAGGACAGGACCTTTCACATTTGGCTTTGCACTCTTTTCATCTAACAGAGGGATGTGACAGATGAATAATTATTATTTCTTTATTGAATGTATTTCTGATCACCTGAAAAAACTAGTCTGCACAGCCCTAAGAGTTATCTCTACCAACCTTAATATACTCAGAAAAGAAAACATCAATAGATCCACAGATAATTTCTGTGGTAGGTTTTCATTTTCTGGCAATCAATTTAAATTCGCAAAAGTACAAAAACAATCAAAAGGCCAGAAACTACTGGAATAATCACCGTTTTGCACTCCCATCACTTTAAGGGCACAGATACATCATTTCCTTGTACTTTTAACCTTTAACATTTTTTTTTGGTCTCTGTTTTTACCTGAGAAGCTACTCAGGGGACCCCTTTTACTACTAAACCACAAGGGTTACTTTTATACTTTCAGATCAATACCCCTGTCATAAAGAACATGGCAAACATAAAGGAAACAGCTGATCAACTTATAGCTCATCTGCAATGACCTCTAAGGACCTTGATTTGTTCACCAAATACATTCCTTTCTATAGCACTCCCATAAATCAGTGATATGCCAAGAGAATTTTTTTTCTATTCCTTATACTGTGACCGTCTTAATAAATTCCTTAAGGACTCCCACTCTTTTTAACATCTTCTGTTAAGTCTTGAATCAAGATGAATTCTGTAAATATTAGCTTATCTCAACTAAACTCTTGATGTTAGAGTCCAACATTACTAACAATCTTCATGAGAGTTCCAAGTAATTCCTACCTATTTCACAGCCCAACTCTCCTTATTCACATGCCAGCCATCTCCAAAACTGAAAACAAACCAAACTGACTTCACTTTGGACTCAGGTCCTAGTCTGTCTAGCAATTTAAGTTTAAGAAAATTAGTATTTCCAGTACTTATTAGAAATAATTTTTCAATACCTAAAAAAATCCTTATCAAGTAATATAAAACTATACTTTATATAACTATAAAATCAGAGGTACAAATCCAACTACTTAAACCTAACAGTCTTACTGCTTCATCATCTTTGCTTTGTTTTTCATCTTGTTCTCTATCAGAGTCTCTGTCACTGGCATCATCTTTTTCACTTTGGGAGTCTCTATTGGTTTCTTCTTCTTCAGATTCACTGCCTTTGTCAGAAACTTCTTCTTCATCTTCTTTCACTGCAGCTTCCTAAAAAGAAAAAGTAACCATAGAATATCTTAATGAGTATATTATCATCCTAAGTCCCTGAAACTAATTTATGATAGTTAAGCTTACACAGGGATGTAAGTTCATTATTCACACAAAATTTTAGAGAATTATAAACATTCTTATTTATAAATAGGTGGCTTCTCATAGTTTGTAGAACAAAAATATTTTACTTCTACAATGGCTTATATTTCAGAAACAAATTTAGAAATTTAATATTTTGTACTACTGATGAGAATATAATATAGTAAGGAAAGAAAATATGCAAGACAAAATACTTACTAGTTCATTTCAAGAAGCAAAAAAAGAAAAGAAAGAAACCCCAGCAAACCAAATGCAAAGAAAATATGAAGTAAATAGTACAGACCAGGGATCAATTAAAAAGAAAGTAGATATACAAAAGGGAAACTCAAAGTCAAAAATTTATTTGAAAGGTTATCAGAACTAATAAACCCCAAGGCAAGACTAACTAAAGAATAAGGAAATGATACAATTTACCAATAACATGTAAGAGGCATAACTACAAATCCAAAAGTAATTTTATGTCAGTAAATCTGGTAACAGAGGAAATTGACAAATTTCTTAAAAGTCAATTTACTAAAAGCAATACAAGGGGAAAAAAAGCAGAACATAAAAAAAATGGACTCTATAACTAAACATTTTTTAGGACTCCAAGTCCAGATGGCTTCTCTAGGAAATTCTTCCAATAAGAAACAAATCACACTTCATACAAACTCCTCCCAAAAAAGAGAGAATAGATTAATTCCTAACTTGTTTAGTGAGACCAGCATAAACTGAATACAAAACCTGGCAAGGATATTATAAAGGAAAATGATAA
>NW_004567102.1:50933093-50954971 GCF_000260355.1 Condylura cristata
AGATGGCATGATTGTGTAATGGAGAAAATCTTATTTAAAATATCTATAAACAGTGACATCAATTCATCAAGAATCCTTAATACTAGGTCAGTATTTAGAAAGCAATTCTATTTCTGTACACAAATAAACACTAAAAAATGGATTTTTGAAAATGTCATTTGTAATATAGCACCAGAGAATATCAAAATACATAGGGCTAAATCTAATAAAGATGTGCCACACCTCTGCACTGTAATTATAAAACACTCCTGAGAAAAATTAAGGAAGATCCAAATTAATGAAGATAAACCATTATTACAAATACAAAGTCAATTTGTTAACGTATATTCTCCCCACATGGAACCACAGAGTCAATGCAATACTAACCTAATTCCAGCAGCTCTTTTTTGGTGGAAGTTATTGAGCTTATTGTAAAACTTTAGCTGTAAATGCAAACAACCCAAAATAATCAAGATAATTTTGAAGAAGTAAAGTAAGAGTTTAGTGATTTATACTACGAAATTTAGATTCTCATAAAAAGCTTAGTAAGAAGATACAATCATTAAAAGTGTGCAACACTGACCTAAGAATAAACAATAAAAGGCCTCCCTGATGGCACTGCGGTTAAAGTCTCACGCTATCAAGCAACCAGCAGCCAGCCACTGTGACAGGAGTCTGATGGGCATGAATTCGACCACTCACCAGGGAACTGACCCACATAGCACAACAGACCTCTCTTGTCTCGCCTGCTGCTCCCCTCAGTAGTGTATTTCAGTAGATCCAGTTGGTCTGCTCCCCACTCTGTCTCTAGTGAATTCTCCTACCCACCCCCATACCTGTAGCCTACACCCCAGTTTTTGTATGCATAAATATATAAAATCTTTTTTAAAAAATTGAACAAAAAGGTAAATGGAATGAATTAGATAATCTAAATAGATTTATTCATATACAATTATGGTCACTTGTTTTACAAGAAGTCACCATTGTAATTCAAGGAGGAAATAAGAGCTTTACAACAAATAAGTGATTAAAATCTCTATCTCACAGTATTCACCAAAATTCAAGATACATCATATAACAAGTAAAATAATAATACTTCTAGAAGAAAACAAAAATATTTTTGTGTTCTTGAGAGTCAGAAATGCCTTCAACAGGATACAAAAAGCACTATCCATGACAGACAAAGCAGACCTTATTAAATTTAGGAACTACCAAATACTACCATTAAAGAGTTAAAAAAAAAAAAAAGTTCAGAATGTGTAAGAGATTCCTACGAACTCATAAAAGAATCCAAAATTTTAAAAATATATATCTAAATGACCAGTAAGCTCATGAAAAGGCACTGAATACCATCGGTTGTCAGGTAAAAGCAAATAAAAACAATACAGAGATGCCACTTGAAATAAACCATAGTGGCTAAAATAATACTCATAAAATCAAAATCAAAAACAATCTTTGGTAAAGATATGAAACAACTTGATTCATATTTTACTAGTAGATGTTTAAAAGGGTGCAACTTTGGGAAATAGACTCAACAAATTAAACAGACACTTATTTGCAAAATCCAGCAATTCTGTTAGGAACATACCTAAAGGAATGAATGCCCACAAAATGGCATATACAAGAACTAAGCACAGCTGCTTTACTAATTAACAGGAAAAACGAAAAGCCCAAAATTCTACCAACCACAGAACAGAAAAACTGTGGTGCACTCATATAATGGGATGCTACACACAATACAGATGAATGCCATGAACATAATACTGAATGAAAACAGAATTCCACTTAAATGAAGTTCAAGAACAAAACTAACTGACGGTATTAACAGACGGGGACAAAGGTATGGAGGTAGATGGAGGAGTCACTGAGATGAGGCACAAAGGAGCTTTACGGAGTGCTGGTAAAGTGATTTATCTTTACCTGGTTAAGATGGGTATACATAGATAAAGGGACAGACAGGTCAATATACCTAAATATATACATTTATATTTGAATATCATAGGAATATGAAACTTCAGGCACTGTACACATATGACTTGAACATTTTAGTGCATATTATACATCAATAAAGACAACAGTGATAATAAAAAACTTACACTCCCAACGACTCCATTTGCCTGCTTTTGTCTCTGTTGCTTTAACTGCGTTAAGGGCACAGGTGTAGGTTTTTTTTTTAAAGGTTTCTTTTTTTTTGATTTAGTAGTTTTCTTGGGTCCTTTACTCTTCTGTTGCCATACTCCTTTTGTCCTATTCTTGTTAGTATCAGCCTGCTGTAAATTGAAACACATATATACATTCTGAAGGTAAAGCAACAGTTTCATTGGGGGAGTCATAGTAATTCTTGGGTAGAAATAACTAAACTAAAAATTTTTATAAATGAATTATTACTCCTTGACAGAAATATAAGTCAATCAGAGAACTACACTAAACATTTTTTTCACCAGGAAAGATAGGTAAGAAAACAAGCATTTACCCCATCATCTGCTGGCTGTTCCTCTGCAGCGCATATAGACTGTTCCTTTTCAAATACTTCCTAGAGGCAGTGACGAGAAAAACATGAAGTCTGTCAACCTATTTATACTGCCAGCAAGTTTGTTTTTTTTTTTAAACTGGTGAAAATTGAGGGGTGCCAGGATAGATGAGAAAGGAGACTTTTACCAATTACTAAATACTGAATGTGTGCAAATTTAACAATTAGTAAATAAAACTTCAGAAGTTATCTTCTGAAATTTCTCACATCTGTCTTGAATATATAAGTAGTCTACTTAAATTTATCAACATAATGACAAGATATATAAATTCATTAGTCAAAATTATTTCATAGTTCAAGTTTATTTATTCTAATAATAATCAGACATGACGAACGTTACATTATCTTCTAGCATTAAAACCTCTTAAGATCAATATCAGTTAATTGATTATTGTAATGATACTGTTCATTTTATCTGTAACTAAAAAGAAAATTCACATATCCTAAAGGCATAGCCAATCTTCTAATCCATTTAATCTATAAACTATAAATTTAGGACTTACATTCCAATATGAATCCACTTAGACTCTGTAGTAGATGATGACAAGTGATGTGCATTATTTAATAAATGCTCTGAAGTTATTGATGCTAACAAGTCATAGTACAGCTATACTCCAAACTGTTAGCCCAATTCAGGGGTTCGTCCCACTGGCTCCTTTTTAAACAAATTTTTATAGTAACAGAATCAAACCATGTGTGATTTCAGTAACTGCTACAGAGACTAGGTAGCATGTAAAACCTAAAAATATTTACTCCCCTAACGCCTATTGAAGAAATTTACCAACTCAGTCTAATTCTATCATCTCTGCTTCATTTCATTAGCTGGGTTCTAAGAGTAACTATATGAGGAGCAGATTCATACAAGAAATGGAAAATACATGTATCCGCTGCTTTTTGAAATGTCATTTAAAAAAACACTTTTCTTTTATTAAAGGCCTACATTAGTTTTGTTAACCAAAAGATGTCTTAAGAGGAGTTTTGCTTTTACAATAAAAGATGAAAAATAGAAAGTGTTTGGCATTAGTTTCACAACAAACTAAACTGTTCGAAAGAGAGTATGTAACCCACACAGCAAAGGTAGTCCACCAAATTCCCTCTCCAGGAGCTACTTTATTTAAGCTGTGTATTTATCAAATATTCCTGCTTTTACTATATGTTAATTTCACTTTATGTTTTATGTGTTATTTGATATAAGGTAGTAGATTTTTTTGCTTATCTGGAGTACACCAACATGTTCCATAAATTAATGATAACTCTCCTTTATTTTATGCCATTTTGGCTTACAAGAGGTTTCACAGAACTCTTGGATAGTGGGGAAGATCTACACTAAATTCTTACCCTTCACCCAAGGCAGTTTTTCTTTTTCTTCTACCAATTATCTTAGAAGTATCAATAGTCAAAGGCCAACTTATAATTTTTTTTTTTTATCATTTAGTGGGCTGAGATTCCAAACATGCTGACTAGTACAAATTTAATTCTAAACCCAATCCTGGCCACTGGTTTAAGATTTTTCTCTTCTCTCAGGAGGCACCTTTAATCCAGAATCAATGACACAAATACTCCCTTACCACTTGTTGCTACCATAAAATCAATATCTGATTTGATAAATACTACTACAAAAATATACATTGCCTACCACAGGTTTCAGAGCTGGATTTTAAATGCAATGTGCTCAAAATCCCAGAATAGAATAGGTAAAATCTATCACTAGCTGAGTAGTTATATACTATATTCTATATAGTATTAGACTAATACTGTATTTTAGTTAAAACAGTAAGTCATACAGTCATTTCCTACATGTTTTTCTATAGTGTAACTTGGGAGGTACAGTAAATACGTAACAGAAATTAAGATATCCAACACACAGGAAACATATAATATGATCAGTACACATATATATGCACTATAAAAGTCCACGTATTAAATACAAACATGGATAAAGATATGAAACCACATACACAGAACACACAGTCATCAGAGGCTGACAAGGAATCTCCTAAAAGAGGAAGGCAAGTGGGGAAGCCATGATGAAAACATCATCTATCTCTACATGCATAGGATATCTAACAGGGTGAAGCCTAAAACTGATAAGTGAGAGGACTTTAGGTGATTTCAACTCCATTTACTTTTCTGCAGTTTGAATTTTTTTCCAGATAGCATGATTTTTTCATAATAGGAAAAAATGTTATTTTACTACAACTTAAAACTTTAAAAAAAAGATCCAAGAGTAAATTCTCTAAAGAGCTAACTAAAAAGGAGTAGGTGATGAAATGATTTAATTAACATCTCTACAGCACTTTATAGATTAAGAATTATACCCACGTTACGTTGTTGTGTTACAGGCAATTAACAAATCACCAAAAATTCACCTGTTTGTTATCTAAGATAATGTGTATGTGTGAAAAATTATGAAATTGATATAAAATTTTAAAACAGCTAATAGAACTTGCAAAAATTAGATCTTGCTGCTATAACAGCTTTGTCTTTGGGAACATGACTTAAAATAAAAAAATATATAAAACCTTTAACACAGTTCCTAAAGCATAAAATTACAAGTAGGTTACTTACTGCCATTGTTTGCCTTGTCAATTTAACCAACACTGTAACTAAGGACCCTACTGTGATGTTGTTGCTGTCTTCATCATCCAATACTGTAACATGAAAGAAAAAAAAATGCTCCATGTCAATATAAACAATATAAACTTAACTTAGCCAAGTCAATTATGCACACTTCTGTATTTCCAACATGCCATATATTAAATTTACTCAACAAAGATTAAGTTATTGTTTACTCTGGATAAGGCTTTCCCATGGGCTTACTTAATCATTAAAATAGTTTTATGGGGAAAAAAATAGCATTTTAAACTATCATTATTATTATTTCCACTTTAAAGAAGCCGACACTCAGCAATAAAATAAAATGTTTAAGGTTACATATTAGCTGTATCAGCAATCCCAAGCTTGTTTTAAAACAAAGGTATGACTGAGAAATGCCATACAGTAGCCATACCATATTTAGTGATACTAAGATAGAGCTGTTACTCTATTAAACTGTACAAACATTACACTCATAAGATTTTACCTGTATGGCCAATGCCTATCTGTCATAAGGTAATTACAATTAATATTCCAAGCCACAATACAGAAATTTCTATTTTAAGGCAAAAAATTCACAATACTACTTACATTAAAAAAACACCTTAAAATATTTTTGTGAAGTTTTTATAATTGTTTAATTTTTTAAATCCATCCATTAATCTGTTAGTATTAAAATTGCCAATGTCTATTAAAATAAACTTAATACTAAAATAAATAACATTAAAATGAATTTTTTAAAGTTTTTTAAAAAATCAATGTAACATCACACCTATAATGGTATAGTATTTCCATAGATTCTATCTATGTTTTCTTCATGTATGTATTTTTTCCTACATGTTTTCTAAATTTACTATTTATTTTACAGAGTTAGACTATATACTAACATATCACCACTGGAAAAGAATGGTCTCCCAACAATTTAAAAGTGCTCTCTCCTCCATTACTAGCTATAAGGTACAATGGCTGGGCATCAAGAAAGGACACAATAGCTCTTCTTCACCTGGAAGTTTCCATTATCTCAGTCAAATCTGGGCTACCGATTTACCACTGTTGTACGAGCATGAACATTGTGACTTAACAGCTATATTAATGTCACTGCCACCTGACACTTTCAAATGAAGAGCACGTCTCTAAAAGTTCTCTTATTATATGTAGTCTCTAAACAACATGAAACCCACCATTCCCAGCACTAGATCAAGCAGTTGTCTCTTTCCCACTTCTATTAACTCTACTCTCTCTATTACTATACCACTCGTGTTACACATTTTGATAACACTGTAAAAATATAAAATAAACTGTTTATACAAGATACTGTAGACTAGAACACACTGTAATGTTTCCCAAGGGTATTAAATACTCTCACCTGACTTCTAATATGTGAGAGTATTTATTTTTCTAAGCAGCACATAACTTTCACGTTCACAAATATATCAGAGTATCTAAATTCCAAACTATATTTTTATTTAGTTTCTGATTAACTCGGAATGGTCCTGAATAAAGCACAGATTAGTGTTTTTAAAGTCTGAAAACTCGGGCTCACAAGGAAATTTCAATTCCTTATCAAAATGATCCCACAACTTTTTAGTACTTGCATCCTACGCTTCAGCCAAAATGAACCCTTTTTTTCTCAAACACCTCAAGTCTTAAGGAACCATTTATCTCTTCTCAGTTTCCACTAGAATAAAACCTCAATCAAGACATAAGCTTTGACTTATAACTGCTATCCCACCACCAAGGAGTGTCACTCAATAATTTACTGAATGAACAAATGGCACAATGCCTGTGTCATTCACTTACAGTCTGTTTCCTTGTTTTTAATTCTTATTTATGTACTATTTCCTCAACTAGATTTTAAGGCCTTAAAAACAGAAACCATCCCTAATGTATCCTTACATTCTTGGTAACACAAGAATGATCTCATAACAGTAACTCAGTAAATGTCACAGTTCAGAGCATTGTCACTATGAAGGAATGGAGCATAATCTCTAATCCTGTCACTGTTCTAAGACAGTATTATTTTGCTATTAAAATGGAAACACAGGATAATTACATAGGGAGAAAAATAATCTCTATTGTTACTTGACACAGACATAAAGTAGAGAGCTAAATCTAGATAAATACATGAACTGTGTAGCAGAGGACATGGTAATTTTCAAGTTTTCATTAACATAAGTAAGTTAGGCTCTGCAAATTCATTTTAGAACTAAGTAGCTATTTCTTTCATACTAATACATACTTCAAATGTCTTTCATTACATCTGAAAATCTCTTTCACCTCTTTTCATTGAAAAGTTAAGATATTGAAAATTGAACTACAGAACAAGAATCTTAATAAGGATAATAAGACTACCAATGTTCTCAAAATTACCAACCATACATCATTTTACATCATAACAAATCTGATAAGTAAGCCACAGTTCTATACAGTCTAACTAAAGTTATGTTATTTAATGAAATGTTTTGAGAACCTTGATTCAAATAAACATGAGCTGATCTATCAAAAGGGAACCAATGTTCAAGAAGGAAACTTCCCACTTACCCTGTGATTTTATGTCCATGGTAACATAAGGGAAACTCCCAAGGACAGCCATAACCTCTTCATATTTTTCATCTTCAAGGAAGTGTAGTAGATTGTTACGATCTGATTCTTTTAAACTCACCAAATCCTGAATAGTCTTAATTTTGTACTGAATTGTTAAAAATAGAAAGAAATTAAATCTCTCAGTCATAAAATTTTTTCACAAAAGTTAAATTAAAATGTTTACCACTATTAAATCTAGCAATTTTTAAAAAAATGTTAAAATTACATACATTTCAAACCAGCACATACAGCAGTATTTCCAGGCCTTCTTTCTAAGAAAACCTGAGTTTGAGTTTTGTTACTACAAAATCAGTGAAATTTTAAAGTAAAAAATGTTGGAGGAAAAAAAAAGGAGTACATTCTTATCGAATCCTGAGCCAATCGAGAACTACAGTCATGTGGTGTACTTAGTTTGTTGACCTTTATTTTCATTTTTTTTCTTTTTTTTATTACAAAAGTTTATTTTTACATCATTTTGAACATTTTTTTTCCATCTCGATTGTAATCCCCACGAGTTATTTTCATTTTTAATAATTAAAAACTTCAAGAATATGAATTTATCTTCAAGTACAACTATACCTTTAGGATTTTACCACGCAACAGTAATGCAGTGGCCTCATTTTTGTTATTTCCTAAACAGATATTATTGCAGTAAAAGTCATCTTGGCTAAATGGCTATTTAGGAGTGTTCTTTAATTTCCAGATTTTTGATGCTAATTACCAATTTTCACTTTCATCAACAGGTATTATTAGGTGATGAGGCAAGTGAAATGCCCTTTTTGGATTCTTAAGTTTTTAACTATGATTTACAATATGATCAGGTTTTTAAAAGTAACACAGTTGAAAGGACAGAGACTGCTCATGCAAAACTCTAATATACTTATTAATTCTACCTTCATATACTAAGAAATCCACTGTCTTTCCTTCTGCCACTTTGTCTACTGTATGGAAAGTAAAGTTTTAACATTCTACCAAAATTGCAAAATCATGCCATCTTTTTTCTTACATTTTTCCAAGCTTTTTACTACATATTTTATACATGTCTGCTATATCTTAAGATTCATTATCATGCTGGGTCTCCCTGCTTGTGCCAGGGGTTAAGTCTCAACACCATGAAGCAATCAGCAGCCACTGCAGCACAACTTCAATCTCCAACCAGTGAGCTACTGTCTCGCCCACTGCTCCCTCAGCAGCGTACTTCACTCAATCTGCCTGTTCTGCTCCCCACACTATCTCCTGTGATCCTCTCACCATCCTGTACCTCTAGCCTGTCCCCCAGTTCCTGTATGCATAAGAAAAACAAATCTTTAAAAAAAAGTCATTATCGTGTCTTCACTAAATGTTTATTTTCTAAATAAGAATTATATTTATTTGAACTACTTGTTTTTTGATTACTTAACTATTTTGTTCACAATCTACCAACAAACCATTACCTAACCTTTAAGGCACAAATGGAACAAAATAAAAACACACAGTTGTATCTTATTTAGTATGTTTATTTTTGGTAACATAGAGAAAAGAGTGTTAACTACTAAACAGTTATCTCAAAGTAAAACCACTTGTGAGGTTAATTTATTATAAATTAATTACCTTATCAAGAAAAGATTAACAGGACCGCTTGAGAGATCTATAATGTCCTAACACATACTAAGTCTAAAAGATTCACACTAAGTCTAAGAGATTCATAACTAATGCTAGAAAACTTCTCACTTAGGTGACAGGACAAACTGCTGAAAACAGACTTTAAAGTAGCAAAAAATTACCTTTTTATGATTGGAAACCCTCCTAAGATTGTCCTCTTCAATGTGAGGGAGCTGCAGAAGGGGAGATTTAAACTGCTGAAGGCCTTGTACAGCCATCTGGGAAAGCTTCATGCAGTTTTCTAGAGATCCCAAAGTTGGAGCACGAAACTCCCTTTCTTAGAAAAGAATAGGAAGAAAAGAAAACACAGGGCTGGACTTTTTATATGTTCAAAAATAAACAATTCATCACCAAAAACAAGATTCACACAAACATCCTTAACAGCTCAAATTTTAACACCACAATGTTGCTTTTCCCTTTGAAAAGTACTAAGATACTAGAAATATACAGACTAGGTCAAATACATCATCTAGCAACAACCATTGGTTTAACAGAAAAATTCTTTGTATCACATCCAAAACCAGTAATTACCAGACATTATTATCAGTATCAAGACCACAGGGAAACTATGCCAAGAACTGACATCACCTGTAACAACAAACCAGAGTCACTATTTCCTTTTTAACGGTCTCCTTTTCCATTACTCACCACAAACTCCCTCATTCTTTTCCTTCATACAAAAAACATGAATGTCAGGTGAACCATTATTATATCACTTAAAGGAATTATTTCAACTCATTGTAAAAAGTAAAAATAACTGAACCCTAAAATGTTCAGAGAAATGAAAAGGATATTTTAAATATCGGCAAGCAATAAATAACAATAAACTATAAAAGAATTAAAAATTACGTTAAAAAATATGAGCTGTGACACAGACTTACATAATGGAAAATGTAGAAGAAAACCCATGAACAAGACAGAAAAGCTGTATAGATAGAATTATTGTAAGCACCCATAAATTTTAAAACTACTAAGCATAATCTACATATCTTGCGTGAAAAAGTTCAGCAAAATTATGTTTGCTCCTTACCTTCACGTGTTCGGGCCATTATTATCAGTTGGCAAATTACATTAACCATTTCTTGAAGTAGAGCAGGGCACTTTTTTAACATAAATTGCTGATCTATAAAACAATAAAAAAAAAACTTAAATCACTTTACATTGGTAAATTTGTCACCTATAGTCCAACTTAAATTGTCCCACAAGTATTTCAGTACTCAGAATTTTAGACCAGTTTTTCCATTGCAGTATTAAGTCAAAAACCAGTTAGAAAAATCTAGCTCAGATGAGATGTTTCAAAAGTAAATTTTGTTAAGGTGTTGAACTTGTAAATTTATTCCCTATCTTTCTTTGGAAAAATCATAAATCTAAACTTAATCCAATTCTTACTATATTTAAAAGGTTTAAGAGTTTTTTATTGTGTACCTATGATTCATTAAGTATAATAGTCCAAAGACTGATAAAACTAACAATGAATAACAACTAAATGTGCAGAAAAGGAGGAGAAAAGAGTCAGGGAAGACTCTCTTGGTTATACAATTAAGACAATTCACTGGGGTTGGTAACAAAATAGTACTTCTTCATTCCATAATAAGCATACTATCCGTCACTAACTGCTGAGCATCAAAGCAGTTTTGTTTTCAAAGGCATACTTAAAGGGGAGGTGGAGTCACTGAGAAAGAACATTTATTCCCTAAAGCTAATAAACTTTCTTTTGAAACTTTAATTGAAATTCAAGTGAAGAAAAGATGAAGATCAAATCTGTGACACTGCTGTAAATTCTGCATCCCAATATGCTGCTTTTGAGAATATGAAGCTTCAAAGATGAAACAGACACTTGACTGGTAACCAATGATGAATGATAGTGAATGATGGTGGTGATGGAATTAATTGAGATACATGGCTTTGCAATCCATTTTTATCCTTCTCCCAAAAGTCCACCAAAATCCCTTTTTACAAGTCATTAGGAAACATTGTATAACGTGCAATTAACCAAACATTCCTTATATTCTCTCACCTCAAAATAGTAAATTTCACAATCTGCCAAAATAGATGTTTTTAAACCTTCAAGCTATTTGTGAAATAATTATGTAGCATAAAGACTTCTTTTTAAAAGGTCCTATAACAACTGTTGATTAAGCAGAAAAGAACAATAACAAAACACAACACCATAGCACCTAATTGTTTTTTGTACCAGTAAAACCCTGCAGGTATTAGAATCACAATACCTTCTTCAAGGGTCTCAGGAATTTTCATTCTTGCAAGATGAGATAGTAAAAGAACTCTGGCCTTTAGGCTATATGGACAGGTGAGTGGAGGCTCATTCTTCTTTAAATTAATGCTGCCAATTTCTCTGATTAGCTAGAGTAAATAAAATTAATTATTCAAAAATATACACTTAAAACATATTAACTTTTAATACTTTAATATATTAAATACTTTAATATATGTGGGAGATAGTGCTAACCTGAGGTATTAGAATATTATCTGTTGGTCTACTTGTGGCATCTTTATTGTATTGAGGATCAAATTCAGAGGCTCCAGCCAAAACCATGATAAGACCTAGGGAAGCAAAAGAACTAGAAAGGTTAAATGAATTTGCTCCCTGTTAATTTGCCCTCCTAAAATATTTCATTAATCCAACACTAAGGCAGTTTTCGATCATGCACGCTGCTGAAGTAATCTGAGCACTAGTAACCTAGTATTAATTCACCCCATCAAAAATCTCTCACTTCCTTTAAGTGTGTACAGTGTTACATTACCTATTACAAGTAAAAAAAAAAAAAAAACCTATATCAAATTAAGGACTCCAAAGTAACTAGTCATTAAAATCACTTTAAATACATCTATTTCTAGAGCTGAGCTTGTGTTCAACAGAAGTTTTCTATAGAGCATTAAGCACTCCATGAGATGCTAATAACTTACGTAAATTAAGGAGACACACTGTAATAAGGCCAAGAAATACTTGGATTAAGAAATACCAGGTTTTGGCCCTCCCTGGTGGCACAGCAGGTTAAAGCACGGCACTGAAAAGCTAAGGCCTCTTCAGCATGAGTTAGAAACCCACCTACCCGGGAGGTGACAATATGGCATGGCAGACCTCTCCTGACCACCCTCTGCTCCTCTCAGCAGTGTACTTCATCGATCTGCCTGTTCTGTGCCCCACTCTGTCTCTGGTGAATCCTCTCACCGCCCCTGCACCTCTGGCCTGTACCCCAGTTCTGTATGCACAAATAAATAAATCTTTAAGGAAAAAAATAATTAGGTTTCTTCGATGCCTAACTTCTTAGTATTGCATAAACTAAAATACACTGCAATATACAGAAAATTTTATTAAGGAGCCCTCGAGGATTTTTGGGGAAATGGGATTCTCTGAAATTCACATAATTCACAGCCAACATATTGGCATTACTGTCTATCCAAGCTGTGTAAGGACTAGCACTACAGTCATCACTTTATAGCAGGTATGGTGGTTTAGTGTACGTGCCCTACTTTCCACTAGCTAGCTAAATAACCAAGGGCTATATTCCTCTCTCTGGGCCTTAATTTCTTTATATATGTGTAACAGAAAGTAAGCAGACCAATGCCCAAGCTATTACTATCATCAAATGTTTTCAGGAAAACAACTCTTCCAAAGACAGCTATACAAATGTTGTCAATACTAGAATAACCAAGAATATGTAACCAAACTGAACAATGCTTTTCTGGCAAATTTGTGTTAAGGTTAACTACCATCCTCAGAAGTGAAACAGCAATCAAATCACTGACAAAAAAACTATACACATTCAAACAGATTACAAATATGAAATATTTTTAAGACAATAAATTTCTATATTGTTATTTTAATCCTGCATGAGGAAGCATGATGCATGTGCATAAGGGAGAATATCACTCACTTATTCTGCTGCAATTCATTCCTCAGAAATGTAAGGTCTGTTCACAAGGTCATATGATTCTAGAGTCCTTCTCATTACCAAGAAAGTTAGTAAAACTGACAAATTGTAATTATAGAAAACTCCATTTAGGTTTTGAAACAAACATGTATTTTCCAATGAGGCACAATTTAAAACGTGTCTTCATTTATTTTTAAGGATGGAATGGAAGATATTTAAGATTTCTGTAATGTAGTAATTCTAAAAAGCAGCCTTATATATTCCAGCGAAAAAACTTAAACCTTTTAATTAATTTTTGGGGCCTTATGGGATCAAACATTTAGGATGGTACTTTATTTTCATAAGATATTTTGCATTAAGATTCTGAGAATGAAACATGTTGTCAATTTTCTTCCAAAATACCCAAGACTTGTGCTTATTTTACTAAGATTAACACTGTATATAATGTACCAAATTAGAGTTTAGGAACCAGATTGCCTGGGTTCAATTCTACCTCTGTCGCTTATTATGTATCTGTAGGTTCAGTTTTTTCATCTATAAAATGTGCTTTAAAACAGCACTTAAGGGGATAAGGCAAAGATTAAATGATCTAAAACATATATAGTGCTTAACAATACCTGGCACATCAAACACTCAAAAAATGTTAACTAGCATTATTCCACTATTAGCCCACAATGAAGCTTTACCATACAATTTCTGATCTCTCTCTCTCTCTCTCACACACACACACACACAAATAAGTAAATGGGGAATAAGAAATATAGATCAAGAAAAGTGGTACAGTGCAGAATTTCCTGCAGTTTTAATTATAACAATTGAGTGTAAAACTGTTAAAAGGAATTTCATATCACCACCACATAAATGATGCAGAAAATTATCTAATATTTGCAGTTACTTAAATTTACTTACGTTTCATATCCATATTTCGGGTTTTATAAACAAAATAGGTATAAATCTGTGTTGTTCGTATAAGAATCTGGTCTCCACTGTACCGTATTGAACGATACCACCAAGAACCCTAAAAATACAAAATTAAACATGAAAACTATAGTAAATGTTAAATCTCATGCAGAACATGTTTTTTTTTTTTTTTTTAAGATTTATTTATTTATGCATCCTGGGGTACAGGCCAGAAGTGCAGGGATGGTGAGAGGATTTACCGTACACACAGCAGGGAGCAAAACAGCCAGATCAATGAAGTACACTTCTGAGGGGAGCAGCGGGTAGGTCAGAGAGTTCTGCTGCATGTAGGTCACCTCCGGGGCTGGCGGGAATTGAACTCATGCTTAAGTGGCTTTAGCTTCTTACTGCTGTGCTTGAACTGGCTGTGCCACCAGGAGGGCCCAAAACATGTTTATTTTAACACATTATTTATGATCCTTGAAGTCTAACCTACCTCACTACACATATATTACAACATTTAAGTTTAAATTAAAATTATTTGGAAACAAAATAGAAAGAACCCATTGCTATGGGCAACAAATAGCTCCTGACACATAGATGCCACTAATAAATAAGTGTAGGAGCAATTTTCAGCTGACACAAGTTATTCTATGACTGGATCCTCACAAAACAATTCCATGAAGTCAAGAAAGGTTAAACGATAGCCTCATAATTGCACTCAGAGGAACTATAAGATCAGAAGCAATACCAGTAGTCAAAAAGTGAAAAACAGTAAAATCATAAACTTTATAGACTTTCCGTATTAAAGTGTCTTTAAAAATAAGGTTATTTTAGGGCCCTCCCTGGTAGTGCAGCAGGTTAAAGCACAGCACTAAGAAGCTAAAGCCACTTCAGCATGAGCTTGATCCCCGGCCAGGGAGCTGACCCACATGGCACAGCAGACCTCTCCTGAATTAACAGGAGAACAGGTCTGCCTGCTGCTCCCCTCAGCAGTGTATTTCAGTCAATCTGCCTGTTCTGCTTCCCACTCTGTTTCTGGTGAATCCTCTCACTACCCCTGCACCTCTGGCCTGTACCCCAGTTCTGTATGCATAAATAAATATTCAGTTAAAAAAATAAAGGTTGTTCTGTATGTTGTTCACCTAGTCAATAAAGCAAAAATATTTGAAAGGAAAAAAACACTAAATACAGCAATGATTATCTTATTTTTTTTTTAAAAGATTTATTTATTTATTCATACAGAACTGGGGTACAGGCCAGAGATGTGGAGGGTGATAGGATTCACCAGAGACAGAGTGGGGAGCAGAACAGGCAGATGATCAAAGTACACTGCTGAGGGGAGCAGCGGGCGGGTCAGGAGAGGTCTGCCTCGCCATGTGGTCACCTCCGGGGCAGGCGGGAATCGAACTCATGCGGAAGTGGCTTTAGCTTCTCAGTGCAGTGCTTTAACCCGCTGCGCCACCAAGGAGGGCCCAGCAATGATTATCTTTAACAGAGAAATAGAGTAAAGGAAGATTTCCATTTTAAACTCTAAATAGACCTGTATTATCTTAGTTGCTGAGTATAACTTTTGGATGGGGAGTAGATATTCTTTAACATATTCAAGTGATGTCACCTTTAGAAGTCTTTTAAAGTATAGTTGAATATAAGATTCTTAAATCAAGAATTAATAGATTATATTCTAGTCAAATTACAACTTTATGTGAATTCACCAAAATATGCCATAAAGTCTTTTTCTAAATAAATGCTGATAAAAGAATTAGAACTTACCACAACAACTGGAAGGATAACCATGAATGCCAATCCATACACAAGCAAAACCTAGAAATGAAAAAAACAACACAATTACCTATCATCCATTAACACTAATTTTGAACTTATGATACATGAACCTCTATAAAAAGGACTCTTATATTTCTCTTGTTCTTCTTCACAAGGCAATTGGACCTGAGAATTACTAAGATAATTCTCATTATCAAACACTATAAGCAAGGTCTCATTATTATTTTCTTTTGCAGACAGGGAGCCTGCAGCACATATATGTTACACAGCTCTAGCAGGTTGCACAGCTAGAGACCATGCTCTTATCCATTATACTAAATCAACTTGCTATATACTGATATGCTAATGGTAACAGCTCATCTTATAAAATTATTGTTCATAATTGAATTATGAAGTTTTACAGATTATATAAATTTGGATGAATAAAAATATAGAATCCATAAAGCCTATAATCCATATAGTCTACAACAGGGAACTGCCAGCCAGGTACTTGCACATCCACTCTAGCTACAGCCTGGCAAGTGGTTACTGCTTTTGTAGTAAATGACAAAAACCTAGTTCCTTTGCCTAAGTATCAAGGGGCTACTTCATAATCTCCTGTTTGTAAGTAATCTCTATTGATCTTAGATTTTCTCTTGAAATATCTCTACTGCTTGAACCCCAAACCCAAGTGCTTTATTAGTATTTTGAGTAACCCTGAACATTATGATAAACACTGATATATAGCAATTACTGATTCTTCAAGCTAATGAATATTAATCTGCCATAAAATAATACCTAATAGCCACATGATGGCTATATATGGATTTTGGTTTTTATTCATTCAAAGAAACATTTCTAGATCATTATTTTAAAGGAAGTTTAAGTAGGAAATCATCTATTCCTGAACAATAAGATAACTGTAATATCTTAAAGTTGCAGCATCTATCACCAATTGAAGGTTAATATCCTACCATCATCTGATGTCCAATTACCTTATGAGTAGCATATGGAATATACATCATTAATTTAGCAAACAAGTAAAATTAATTTTGCCATATAAAAATGAAAAGAAAGGTAATTTAAACATTGTACTGCTTAGAACAGAGGCAAATTTCATTTTTAAAAAAAAGGTAATTCCCCAATCACAACTTTAAGGCTTTAAAACTACATTTACAATAGACTGCCCCAGCCCCCAAACTAATACAGGTCTGCCCCATTATCTATGAAAGTATAGAACATGATGCATACCTACACACACACACATAAACACACACACATACCATGGTAGGTTATTTTGGAGGCCTGGGAAAACTCAAAATCTTTTTCATATAAATTAATGGCAATAATGTTACCGATATGACTGAAACCTGCACCAAATCATACCAAAAAGAAAAAGATCTACCATTCAATTTATAATTCTCCTTATATTACCAAAATGTCAAACATGTTATGATGTATTTTTTATCACTGACTCACCAAAATTGAATTTTTCTGGTCAACTATCCAAGCTGGTAAAGCAATTCCAAAGCTTGTGGCTAAAACAAGAAGAGAATTTGTTAAGTCCTCACATCCAGTTTATTTATATCCCAAAATTTTGCCTCTTCCCCACAAAATCCTGAGAAAGTGTGTCTTACTATGTGTCCCCACTACACAGAATATGGTTCGCATCTGAAATTTCAAATTTTTCTGTAAGAGGTGGGAAAAAAACCCTTTCATCTACACAAATTCCTTCCAGAATAATCTAAAGTCTTTGTATGTTCTGAGGGTATGCAAACACCATGAATATATTTAAAGTCAGTAGAAAGCTTATTTTTTCACCCAATTTTTATCAACTAACTGGAAATGATGAATAATGATAGTGGCCACTCCTCCTTCCAAATCAACCTAAGTTTAATCTTAACTAGGCTCTATAAATAAAAAATTAAAAATTAAAAGGAACTTAATTTACATAACTAACTCTGAAGCCCTGTGGTTGTAATTTTACTATTCATAAACCCTAAATATCCAAATATTCCTTCCAATCTAGTTCAACTTCACAATATTATGCACATCCCAGTTTTTTTTTTTTTTTTAAGATTTACTTATGCATACAGAGCTGGGGTACAAGACAGAGGTGCAGGGACCATGACAGGGTTCACCAGAGACAGAGTGGGGAGCGGATCAGGCAGATTAGCGAAGTACACTGCTGAGGGAGCAGTGGACGGGTCAGGAGAGATCTGCCACGCCATGTGGATCACCTCCAGGGCCAGGGATTGAACTCACACTGAAGCGGCCGCTTTGCAGTGCTGCGTCCTAACCCACTGAACCACCAAGGAGGGTCACAACCCAGTTTTTATTAACCACCACTTAACACACCTTGAGGTCCATCTGGATTGCCAAACTCTTCCCAATTTTTCCGGGACTCTTCATCAGTTAAACTAGCATGAAGATAACAAAGTTGAATAATTAGAAATTCAATTCTAAATAAGTACTTATGTATGAAAAATCCATTAACTAACCAACTCATTTCTTAAAGATTTTAAAGAATTAAGAAAAATCTTTCCGAAATCAAAGGGGTAAAGGGAAAATAAGAAATTCTGCATTAGCAGAAAATGCTAATTATTGAGAGCCTTGATACAAATTCTTGTCTGGTTTGTGACTTCTCACATTTAGCTGGCTCAAGTCAGAAGAAACTTCTACATTTTCTGAGAAGAAAAGGGTAATAGGTGAGTTTATTTTTTTATACAGTTTCCAAAATTTCTTCAGTAAGCATGATAAATACCTTATATATATATACACACACATATATATATAATTAATACATAATGATAGCTCTTTCCAAAACTAGTACCACATCCACAAGGTTCAAGTGAACAAGACCTGTAAAAGCTCCACTGCTATAGAAAAGATCATTTGCACTGTGCTGAGATCCCAATTTTCTCCTAAGTCATCTGCAATTGGGACTAGGAAAACACCTGCTAAAACAATTGCTTCCTAACTCAAGCAGCATGAAAGTGAGTGACATTTTTAAGACATATGATAAATATAACTTCCTACATGGCCAATGGCTCAAGGCACAAAATAAAGAGTAGTTTTATTACAGGAACCAGGATAGATACTTAAAATTTTTAAAGAAAATTTTAATTCATCATAAACTTTTAATGTTGAAGAGAATGGAAATCACACACACACACACACACACACACACACACACAAAATGAACCAATAGTATGATAGGAAATGCATTCTTACAAATCAAAAGGCAAAATATGTATTTATGTCCAAATTAATTTTAGCTACATATCTAGTTCCCAGAACATACACACTTAAGATGCGATGTAACTTCTATTCAACAAAGTTCCCAATTGAAAGAGACAATACAGAAGTACCTTTTTTAAAAAGTTAAATTAAAAGTATACATTAATACTTTAATGATCTCAAAATATTTACAACAAACTGATTTGATTATTTGGAATGTGTTCCTTGACATCTTTAATCCCTTATCCAACTGTATATCCACTTACACAATCTGACTGAAGGCCACAGGAAATACAGAAGTCAGTGAAATATATTAGAGGTTGCATATTGATATAAGGAGTAGTATGCTATGAGTCTTTTCTTCTAAGGGGGGCATATTTCTAAATATATTTTACCCTGGCTTCCCCTACACAATTAGCCAACTTAACCCAGAGGTTTAGCTACTGCTTCTGTCAAAATTCTATCCTTTAATCTGAATGTTTTCCCCAACATAGTTCCACTCCTTCAGACTCCCTGATGATGCCAGCGCAATAAACTGCTTTGTTCTTCATACAATGACCTCAGATTTTGCAAAATAAAACACTACTCACATCAAAGAAGACAACTTATTTTCAACATATACACACACCCTTGCTTATAATTCCATTAAGAAATTCATTAAACCAAGTTGTATAAGCACTATGTCACATACACCATATGTATACTCAATCAAATAAAGGAACTAACTTTTCAAAGAGCCAGGCAACAAAGCAACCAATGTTTACTGATTAGTATTTTTATTTATCACTACTCCTAATTTAGTACTTAAGAGCTGTATGATTTTAGTATGACTCATACCTAATAAATTCAAAGAAACAGGGTAAAGGGGAAGAAGGGTGGCAGACTATGTAATATATCCTATTACAAATATATAAAACCTATATTCCTTTTACCCTGGAAAAAAAATGCATTCATACTATGTATATATATAAATCCAATATACAACTCAGGGATTCCAAATTATAAATCCTGATCTAGAGAATGCTTTCACTAAATTATAGGTGAGTGCCCCTTTGTAGGGATTTATGAAAACACATTTTTAAAAATTAAAATAACTTTAAGGTAATGTCAGTTAAAATTTAGTATGAAGAAGTGGAAATACCCAGCTTGTTTCTTAAAATGAACATATAAGGAAGAGAAAATATCCTGAAGAATTGGAATGAATTCTAAAAGATTCCACAGGTCAAAGTCTAGAACTTTATGCCAAATGTTACTTGAGTTTAATGAGAACTTCAACTCTATCACTCAGAACTTGTTTTTAGTAGTTGCACATCTTTATATAATCTAGTTATACTTGCACAATTTACATGTTCTCAAAGTTATAGGTCCTCTTCATTGCCTGACAGACCATTTTACATACAAAACATTTTCTAACTTCGTTCATGTAACTCACATAAAACCAAAGCTATTATTCATCTGCAGTTATTGAATAGTGATCATGTCACAAATAAAATTTCTAGCAACCTGAGAACAAAATCATGAACTTGAAAACGTTACAATACCTGAAAACTGAGATACTGAACTGAACAACTGTTCCAAACATACTAAAATTAAAGCTACTAATTAAATAATTTTGGTTATCTGATTTCCTCTGGAAATCTTCAGTTCTTAAATTACCTTAAGACAGCAACTAAGGCACAGCAATTCTTGTGCAACAAGAGTAAATGCTTGAAGGAGACACGCTGAGAAAAGGGGGAAAGAAGACACCAACTGAAAGACATCAATCTGGAGGACATCTGTTGTGCAGAAAAGAAAATACAGTGCACACTTCAGAAGCTCCTGAAGGCACTTTTTATTGCAGAATCATATTCATATAGATAGTAAGTGGTCCAAAAAACTGGGAGAAGAGACAGGCAACATACTTTACTAATAAGCACAGTAACATTCCCTAAAACTTTTTTCATAAAACAGGTCAGTTTCTCAGTTCACTACCATGTTGGAGTATCCTATAATTTACCTGTATTTTTTAATTAGCTCACAAAATTATAGTTCATTGAGTCCTCAAAATTCACACCTTATCTTTTTACTCTTTAACATAATGATTGTGTGGGGCTGCACCTCTTACAAGTTCTAATATTATACTCAAGAAATAACTGCTTTTAATTTTACCTATTGCACCCTGGCTCCCCAAAATAAAACAAGCTACACTGTCATGTAAAGAAAAAAAAAAGACATAAAATAATAAAAAGCCTAGAGATGAAAACAAAATATATTTTCTTCTAATCAGGATGCTTAGAAAATAGTTCAATTCACATAGCACTTACTATTTAATTTAACCAACTTCACAGGGCAACAACATGACTTTTCTAGAGTGTCGGGTAACTCCTTAATAATAGGTTCAACATATGGGGGTCAACAGTTAACAAAAGGTATATAGAAACCATTTTAGTTACTATTTTACCTAAAAAGAAAACTATATTTACTACTCTTAAAAATTTGAAATGCATCTTATACTTACGCAGCATAAGCTTTTGCTATCCTCATGAACATAACTTCATCACCACCTTTATCTGGATGATATTTAAGTGACAACAAACGATACTGTTTCTTAATTTCTGCTACTGTTGCCCCCTATAGGGAAAAGCATCATGTTAATCAAAATACCCACAATGCTATAAAAATTTATATAATAACTTTATATATAATAATTTTGAATTTAAAGTATTTTAAGTACAATATTTTCAGAAAAAGAAAATGAAGGTTTTATCATGTAT
>NW_004567102.1:50956014-50965684 GCF_000260355.1 Condylura cristata
AGGCAGACTGACAAAGTACACTGCTGAGGGGAGCAGCGGGCGGGTCAGGAGAGGTCTGCCACGCCATGTGGATCACATCCGGGGCAGAGATTGAAGTTGCACTGAAGTGACAGCTTGCAGTGCTGCATCCTAACCCACTGCACCATCAGGGAGAACCCAACTTTTTAAATCTTGAAAAAAAATCTCTTGCTAACCACAATCACAATAAACATCAGAAAGCTATGTAAACTTTTTTCTTTTTGTTTCTTTAACGCAAAAAAAACTGAAAAAGTAAACACAGGTAAATTTGTATTACATAAATCATTTGATCAAGACACATCTGAACAGACTATCAGAAATGGAAAGAGCACTAAATTGAGTTTGGTGAGAGGACACAGAAAGAGGATATATTTTCCAGGCCTCCTTTTTTTCTACCATGAAATAAAGCTATTCACTTAAATTCTGCCTTTCCATTGATAAAACTAGAAGACTAATTTTCTGCTGGGGCCCATCAATCAATTTCAATCAAAAGATCACTAAGGGTTACATCCATGGTTAACCTGAGTTTCTAAGGCAATGATACCAGTTCTTTAAAAGACAAAAAGACTAACACATTTCTTAACTGTCAACTGTTATCATATAACTAAAGTGTCATTAACTTCTCTATTCATCCTTAAAATAGTCTTACATTTCAGCAATTACAAATCAATCCTTCACTGGACAGCTGTAGTTTAAAAAACACACATTAGAATAATAGTGGATTAGGTATGTTATATTAACACAAATTTTAACTGACCAGTCTAATTTCCTTAGACACAGCCCAATTTCTTTTAGGATGTGAGCCTATACTATTTTTACAGGTTCATTAAACTAATCGGTATTATATAAAACTAGTACTTACAGGATCCAAATTTAAGACTTCATAAGGATTGTATTCTTGATATTCTCGGTCAGTTTTGGAAACTTTGTATACAAGGAATAAGAATAATGCCCATCCTGCAAGCAGAGCTACTTTCCTGTTTAGAAAAAAGATAAGTATAAGTAAATACATTCACATGACTTTCCTTTTAGAGTTGAAAGACAAGAGAAAGGCACAAAATAATCTAAGATAGACCCATATCACCATACTGTTGACTTAATTTCTACAATCACTAGCCTTCATCAATAAGGACAGCAACTTTTAACCTTTAAATTCTCTAGAACCTTGAATATAGTACTTTGTATATAGTATTCTGTATATATATATAGTTATTATATATTATATATATAGTTATATATTATAGTACATAGTTATTATTTGAAGAATTTTAAGTATGGAAATCACTCAACTTACTAACTTGTTAAACCTATTACATTAGATCTAAATATATTAATATCAAGTATTCAGTAAACCATTCAATATAAAAAAGAAATGCTCTAGCTTTTGCAGTTATACTTTTAGTAGAAAACCACAAAAAAGAATCTGTCAATTGTACAAAGATGAACAGCCTTGTTTATAATAGTAAAATTTTGGAAACAACTGAATGCCCATTTATAGGAAACTAGTTAAATCTTTTATAGCAGACTGACTAAATCAGAAGACAATCACATAATGGAACCTTTTTCGTCAATACAGATAAAGAGGTGCATAATAGATTAAACAACATAAAAAATATAATTTGGAAAAAAAACAAATTTCTTCTCTCTCCAATATTTTGGTTAGCAAAAATACTGAAAAGATTGAGATTACATTGTTGGAGAGGGTAAAGAAAAAAAGGAATTCTCACACACTCTCCACTTTGAAAGAATATCTGGCAATAAAGTGTCAAAAGGCCTAATGTAGTACATACCCTTTTACTCTATCAACTGACTTCACTTTAAAACATTTAGAAGGAATAAAATTACGTACATAAAGTGTAAAAGGGTGGTTACCGATGTAGATAATAGCCTTCCCCTCCACCACCACCACCAAAAGAAAATCAATAGAGTAGTGGATAAATGGTACTTCCTCTAGTGAAATACTTTCTAACCATAAAAATAATATTTGCTGAGAAAGATTATAAACCTTACATTTTTTAATTTTAAAAAGAAAAACAGCTTTTAAAAGTTCTAGAATATAATCCTAATTTGTAAATAAAAAGTACACTGTAGGGCCCTCCCTGGTGGTGCAGCGGGTTAAAGCACTGCACTGAGAATCTAAAGCCACTTCCACATGAGTTCGATTCCCGCCTGCCCAGGAGGTGACCACATGGCGTGGCAGACCTCTCCTGACCCGCCCGCTGCTCCCCTCAGCAGTGTACTTCGTCAATCTGCCTGTTCTGCTCCCCACTCTGTCCCTGGTGAATCCTCTCACCCTCCGCATCTCTGGTCTGTACCCCAGTTCTGTACAAATAAATAAATCTTTTAAAAAAAAAAGTACACTGTAAATAAAAACACAGAAAATAAATCTTCTTAGTAGTATCCTTTAAGTGATGAAATTAAATTTTTTTATATTCTTTGTATAATAACTTGTTCACAGGAGCACTTATTAAACAGATAAAGTTAATCAGAGGCCTAATCAAATAAAATTGGGAGTTGTATGTTTTCAAAAATAGAAAGAAAACACCCATCTTTTTAAAGCTCCCTTGGCAAGAACCTAGCTTAAACATGTTTCCTTGAAATAAGACTTTAGGATCTGGCTCCAAGTTATTTGCTTACTTCTATCACCCTGATTTTTTCAAAAGAATACCCTAAGCTTTTCCCACCATCACCCTTTTTGGTCCCTTGGATCTTTCTTCCTGGAATTTCTATTCCCCATTTCTGCCCATCTAAACTCTCTTCATCTTTCAAGATTCACCTCAAATTATCCATCCTCAAAGCAGCAGTCCGTAGCCCTTCCCAAGATGACCACTGTGAAGACTGGTTACAGACACAGAAGCACAAGCCATGTGCCTGAGCAGCTGGCGCAGGCTTCTTGAGCACAGGGACAGGCTCATATTCCTTTTAATTAACTCAGGAGTAGTTTTAAAGTACTCTGGTGAAAATTTCAATCCATCTGGTCAAAATAAAACTACATCTTATCAATGGCATAATGCTTCAAAACTGTTTTCCATACCACCTACATGCCTACTTAAACCCAAAGATGTAAACAAGCACTATCTGGAACCTCCCACTTTCACGTGGCTATGCAGGGAAATACCATTAAAAACACAGACTCTGGAATAAAACTCCTGAACGCAAATCCCAGTTTTGCCACTATTAACTGAGTGATCTTGCCAAGTTGTTTATTATTACTAGCTTTTCACCTAGGATGTTGCTTACTAAGGGAATCTCTATCCTTGTGTTAGGAGCCAGTTATTTAAAAGCCTTTCTTCTTAAATAAACTGTACATCAGCGCAGTAGTAAAGAACCAGTCCTCTCCTACACAGCTCTAACTAAGCTCTCTCATCACTTTTTTTTCTTGCCAGTATCCCCTAAAAGTCTAAATTGTTGAATCATGTCTATGTGTTAATCACAGTATAGCAGCACCTACCTAGTAAATGACATATACACAATAGATACGAAATAGCTACTTTGCTGACTGAATAATAAAACTAATTTGAGAGTATTTAAATGAAAATCCACACTTGTAAATACCCTCAATATGCTACCAAACACTTGAAAATAAACTTTATTCCCTTGAATTATTAAGTTCACATTTTATTTAGCTCCCTAAAGCTACCAAAGTTCAGAAAATAAACATAAAAGTGAAATTGAAAACTACTAAGTGGGGCCTCCCTGGTGACCTACATATTAAGTCTCCGCACTATCACCAACAGGGCCTGGGGTCGACCCCAGGCCAGGGAGCTGACCCACATATGGCGCAGCAGACCTCTCCTGCCTTGCCCACTGCTCCCCTTCACAGTGTATTTCTGCGCCACACTCTGTCTCTGATGGGATCTTCAAGGATTGTCACAGCCCCGTACCTCTGGCCTGGCACCCCAGTTCTTCCATTCCCCCCCCAAAAAAATAACCAAACACGACTAAAGCAAGATTTAAAAGCAAATAGAAGCAGAAGAAAAAGAGAACAAAACACCTAGGATACACTCTCCCCTGTAGCATCTGGCTCTGTGTGCTCATGAATCAGAGAGACCAAGTAGAGCTCAAAGCAGCACCCCAGGGCAGGTAAAGAATACCAAGCAATAAAACCATGTTCTAATTTTCTGTGAGCTAAAGCAAAGGTAGAAACATAATAAAGTACATCAGATTCTGTGCCTGTTCCCCTGAAAAGACAAGTATTTCCCCTGCATATAGCTGCAGTAATGCACGCATGGCTTCAGGTGGAGGGAAGGAGGCTGTGTACATGCACATACACACAGTGTGTGTGTATTTTCTTCAAACAAACTTCAAAAGTCATTTTGGAAGCAACTCTCTAGACAATGACTATTAAATTTCAAAGAATGCTTCAGTATTAGGCAGCAAAAAGGATTTGATGTTTCTGATCTCATCTAAATTGTTACCAGTATGTATTTAAGTCTTCCTTACTTAAACATTCCTTAAATTATACTTCCATTTCAATAAATCTGTTTACTAAGCACTAAAGAGAACTTCATGGGCTTTTTTCATAAAAATCGAGGTCCAGACACATACAAAGTGGTGAAAGCTAAAAAAGAGAGATTGGGAAACCAAAAATATTTGCCTTTCTGCTTCATGAAAGTGCAATTTACAACAAGAAACAGTAGCAAAGAATAAGCAGTGAATAGGAAACTATTCTTGAAAACATCTAAGTCTTTTGCCCTTTAGTTTCACATCACTAAAGTCTCAACACCAAGGCTCCCTCTACACAGCAACCAAAATAGGCAAAATCAAACCTTACAAAGAAATACTATCAGAACTCCCTGAATTACACAGATATACTGAAAATTATTATTACTGTTTAAACTGAGATTTAAAATAACTGGTCTGGCAGATGGGCAGGAGTATAAAGGACCAGGGGAGAAAATAATAATAATAATAATAATGAACAACTATATACCAGAGACATTTTACAGGGATGGAGTGGGGAATGGGATCAAAAATAGAGGGGGGGTAGTGCACTGGACTACGGTGATGGCACATGGGCGAACTGGGGGTGGAAAGCCCATGGGGATTACAACTCAGTGGAAAAAGGCACAAAATGATGTAAAAATAGACTATTATTAAATAAATAAATAACTGACCTGGGCCTCCCCAATGGCACAGGGGTTAAAATTTCAGCACTATCAAGCTATTGCCAGCCACTGCAGCATGAGTTCAATCCCCACCAAGGGAGCCAATCCACATGGTGCAGCAGACCTCTCCTGTTTCACCTGCTGCTCCCCTCAGCAGTGTATGTTCTGTCAATCTGCCTGTTCTGCTCCCCACTATCTCTGGTGAATCCTCTCCACACCTCTGGCCTATACTCCAGTTCTTGTATGCATAAATAAATCTTCAAAAAAATATTCTACTCTTAGTATTTTTTTCTGCTAGGTCTTCCCTTCCTATATGTTGTATAGATTTAAGGAATTCATAAGATAAATCTGCCAATAATAGCAACTCTTTATCCTCCTGTCCAGTTCATCACTAAATTGATGGCTTAGGGTGAAAATACAAAACCTAGGCAGCAAACCAACATGCCCAGTAACAGCATTACAAAATTAAATACCATAGCATGGCCTCACAAAGTTGAATAAACCTCCTTTAATTAAATATGCTAAAAACCTGTTTACACAGATGCACCATCAAAATAAAGGTGACTGACTACGTCTCTACTCCACTGCTTTTAGCACATGATGTGGTCCAGTTACCTCATTTTCTTAGCCTCAGTTTCTTACTCTGAGACAAAGCAAAAATATACTGTGATGCTTACAGAGAATTAAATAGTTACATATAAGACTCAGCATAGCAACTGGTATACAGTATGTGCTCAAAAAACTTTAGCACCTTGAAATACAAATCTGCCCATCACCTCTATTTGTTATAATCTTTTAAAGATCCCTCATAGTGTTTAAGATAAAATTCAAATCTTGAGAGGACTATCTTTAAGATTTAATTCCTCTTTCTCCCCTCTTTCCTGAAATTAGAAGTGCACTCTTCTTTGAGCTTCTAAATGCTCAAATTTACTAACACCTTACCCCTGTAAGAATACAACTTCTTTAGGCACAAGTTTACATTCATTTTCTTCCTCTTTAAATAATACCTAGCAAAGGATAAGCAATAAGGGCAAAAAATAAGCTTTTAAAGAATACCAAACTGGGGTACAAGCAGAGGTGCAGGGGCAGTGAGAGGATTCCCCAGAGACAGAGTGGGGAGTAGAACATGCCGATTGATGAAATACACTGCTGACGGAAGCAGCAGTGAGACAGGAGAGGGCTGCTGTGCCATATGGATCACTCCGGGGCGGGGATCCAACTCACACTGAATGGGCTGCAGCTAGCTTGCAGTGCTGCATCCAAACCCACTGGCCACCAGGGAGGGCCCAATAAGTATGTTTTTAATTGAAAGCAATTACTTACTTTATTGTAGGAATAATATTTGGCTGGGGCTTTAATAACCGTAAACGATACCACATACATCTTCCATATACTTTTCTGATATTCTTTAATCGAATTTGCTCTGTCAGAAAAAATAAAAAGATTAATATATCATTTTTTATAGTGAAGACAAAACCATAATTAATACCATAATTACCATGTCTACTTTTTTTTTTCTTTTTTAGGTCACAAGACAGTTTACATTTTCCACTACTTGAAACAATCTGCTGGAAAACTATTTAACTACCAGGCAACCAGTTTTTACATGAGACCTAAATAATTTATAACTGAAAAACATGAAAACTGACTCAAAAGTATTTAGTTCACATTATCATTAACTTCTAGAAATTTTCTCCAGTTTTTCGCTATAGGAGTAAAAGTTTAAAACAAGCAATTTACTAAGAAAGCTAAGTAAAAATGATAGTCTTTAAAGAAGAAAATTGTTGATTAGAAAAGTAACCGAAGCCCATAAGATAGGTTTGAGTGTTACTGCAAAATGTATTATTTCAGTCCCTATAATCTGCAATTAAATTAAAAAGGAATTTAAACAAAATTAAAAATTAGATTGTTTTATTAAACTCATCACAAATACTTGGTTTGAGTAATTCGTCCAACTTAAAAAATGTTTTCAAACATTTGCTCAGAAACAGAATGCAAGGAAAGAAGCCCTGCTTCTCCCAAAGCCAAAGCAAAGGCTTTGAAGGCTAGGAAGACAGTGCTATAAGACTCCACGGTCACAAAAGACAATCCACATGTCACCCACTTTTTGGTGGTTCCAAAAGCAGCCCAAATATCCTTAGAAAAGTGACAGCTTGACCACTATAGTGTCAAGCTCCCCTGAGGACTGAGTCAGCTATGAAGAAGATAGAAGACAAAACACATTTGTACTAGTCATGGACATCAAGGCCAACAAGCACCAGATCAAACAGACCATTGAAAAGCTCTATGATACTGACATGGCCAAGGTCAAGACTCTCATCAGACATGTTAGAGAGAAGCCAAGTTTGACTGGCTACTAATATGTTTTGCATGTTGCCGACAAAATCTGAGATCATCTAAACTGAGTCCAGCTGGCTAATAAAGATAAATATTTTTCATCTTATTAAAAATCTACTAAACCTTACTCATTGAATTTCAGATAAGTAAAAGAACTTTGCATATAATACAATGATCCAAAGTCACCATGCAAGACAAATAATTACCCTATTACCACTACATTTTGAGGAAAACATCCACATAGGGAGAGCTATGCAGCAGAAGGAAGAGGGTACATGCAGAAACAGTGGTTGTGGCTATTACCAGAGAAGACTGGTAACCGTCCATGCTGAAGGGGCTGGCTAAGTGCATTAATATGTTAACTGGAATTAGTTTTTCACTGTCAAAGAAGGCAGTCACATAAATGAAAGAAAACAAGAATGAACTCTTTTGGATTTATTCACAGTACTGCTATGAACTAATATATTTTGATATAGAAAAGTAGATCTATTGACATTACGGAAGCCAATAACATGGAGTGTTTTGACTTTCACATTTTATGGTTTCAGGTCTTTACGTCTAACTCTTTAACCCATTTTGGACTAATGTTTGTGTATGGTATGAGAATGGTTTAGATTCATTTTACTGCATCTGTCCAGTTTTGTCAACATCACTTGTTTCTCTACTATGTATTCTTGCTCCTTTCTCACAGATTGACTCTTCATATAAACATGGGTTTGTGTCTGGGCTCTTAATTCTGTTCCACTGGCCTGTGCATCTATTTTTATTCCAACACCATATTGTTTTGATTGCTACAGCCTTATATTATAGTTTGAACTCTAAGAACATGATCCTTCCATCCTCTAATTTTTTTTTGGTGGTGTTGTTGCTTTTTCCCTGCTAGGGCTGCTTTGGCTATTTGAGGTCTTTTGCAATTCAGTACAGATTTCAGTCTCGTTTGCTCTATTTCTTTTAAGAGTTCCAATGAAATCTTAATAGAGAAAGAATAGTTTTACACTGGGAAATGCAGAAGATACTTAACATTCTAACACCAAAATCAATAAACATAATATCTTAAGTGGCAAAAGGGATTTTGCAGATGTGACTAAATTAAGACTCCTGAGATGGAGAGATTATTTTACACTATTAGGGTGAGGCTAATATAATAATAGGGTTCTTTATAAAGGAGCAGTAGGGTCAAAGAAAGAGAAGATAATGTCCCAATGGAATTAAAAGATGGAATAAAGTACTTTAAAGATAGAAGGGCAACAAGCCAAGGAATACAGGCTGAAAAAGGCCAGGAAACAGATTCTAAGATAAAATCTCCAAAGAACTGCCAAACTATGACTAGAGTAATAAAATTGGTGTTTGCTTCTGACCTCCAAAACTATAAGAGAATAAATTTAATGTTTTAAGTCACTAAGTTTATGGTAATTTCTTGTGGTAACAATAGGAAGCAAATACAGTAAATATCACCAGCATTGGAACAAACTGCAATCAAATACCATCTGGCAGAATACAATGAGAACACAATCAGTTTTGTTAAATTCCTGCCTAAGATACATAAACTGAATCTGATCATGAGAAAACATCAGACAACCCAAATTAAGTTTCTACAAAATAACTGGCCAGTAATCTTTTAAGTCAAGTGAAGCCCAAGGAACTCTTCCAGGTGAAAGACACTAAAGAAGTATGTCTACTACGTGTGATGTGATTCTAAAGTGGATATTTACTATAAAGGACATCATTCAGAAAAATAAGAAACATGAATGGAGTCTGAGAATGACCCAATGTTAATTGTTTTACTTTCATAGTTAAAGAATGGACACTTTTGAAAATACCAATGGCTATGTATTTTTAATCTGTTTTTCATTAACATATTCTTCCACAGTCTCACATATTCAAGTAAAAGGACATTTTAAAGCTATGGATATATTTAATAAACTTATAAGAACAATGCTGAAGCCTATTTATTAACCAGTTCAAATGATCTATTCAAAGAAATAACATTTTCTTAATGTCTCTGGACAGGAAGAAGTGCACATGGTTTTTCAGCTCCCAGTCTTCCATAATGTATATCATATACCTCACTGTTCTAATCTAAAATTTAAAATCCTATTTGTCCAGGAAAATATCTAAATTAATAGTAAATACTGTAGTTTTTGTTTTATATGCTGAACTTAATAAAAGCATTTAGAGTTCCAGCACAACTATTTACCCAAATCTCT
>NW_004567102.1:50967214-50968723 GCF_000260355.1 Condylura cristata
CTAGATGGCCTAGGTGACGGGATCGTTGCGGATCCTCCACCCTGCAACTGGCACACACAATTGAAACTGGCACATGGGTAAAATGGTGGTGGGTGTTATGCCAGAATGGGACACACTACCCAGAAAAAGCCAGCCACACCACTGTAAAGACAAGAAACTTTATTGCAAGCTCAAGCATGGGCCTAACTGCACACCAGAGGCACCTGGGTGGCAAGAAGGGCCCAGAACAAAGGGAAGAGCAGATTATATAGTCCCTTTTTGGCGAAGGGTAGCTAGTGACTGGTTTTGCTGACCTTTACATGGTTTCCTAAATATGGTGAGGTTGGTTTTCGGTCAAGGCGATTGGTCCCCTACACCTTATCTATACAGGAATGCACAAGAATGTCGGTTCCACCCAGGGGGAGTAAAAATTTCCCCTGGAATGGCAGTTTTAAGAACATGGCACTGATTATGTTCTTCAGTGGGAAGTCCACGGAGATTACAATTAAGATGAAAAAATGTACAAAATGAAGAATAATGTAAAATGAATCAATTTTAAATAAATATAAAGTTGAAATTCCTAAGTCTAATGAAGGTGATCCTTTGATGCCCTACTGTCTGTCCTGTTTCTCCTTTATACCTACTACCCTTTGATGGTAGTCCTCAGATTACTTCCATGGGTGTAAAGACAACAGTCTGAAAATCTATCCCAGTTAAGACAGAGGAGACATAAGATCACAACATAAAAGCCAGGTTGGGGAGGACCTGAAAGAAGTCCCAACTCAGCAGAGCTGTACAGCATGGCAAAAGGAAAGTTTAGGGCAACAGTTCTAGCAACATTTATAGAACTCAAAAAAAAAAAAAAAAAAAAAAAAAAAAAAAAAAAAAAAAAAAAAAAAAAAAGCAATAGAATAAAGAGATGAAAAATATAAAGGAGCTACAATAGAAATAATGGAGTTCAGAAACCCTACAGCTGAGGGTTTAAAAAATGCAGCTGAAAAACTAAAGCAATGGAAAAATGAGTTTGAAAACATAATGTTAAAAAACACACAAGTAGAAAAATGTAGAGAGAGAAAAAAATGAAAATAACGTAAGAATGCTCTGGGACAAGTTAGAGAGAAATAACATCCATACCACGGGGATGCTGGAAGATGAGAAAGAAAAAGACATAGGAAAATTTGGTGATCATTCACCAAAACCATCTCCATCTGGGAAATGAAACCAAAGTTGTGCTCTAAGAGGCCCAAAGAGTTTCAAGCAAAATAATGCCAAACCAACATATGCCAAGACACATCATAAAAAAGCTTTTGAGAACATGGACAGAATATTAAAAACATCAAGAAAAAAAAGGGTAACCTGTAAGAGAATACTCATCAGACTTTCAATGAACTTTCCAGTAGAAACACTATAAGCACAAAAAAGGACTGAAGGAGATCCTTTAAACAAAAAGAATGTAAGCAACACACTAAACTATGGAAATGGAACTTAAAATATAACAGGAAGCTCTCAAAAACTAAACATTAAAGACAC
>NW_004567102.1:50969083-50970336 GCF_000260355.1 Condylura cristata
GCCCCACCTCACCTCTGGCCAGTACCCCAGTTCTTGTATGCATTAACTAAATAAATCTTTTTTTAAAAATTATGAGTTAAAGGTTGGATTGAGGTTACACAAGTACATGGCAACCAAGAAAAAAAAATCAGGGAGAGCTAAACTCATTACCAATAAAATAGACTTCCAATAAGAAAGACAGTAAGGGATAGAGAAGGACACTACATTACAATTAAGGCTTAAATACAGTAAGAAACAACATAAATGATGGAGCACCAAAATACATAAGACAGTAACAAAACTTAAAGTGTCTGATAACACAGTAATACTAGGGGACTTTAATATCCCCCATACAACAATTGACAAATCAAAAGAACAAAGCATAAGCAAGGAAACTACGGGCTTAAAAGAGGAGCCAAACCAAAGAGTTCTGACATATACAGGCCACTCCATCCAAAAATGCTCCATATACATTGTTATACATCATCAATTGTCAATACAACTATAAGGAATGAAATTTAACCCAGTATTTCTTTAATCATAGTAGCATAAAATTAGGAAAAACTATTGAATACACGAAGACTAAACAATATACTCTTAACAGCAACTGAATAAAAGAAGAAATTAAAGCTGAAATTTAATAATACCTTGAGACAAGTGAAAATGAGCTCAAGCTGCCAGAGTCTATGGCTACAGAAAAAGTGGCCTTAAGGGGGAAGGTAAGTGCAATCAGATCCACATTAAAATGTTAAGAAAAACCCCAAATAAAGAGCCTTATATCACAAATAAAGCAAATGAAAATAAGAGAACAAATAAGACCTAAAGTTAGTGGAAAGAATAATAAAAATAAGAGTGAAAATAAATGAAAGAAATGAAGACCACTACAAAAAAAATTGATGAAATTAAGAGCTGGTTGCTTGACAAGATAAAACAGCGAAACCACTAGATAGGATAAAAGAGATAAAACATTAGTAAACAGAATCACAAATGAAATGGAGTAATCACCAGATAACAAAAAATCCTGAGGCCCTCCCTGGTGGCGCAGCGGATTAAGGCACTGCACAGAGAAGCTTAAGCCACTTCCGCATGAGTTCGATTCCCACCTGCCCCCGGAGGAGACCACATGGCGTGGCAGACCTCTCCTGGCCCAACCGCTGCTCCCTTCAGCAGTGTGCTTCGTCGATCTGCCTGTTCTGCACCCCACTCTGTCTCTGGTGAATCCTCTCACCCTCCGCATCTCTGGCCTGTACCCCAGTTCTGTATGAATAAATGAA
>NW_004567102.1:50971911-50975892 GCF_000260355.1 Condylura cristata
AAAAAAAAAAAAAAGGGAAAAGTGTTTAAAAAAAAAAAGATGTATCACTTCTCTTTGCAAAATTCAGTTAACTCCTAAAAATTGTTCCTAATGCCCTAAGAAATTCAGTAAAAATAGTATTAAGAATCAAAGGATTATATGCAATATTCCACAAAGTTGAAAAGATATCATATACCAGTTTTCTAGCTACCCAGTCTTTCTGCAACTAGTTTATATATTGCTTCATCATGATGATATTGGCTCGCTCATTGTTTGGAAAGTTCATTCATTTATTAACTTTAAAAAATAGGAAAAGATGTTTTATTCTAATAGTCTGGTTTCTACAATGTTTCAAAATAGTAAAGGAATGAAAACAATCATTTGAAAATGAAAGGAAATCACTACTCTAGATCAGGAAATAGTTCCTACTCATCCTAATGGGCAAGAGAAATGAGTATGTTATGTGCTTAACTTGAATCTGAGTAGCTAGCCAAGGTGTATCATTATCAAGTTTAATTCAGAACCATTTGGATTTGGGACAGACAGTCTTGACTAAACTAAACACTACCATCACTACCAACTAGTGCACTATCTAAATTAGAAGGATTTCAGAAACGAGTTCATCAGTCATTCACCAATACCCACCCCCACTCCCACCATGCTTACTTTAACAATGGAGAAGGAAACCCTTATGTTCAGTGCAAATGTTCCTGAACAAAGATTTACATTAGAGCAAAACTCTCTCCACCACCACCAAAGTGGGCAATCTTCAGGAAATACCTGAAGATTACATAAAAGCAATGTGAAGTGCAACCCAATACAAGCCCTGAGGTTCAAATAGGTCAAGAGGTAGTCAAGCTGGAACCTGAAAACACACACATACACCCCAAAACATGGTCTCTGAACATTTCACTTCTCTTAAGAATTATTTATCACTGATATTTCATTACCCTGCTACTGAGGGTTAAGTTCAATGAGATCTCATTTCTCTTAGATGAGGAACATGCAGACAAGAAAGGAAAGACTAGGAGAATAAACAAATACAGCACCAGTTACCCTCTTCCATTTCCTTAAAAGTATCCTTCAGAAAAAAAAAGACAATCACTATACATGTGAGTACTTCAGAACATATATATGTGAAGGGAAGGGACTGGGGAACTTGATTACTATACTGAAGGAGCACCCCTCCCAAAAAAATTGTGGTGGCAAAAATAAAGTCTTCCATAATTGTTCCATGCTGTCCCTGGAAAGAGATCTCACAAATAACAAAAGGTGACCTGTCATAAGCAACCTTTGTAAAGACAATTTTAAATGCAGTATAAGGCTACATTATAGGAATTAAAAATGTAAACCTCTAGGATGACCAAAATATCTAGTTATATAATGCTACACTTGTGCTTGTAATAAAATTTTCAGTGATGGTATATTATTCAGAACCCAAAAGTGCTATAGCACAAATATATACAAATAAAACATATGTACTCTGCACATTGTTAGTGACTCAAAATACAGCTCCAGTGATCACAAAAATAATGATGTTGAATATATAAGCAATTTGAAACTGTTTCCTAGAATATAAGATAAAACTGTATTTCTAAAATACTGTATCTTATATATAGTATGTGTTTTTTAAATGTGAACTAAATTTTAAAACATTTTAAGAAGCTCTGACTTCATCTATAAAAAGCTATATATTCAAGATGACCAAAAAAGCATTTTTTGTATTAAGAAGTAGGGGAATAAGTCAGATCTTGGCACTTTTCTGCTTAGAAGTCTTCAACAGCTTCCCATCATACCTAAAATAAGTCCAACCTTCATTCCCTGGCTTACAGACAGCATCTGTACCCCAGTTCCCTGACTTTATTTCAGATCATTCTTACCTGCATACACCTGCCACTTTGGTCTTCTCTATTCCTGGAATATGTCCAACTCTTTCTTGCCATAAAGGCTTTCATACACATATCTTCCCACTGCCTGAAACTGGCTTTTCCCACCCAATTCAGATCTTTCAATGGCTGATTTCCTTTCCCTCACTCAGTTTGAAGAAACATTCTCAGAAAGATGGTCTCTGAACATTGCACTTCTCTTAAGAATTATTTATCACTGATATTTCATTACTTTATATATAGCTTGTTTATTGTCTTCTCCACACTTGTGGGTGACAGGGATCCTTTCCATATTTATATCTATATTCCTACCTAACACAATGCCTTGAAGGCTAGGGACTTAATACTGTCAAATGTATAAATGACACCGTTTAGAACTTCTAACTACCCTGGTGGTATGTATATACCTATGTATGAATGTATTTGTGTGTGTGTGAATGAATGATTATACTTGGAAAAAAAAAGGCTAAAGTTCAAAAAGATCAAATAGTTGCCCAAGTTACAGATGGTAACCAAAAAAAAAAAAGCAAATAAATCTCATTCACAAGTTTGGATATGTGCCCAGGTTTAGAGTATAGGTATGTGCACTGAAATCACTTTAGGAGAAGGAAAAAAACAGAAACAGCATCTTAGTTTTAATTAACTCTACCTATTTTAATTAGTTCTCCAAAGTGTAATATAAAGAAATTCAAATTTAAAAAAGATTTGAAGGGAGGAGTCGCTAAGAACAACTAATTAGATGATACCTCTAATAAAAATTCTGGTGCAATAGAAGTTTATAGACAAAAAAAAGTACTATAAATAAAAACAGCTACAAGGAATTCAGTGGTGAAAGAACATGAAACAAGAAAATAAATCAAAATAACTTGCAGGGTGGAAATGGCAAACTTACTAAAAACTAATTTGAATTACTATATAAGTGTCAAGGTCTTCATATCTGTGAGACACAGATTTTTATGAACCATCTGTCTCTAATCCAGAAGATAGTATACTGAGGAAAGAAGGGAAGACTCCACTGAAGGAATGATTCATTTCAAGATGCTTTTCTCTAAATGCAACTTCTCAAGGAAAACATACTGACTTCCAAACCACTAAGTACTTCAAGTGGGTCTGAGAAGATGCTATGTCTCCTTAATATTATCAAACATGACTCAAAATCCTATCGAAGGGTCTTCTCTATGCTCCATCTTATCCACCAACACCTCTACTTCACTCTCCACCTAATCATCTGGTCATTAGCTCCTGTTTTCTCTTCTCCCTTAATATTAAAATGATAATCCACAGCACAAATCCAAGGTTAATTATCTCTAAAACAGACAAAGTAAGAGAAAAAGAAAGAGCAACTCAAGTATTGTTAAAATAAAGAAATGGTAGCTTTTAAAAAGAAACTTGAAACAAAGATTTATGTCCCACTGAAACCTTAAACACAGGATAAACTCCAAAGTGAAAACAATTCACTGAGATGGAAAGGCCCAATGAGTAGATACAGAGAATGTTTTGCTCAAGACCAGTCAATGTAGTGAAAGGCTATAATTTTTTGGATATTAATACAAACATAGAAAACCCCACATATTCCTAAGAGCAGAAGGGAAAACAATTTACTCTGACACAGAATGTTCCCACTCTTAAGAAAGAAACAGAAGGAGAAAGGTAAGAAGTTCGCAAGGTTAAAGTACACTCAGGAGACACCTCTATGAACCAGGACATTCCAGCAACTAACTTCTAGGGGCAATGAGCTTCCCTGGATTCAAAGACTGAGGCATTGCCTCAATCTGGGCCTAAAGGACATTTCTGCAGTATTAATGATTGATACCTGTGCATCTCCCCACGGCAGTACTCTATAATATACACAAGTACAACTGAGAGACACATAAAGTTCAAATTTGTGTTAAAAGCACATTACTTGTTGGGGCCTCCCTGGTGGCGCGGGTTAAAGCACAGCACTAAGAAGCTAAAGCCACCCCAGCATGAGTTCCATCCCCACCCCAGGAGGTTACCACACAGCATGGCAGACCTCTCCTGACCACCACTGCTCCCCTCAGCAGTGCACTTCTTAGATCTGCCCGTTCTGCTCCCCGCTCTGTCCCCGCACATTTTTTAAATTTCTTTTTTTTTT
>NW_004567102.1:50976127-50978465 GCF_000260355.1 Condylura cristata
CGGAGAGCAGAACACGCAGATCGAGGAAGTACACTGCAGAGGGGAGCAGCGGGCGGATCAAGAGAGGTCTAGCGCACCATATAGTCACCTCCTAGGGCGGGGATCGACCTTGCACTGAAGTGGCTGCAGCCAGCCTGTAGTGCTGAGTCCTTATCTGTTGAGCCACCAGGGAGGACCCATGTTTAAATTTCTAACAGCTTACATGTTTTGAAATACACTGTAAACAAGATTTAGATGAATAAAGAGGCCATAACAACCATCTTAAAATTGACACACGAAATGTTTCTAACTTTTTGGTGTTATGAATAGCTTTCTTTGACCCTATAAGTATTTAAAATTATATCCTTGGAATAGAATCCCAGAAATAACTGAGTTTGAGAATCTTAACATTTGTATAGCTCCTTCCTAAAACAAAGAAGCAGTATTATACATTCTTTTCAGCAATTTGTATGAATGGCATTACCATTCTTAAGCAAACAGTATTAAAATCAATTTTTATTCCTCTGTAGTCAAGCTCTTGAAAGCAGAAATTATATCTTATACACAAATAACCTCTTTCTCTCACATACCCTTTCAGATGCCTGGAATTCAGAAGAATTTAAAGAGTGATGAACTCCATTTTTTAACAAGTATTTGGTGACTACTTAGCATGTGCCAGGATTTTTCTGAACACTGATGATTTAAAAAAAAAAAAACCATTTTCACAGACCATACATTCTAACAAAGAGAGGAATAAACAAAATAAATTATATGGCATATAAGAAGAGTTATGGGGAGAAATAAAACAGAAAAAGGGGGAATCTTCTGGGGAGGCAAAAACAGTACAATCTTAAGCAGGATGGTCAAGGAAGGCATCACTGAGGCCATGTGAGAAGGACAGGAAATAAGGGAGGTGGTACTGCAGCTGCCTAGAGAAAAAGCATTCGCAAAGGGGTTGCAACTGTAAAGATTTGAGGAATGCACCAAAAGAGATGTCCTATGTGCTCTAGGAGCAGAGCAGAGAACAGCGGACCAGCGGCAAAAATTTTTAATGGAAAATAACAAGTGCTAAAGAGGATATACAGAAATTGGACCACTCATGTTGCTGGTAGGAATGTAAATGGCACAACCACTGTGGGAAACCTGTGAGCCATTGTTCATTACATCATTATTCAAAATAATCAAAGAATGGAAACAACTCAAATGTTCAAAAGATGAACTGATTAAAATGCTGCATATGCATACAATGATTTATTATTCAATCATAAAGAGAATGATGCTCTGACACAAGTTACAATATGGATGAACCTTGAAAAGATTACGCTAAACGAAATGAGCCTAACAGAAAAGGGCATGCTGTATGGTACTGGATATGAACATGAAATATCTAGATTAAGCAGATTCAGAGACAAAATTAGTTTACCGATGTTAGAAAGAAGAAAATGGGGAGATATAGCTCAATGATTAGAGAGTATTTAGGGTGACCAAAAAAAACTTAGAAACAGATAATGGTGAGAGCATTTAAATATTGTTAGTGCTATTGAAGTATTATCTCAAGTATATCCTCCTACCTTCCCCTGTGTGCCACCATTGTTCGGTATCACATTATTGCCTGTCTGCTTCTTAATCTCCATACTAACTCATTCTGATACGCCATTAGCTTTCATACAGCACAACTGCAAACAATATTCCAAAATATCCCAAAATGCCATACTGTTAACCAACACACACAAACTCTTTAGCCAAGCATACCCGGTTCTCCATATGACTTAAAACGACTTTACTGGCCTCTTCTGATGCTTTCTCACTCTATGAACTCTAGCTGCAAATTATCTACTCCATTCACATTTCATGCTTTCCAATGTCTATGCTTTTGTTCATGAAACTTCTTTGACTGACCTCCCCACTCCACTCACTCAATTTTTTTCATCATCTGTAAGTCTGGTTAAAATAGACCCATATGAAAAGCTCTTCCTACCTCTAGATCCCCACTATTAACCCCCAAATAATGCAAATACTTTATATACCTAACTTCCACAGCACTAGTTTTTTTTGTAGTTTTCTGACACTTTCTTTATTGTGCTCTGGCTATAATTATTGTTTTAGTCTAACCACAACCCTCCCAACCAGATTACAAAACAAGATTATATTTGCACTTGCATATGTCTTTGTATTGACCATTGATTGTTTCTAGTTCAGACTAACAGCAAATGCTCAATTTAAACAAACAAAAACCTGAAGCCAGAGATCCAGAATCTACGTGAGAAAGTTCTTTCCTCCATACTGACACAAAAACAATTCTAAAATAAAAGGAACACCTTTTTTTTTATTACAAAGTTTATTTTTACATCATTTTGCA
>NW_004567102.1:50979425-50995182 GCF_000260355.1 Condylura cristata
AAAAGTATGATTAAGGCAATAAATATCTAAGAAAATAAAAATAAGGCAATATCTAAGAAAATAAAAATTGATATGCAAGACATCTTTAAATAAAACAATTTTACTTAATGCATTTACTAATGTAATATTTGTTGCCACATATATAAAGCCTAAATATACTGCAATTCATTCTGCCAAGTTTCCAAATGACCTCCTCCAGTGTGTAGATGACTTAAATGTGTATAGACTACATATCTAACAGCACACAAAGGAAAGGGCTTTATTTTTACGTTAGCTCAAAACTTTTCAGAAGTCTAATGTCCTTTCAAGGTCTAAAGTCTTAAGAAGACTATATGCTATAAATTAAATATGAGTCCCTTTGAGCACCTTGCCATAGTAACCAATTTTTGCTTAAAAAAATTAACAGGAGATTGACATAACCAAATCAAAAGTCATCTAGATAAATTAAATCATTAGATAAGACAAACATTTCATTTATTCTTTATTTATGCATATAAGAACTGTGGTATAGGCCAGAGGTTGGGGACTAGAGGGGCAGTTCCAGAACCAAAGAACAAGAACAGTCTCCCCACACATCTCAAACCCATGTGCTGTCACATGCGGTAAGAGCACTGAGATGTAACGCACAGGCCACCAGGGAGGTCTCAAATACTTCATCTTAAATAAAAACACTGATCCCTTTACTCAATTCCCAAGTTGATAAAGGTCAACAGGCTTTTATTGGGCCAATCAACAGTTTTTAAGGGGATAAGACAGAAATGAGTAAAAGTTCAAAATTTGCACCCTACTTTCTCATTCCTCCAAGTTTATTCCATATGTAGTGCAAGCTATCTTGGTATTATCTTCCTAATTTGCTCATTCTCCTACATCGTGACATCTCAATTAATCAACCTCTGAAATTGAAACTGGACAAAACTGAAAGGATACCAGGGTCCCAAATTGTGAAGGGGAAAACCCATTATGCCCATTCTAAGTGGTCATGCACATACACAAAGACAAAGAAAGCAAACTGTCAGTGTGCTCAGAGATGTTTAACTGGTATCAAAGTTCATGGGGGTGGCCCTCCCTGGTGACGCAGTGGGTAAAAGCACAGCACTAAGAAGCTAAAGCCACTTCAGCATGAGTTTGATCCCCGCCCACCCCAGAGGTGATCCACATGGTGTGGCAGACCTCTCCTAACCTGCCAGCTATTCCCCTCAGCAGTGTACTTCTTCAGTTCTGCCTGTTCTGCGCCCCACTTTTGTCTCTGGTGAATCCTCCACCCCAGCATCTCTGACTTGTACCCTAGTTCTGTATGCATAAATAAATAAATCTTAAAAAGAAAAAAAAAGTTCATGGGGGTAACGGGTGCGGGGAAGAGAAAGAGAACACTTCAAATAACAGGTTCCCAGTCAAATCCAAAAGTGACCATCCCCTCATGGGCAAACGCCCAGTCAAACAGGTTTAACCCAAAGTTGGGCAGCTGAAGCACAAATGCATCAGAACAAGTCCAAAATACATACCAGAAGTAACCACAAGAAGTGATTAGGAATTAGTCCAAGTCCCAGAGTACTGGGGACAAGCCACCCAAAATTCAAAACAAACCAGGTAAGCTTCCATGGGGTCAAGATAACAGCTGTCTCTGGGAAAAGGCTAAAGGCCCAGGGCCAAGGAACAGGAACAGCCCCCTCACATATCTCAAACTCTGTGCCCCATCTAAGTCTCTCTTTCTTCCTCTCTACCTCCAATATACATCCACTGTTCCTTCTTCCTCCCCAGCTATATCACCCATTCACAAAGTCTGGTTCATGGCAAACTGGGAGCTGTAGTCCAAAACAGCATTGTGGCAGCAGGAAAAATGAAAATTGTTCCTGTAGTCACTCTGTTATAATGCTCCTCCCACCTTTTGCAGAGATGCATCTAATTTTTCCCCACCCAGTCACCCACCTTCCACCCTACTCAATCCAAACTACTCTCCAAACAATCCACCAAGTAATGATGAACAAAAGCAAAACTGACCAAGTTACTACCCTACTTAAAAGCCTCCACTGTTTACCCAATAACTTACAGGATAAAAGAAAAACTTAATAGTGAACTTGCTCTTGAGTGCCAATCACATTCAAGTCCATCATTTACTCAACCTCCCCTTGTTTTTGAATATGCTTTCCCCTACATTTGGACTGCCCTCTCCCACATAGTTTTCAAGACCCATCTCAAATTACCTCTGCAGGCAAGACTTCCCCAAATCCCAAAAACAGAATAGTGACTACTCCCTCTGCTACCAAAGCATTTTTCACTTGCCATTTCAATACTTACTGTATGTTAATCAATTACAGGAAACAGTATAGTGTAGTAACTAACAAGAAGTTTGACTTAAGATCTGGGTCTAACACCCAACCTTTCTACTTAGTTATAGCTATACGGTTTTAGGTAAGTCAGTTACCTAATGAAACAAGGATAAAAAAAGGATTTAGTTCAAAGTAAAATCTGAATACTTTCAGCATAAGTCACTTTAAGGTTAGTAAGCACCCAATACAGGAGCAGAGTTGAAATGAGGAGGATACAGTTACTAGACAGACAGGAGGGGAAAGAAGCCTTCCCCCCACAAGAGAGGGGAGTGTAAAAAGTTAAGAGTATGGCCTCCCTGGTGGTGCAAGGGGTTAATTAAGTCTCAGGACAATGAAGCAATCCCCAGCCAGTGAGCTAACCCACATGGCACAGCAGTGTATTTCAGCAGATCAGTTTTTTCTGCTCCCTACTGTCTCTGGTGAATCTTCTCACCTCCCACCTCCTGTACCACTAGCCTGTACTCCAGTTTTTCTATGTAAAAATAAATAAAATCTTAATAAAAAAAAAAAAAAAGAAAGTTAAGGGGGTATGAGGACTGCACATACCAAAATATTTAATCACCTTTGGATGATGAATTCCAAGCAATGTTCATTCTGTTCCCTTCTGCTTTTGTGCACTGGATATATGAAACTAAGAAAAATTTTAACACAATTAAGTGCTCATTACCTAAAAACAGCACCTAGCACAAAGTTAATGTTCTGTAAGTGTTTATTAAGTGAAGGAATTTCTAAAGGTGTTTAGTTTTGCAAGCATGTTTATATGTATTTATTTCTTTGCTCCTCAACCAGTTTTTGGGTTAACAAGTAGGACAGGTTATTACTACACCTAGAGAATGAGCCTGAGTGGTCAGAAGTAACTAACAGGGGACTAGGATAGAACTGAAAAACAAATTTCTAATAGTCAAGTTAAGTTTTCTTACTGCCCTAAGGACTCTAAGTGGACTCTCACATTCCCAAATCAGAGAACTGTTTGACAGTAAGTAATGAAGAATAAAGAATGCAACTTAAAAAAAAAAAAAAAAACTTAATTAATCCTTTCAACACTATAAAGAAAAAAAAAAACCCTGAGTACTTAAGTTCCGCATTGAAGTATTCCAGAAAGCCTATGTAACCAGCAAAAACAGTAGGCGCTAATCCACTACGTGCCAGATGCTATTCTCAACACTTTATATGTATTTGTTTGATCTTTTTAATTCTATTAAACGGATAACTACTCTATTCACTCATATCTCAGATGAGTGAACTAAAATACACAGAAGTTAAAAAGCTTGCCTAAGATCATACAGTTTGCGATAGACCCAAGTTTCCGAAACAGGCAGTTTTTAAAAAGTAAGGTCAAAGAGAAAGATCAAGTAAGTTTCAAAAAAGCAGGTCAAGGAGCCAAAAAACAAAAGCCTGGAAAAAGTATAGATATGTTATCTCAATTCAAAATATATATTAAACTACAGCAAACAGTAAATAATAATAGATTACAACATAAAAATATTAACAGATGCGAGCATAATAGTAAATATTAACAGATAATTACAATGAGTTGGTTTGAATGAATTGCCATTAATCATTTTTTTAAGAATTTTTTTTTAAAGATTTATTTATTTATGCTTACACAACTGAGGCAGAGGCCAGAGGTGTGGTGGGTGAGAGGATTCACCAGAGACAGAGCAGGGAGCAGAATAGGCAGACTGACTAAGTACACTGCGGAGAGGAGCAGCAGGTGAGTCAGAGGAGGTCCGCCACACAATGTGGGTCACCTCCCTGGCTGGGGATCAAACTCGGCTGCAGTGGTAACTGAGAGCTTCATAATGTGATGCTTTAACCTGTTGCACTACCAGGGAGAACCCTTTAGAATTTTTTTTAAATTTATTTAGTTATGCATACAGAGCTGGGGTACAGGCTAGAGGGCAGAGGCCATGAGAGGATTCACCAGAGACAGTGAGGAGCAGAACAGGCAGATCCAAGAAGTACACTGCTGAGGAGCTGTAGGCAAGACAGGAGAGAATCGCTAAGCCCTGTGGATCATCTCCTGAGCAGAGGACTAAACGCACACTGAAGCAGCTGTGGCTAGCTTGCACTGCTGTGCCACCAGGGAGGGGCCAGTATTATCAGTTTTAACAAAAATACTAAACTACAAGAACTTTACAGCACTGTTCTATAGTAAATGCTTCTTCGGTTTCACTGTAAAAACAAAAAGGCTACAACATTGGAAAACAAAAAAGCTACAACATTAGAGGGTTTTTTTGTTTTTTAAGGAAAAAGCATCTATCAAGACAAATAAACCTCTTTCCAAAATGATATCTGCCTGTGACAAAAGATTACTTACTTTTAAGGAAGTTTATCTCTCCCTGTCCTTTCCAAATCTAACTACAATTTACAATCATTTAAGGACCTTTTAAAGCACCATGCTGAGGAACCACTCCAGACCAATACATTAGAATATCTGGGGATGAATCTAAGTGTTTTTAAAAGTTCCCCAAATGATTTTACTGTGTCATCAGGGTTGAGAACTATGTTGTAAAGAAATCAAAACCCTGGTGATGGGAAACCCGCGGGGATTGCAATCGAGATGGGAAAAAAAATTTGCAAAATGATGTAAAAATAAACTTTGTAATAAAATAAAATAAAGGATACAGAATGCTGAAAAAAAAAATCAAAACCCTTCTTGTTATTACTTCATACAAAGCTTTTGTCCATAATGCTTTACAAAAGTATTCAGTCATCGTATTCAAGTATTCAATCAAATTGGAAACAACTGATTAAGATAAATAGGCCCCGCCTAGTTCGTGCATCAACTATAAGAACGCTTAACCCGTAAGTTAGACAAAATTCAAGGCAGAAGAATTCCACTGATATTTTGGAATAACAGCAATTTCAATCAACACATCAAATATGCCCATGATCAAGGTGTTTCTACTTTTTAAACCCTAGATTTTACAATCTGTGAAATTGTCCCATCCTTTCTAATGCTCTTAGGAGCCCAAAATTTAAAACAAACAAAAAACAGAAGACGACGACTCACTGAAACAACTGTCAACCTTGAAACAAAGACTGAAATGACATCTTAGAAAAACTAAACAAGGATTTCTTAAATTGAACTTTAAGATTGTATAGTTCCTGGCAAAGAAAATCTTTCTCATGCTTTTATGCAAAGGATATCCCTCAACAAGTGAAAACTGCAGAAGAACTGAAATTCAAACTTACATGCCTAAATTTTTAACTGAGCTACTTGGAGTTTTACATCAAAACTATAAAGCTTCTAAATCAAATGTTAAAAGATCCTGTTGTGTTATTCAAAACTCTTGAGGACAGATGTGCTACACAATGTTTGAGATTTCAGAACCATTAATAGAGCATTTATATGTCTCTATTAATACCTAAGCATACCCTCAAGGGTCTAAAACAGAACCAATAGTCAAACATTAATATGCCAGCAGCAAAATATAACTTATTTATATTTTCAAAGGTTGTTAGCAGTCTCCTGTCAGTATAAGTCAGCAAATTACTTCTTTCTCAGAGCTTTGGGTGAACCTGCAATTCAAAATTTCTCTGATATTTAAAATACTACAAATGAACTTTTAAAAAAGGCATTATGAAGAAAATAGCCTTTTAATACCACTGCAGTTCTAAAGGAACACCTCAATGATTATAGCAGACCCACGAAAGTCGAAATGATGTGCACCAATTTTCATAATTATTAGAATAGCATTCAGTGTCCACCTTAATGTTCACAATTTAATTTCCAGCAAGACCAAATATATCAACATGTGCATGTTTAGCAAGTCTGAATAGCATTCAGTGCCCACCTTAATGTTCACAACTTAATTTTCAACAAGACCAAATATATCAACATGTGCATGTTAAGCAAGTCTGAAGGAAAGAGTCATGTAAAAAAGGGCAAATCAACACCTAACTTTCTAACAATATGCAAACAACAGAGGGCTTTGAAGCTAAACAGACCAATGTTCTAATCCAAGATCCACTACTCAGGTAATTTACTGATAGTCTCTAAACATGTAAGATGGAGGAGATATTAATAGTAGCTAGCCCATCATGTTTTTAAGAGGACTAAATAACATCTGAAGTTCATAACATAGAAATGGTTGCTATTAATTCCTGACCACTTTCCCAAAGACCAGATATAAGCTAAAGAGACTCAAATACGACATAATTTAGGAGGCAAATTTTATAATACAAAATCCGCCACAAAAAAAAAAAAATTACTTTTAAATTTCAAATATCCAGTGTGGATTAAAATGACTAATTTCTGAAGTCAGGGTTGCTTCTCAAAACACATTCTAACCAGACCTACCTATCTTCCCAATACCCTTTTTATCTCCCACACAGCCAACTGCAAACAAATGGTGATGAGTGAAAAATACTGTACTGAAATGGTACTTTTAACTCAAAAAATAAAAATCCCAGAAGAATAGTCTAGGTTTTGAAAATAAGAAAAATCATTACGGTATTATGACCTATCCCTTACATACAACCACTGTCTAAAGAATGCATATAGTTCAAATACAAAGGAAAAGAAGGTACAATAACCCAATATGTAATTTTCACAAAACTATCCCATAAATTAGAAAAATGGTTAAGACTGTTATCTAGGTAGACTTTTGCACTTAATGGATATTTAAATGCACTGTCAAGTGTACTCAAAGATGGGATACTTTTTAACTATTTATCCTAACTCAATTTAATTCCATTATAGAAATCAAGAATTTTACAAAGCATTCAGTCTGAAAACAATTGCTCAACTATTCAGTGCTTCACTGCTAACTTTCCTCAAAATACAGTATATAACCTGGAGAAGTACACCTCCACCACATCCAAGTCAAAATATTTAAGCAAGTTAGCCAGCTCCTGTGAAACACAAAGTTCCCCCTAAATGTTAATACTCAAAACCTACCACTTACTGTTAATAGTGTCATGAATAACCTACAAGGACCTTGCAGTTCCAACTAGCTTTAAGAATATCACCTGCCATATGTGCTAAAAGAGTGCAACAAATGGAATCCAAACTTTACTCAAGCTTAAAATGCTAGAAAAGAACCCCTACTGTTCCGTGTTCTAATTCTATGGTATTTAATGTGAAAAGAACTAGAACTAAAAGCAATGGACCAGAGCTACCTCACAACTGTCTGCAAGACGGAATTCTTCATACTTGCACTTTTCCCGTCATCAACAGGAAACTCCAAAGAAAAGGAAGTAGAGGAAAATCTAATTTCGCTATGGGAATAACGGCACTACTTGCAAACCCCAGAATCTAAGCGAACAAATGAAAAGGCAATGCAAGGGACGGGAGGGAGGAGGTGCAGGAGGTGAGCTCAGTCGGTGTCTCAAACCTGCCACCCAGCTCAGACAGCGCCTGGAACACCCGTAAGGACAGCTACAACACGGAAAGGAGAGGTGTGGAAGAGGGACCACGGCTTGGGAGCTCAGACCTTAGGCTTCCTCCTTTGCCAACTCTTCTCTCACCTCCCAATTCCCATCCTCCCCATCCCATGCCGCCCCCTCCATAAAGAAAAAAATACCCAATAAAACCAGAGACGGAGAAGACAAAGAAGCAGCAGGAGCCTGCAAAAAGCGTCCAGAACAATGGGGGAGGAGAGAACGAAGCGAAACTCCGGACGAGGACAACGAAGAGCGGCAGCGAAGACCCCGTAAGGTACGGAGGGAAACAACGCGGAGCCCGGGGCCCGCCGGCGGCGGACGCCTAGACGAGAGGCCCGGGCGCGGAGGGCCGGGCCGGGCCGGAGTGGCGCGGCCCGGAGGGGCTGGCGGGGCCTGCGCGGGTCCTCAGGCAGCTGCCGTCGGGACTCACCGGCATTCTGGTCTCGGGGCCAGAGGTAGTATGTGGCCGGGATCACGATAAGCCCCACGAAGGAGGTGAGAAAGTAGAAGAAGGTGTTCCCGCTGTCATCGTACTGGAACTGCTGCCCCGCCATGACACCCCCTCCTCCGCCTCCCTCTTCCCACCGCCGCCGCCACGACCCCGCTCGGCGCTCTGACTCCCGGCGCCACGGCCCGTGTGGCGTAGCTCGGACGCTGCCGCCGCCGCCGCTATCCCCACCCCCACGAAACTCCACTCGCCGCCGCCGCCACTGCCCTCGCCTGCTCTCGCGAGAAGAGGCCTTTTTCCCACCCGGCCTTGCTTTACCTCCCACAACCCCTCCTCCTCCTCTTCCCTCTCGCTTGCTTAGGGAGACGTGTACGTACGCAGCCGCCGTCCCGCTCTTAGGCCCACCCCCTAAGCCAAAGCCCCGCCCCTGTCAGTTCTCCTGTAGGACCCGCCCCTCGCTCTAGGGTCCCTCCCCTTCCTGTACTTTTTTTTTAAAGATTTATTTATTTATTCATACAGAACTGGGGTACAGGCCAGAGATGCGGAGGGTGAGAGGCTTCACCAGAGACAGAGTGGGGAGCAGAACAGGCAGATCGGGAAGTATACTGCTGAGGGGAGCAGCGGGCAGGTCAGGAGCGGTCTGCTGTGCCATATGGGTCACCTCTGGGGCTGGGGATCGAACTCGCGCTGAAGCGGCTGCAGTTCGCCAGCAGTACCTGTCCTGCCACCAGGGAGGACCCCCTTCCTGCACTTTTCTCTGCGTGCTACTTCCTGTCTCCCTAAGATTTCAAGCTGAGGAGTGAAGGCGATTTGTTCACCCGTCTGTGACTGGGAACAGAGGCATTTTGGAACTAGAGTCGAGCTTCCTCCTCTAGTTCTACCTGCCCAGTCCTGCCCTTAGATCTTTGTTTCCCTAGTTAATAATGTTCCCTGAGGTTCTGGAGCCGCTGCTCAGGCCCCCACATTTTGGAAACAATCATTCAGAATAGGTGGGCGAAAGAGAAAATGGAGTGGGGGTTGTATGTAATGAGATTGGGGGTGGGTGGGTTGTAGTTTTGTGTGCAAAGGAACGTTTGCTAGAAAACACTGCAATCTACACTGCGCCCATTGTGCAGATGGAGAGCCGTCCCCCCCACCCAAGTAAGTAGAAATGGTGACCTACCCATCCCAGAGCTGATATTTATAGTCACCAGGTTTACAGCATTTTCTACAACCCAGGCAGCAGAGTAAGACTTTTATTGCTTTATGTACATCAATTAACTACCAGTAAACCCCATGGAAAAAAATCAACGCAGGCCTGATCTCCAGAAGAAGGTGAGGCAGATTGTCTAGTCACACAACGTAAGTGAGTGAGAGTCCAACCCAGCTCACTCTTGACGCCACAAAGACAATGCTTGAGACCACCACTTGGCCGTGGACCTTAACATCTCTCCCAAAGCAGCTGGTTTTCCCGCAGGGTGTGGGCAGGAATCTGTGATTCTATTAGGGACGGCTGGTGTGGGCAGCAATCTGTGATTCCATTAGGGACTAGCCCTGGCGCTTGGAAACTTCCCTTCCTCACTGGCTGTGAGATCCAGCGGTGAGCTGTCGCGGGAGCTCAGTGCACTTATCTGGGAATGACCCTATGGATCTCGCAGCCCTGCTTGCAGAGACCTGGTGCAGCGTCTCCATCGCCCCTCTGTGGAACAAAAGAAAAGGCACTCAGGGTGACTGATGTAAAAGAATCACAATGAAAATGTTTGTCAAAAAAAAATTATGTAGTTTTCAATTATCATTTATTATGTTGTACTTTAACTCATTTTAAGATTACCTGGTTACGCAGTTCCTTTCAAAATGCCTTCCACGATTGCCTGTCCTTTTATAACCTTAAAACTAGCATTTATCATTTTCAAAAGTCCTGCCTACCTACTTTGAAAGGAAATTTCAGAAAATCATCTCTGTTTTTCCCTCCTCACTTTTTACTCGTATAATTTTCCCAGACTATCTTAGAAGGGAAATTAGAGAAGTGACGGGAAGAGGATTGAACTATGAAGTAAGAGCACTCCTGTCACTGACATGCCCGGAACCATCTGTCTTGCTTCATAAATAACTTAGTCATAAACTGGGCTCGACTGAAGTGAATAGGATCCTGATGTTCGTTTTATGTTAAATTTGTTATTGACTTTCCAGGTTTTAATGATGCTGAATTGGTTGTTTTGTTTTTTTTTTTAACTTTGATTACAAATTTTACTCAGTATTTGTGTAAAAATAGTATGGATACATCAGGACCTTGTGGAAGTATAAATTACTAATAGCAGTATTCCCCTCTAACTTTTTTTTCCTGCAAAAGGATAATAAGTATTCCCCTCTAGCTTTTTTTTCTGCAGAAGCAAACTTTTCACTGCAGCTTTGAGGTCATGCAGAATAGCGTGTCTTGAATAGAACTGAACAGGAAACATTTTGAACAAATCACATTTATTTGCTCATCCCAAACCAATCTAAAATACGCATTTTTTATCAACATAGATCAAAGATTTGAAAATGTATTTTCAAAAATATATGTATATTTTAGCCTAGAACTTAATATTACTGAACATAAATTCAGCTCACCAAAATATTCTTCAAGCAAATCTAAACCATACCTTTAATTTCTTCACAATTTCTGCTTCATAAGTATTTTAAACTAATGCAATTGTTCCTTTCAAGAGATCATTTTAATAAAATATTTATATAGTAAATAGACATGGTAGAACCAGGGCCACAAATATATTTTGTCATTAGTCTAATAGTACATGTTTAAATGCATTTTGTATTTTCCCTACAAGTACCTGTATATGAAGTACTTGTATATGAATATTTTAATCAATTTTAATTGCTAGGTAGATATTTCCTCTTAAGGATAGAAAGTCTGACAATTTATAGCTTGATAATTTGCTTGTTAGGATGAATCTTCATTGTAAGTCATCGTTGTGGTACAGGTGTTAACTTACAATTACATGCCAAAATACATTTGTGTAGCTATAATAAACATTATTTAATTTCTACTTTAAAAAGTTAGCTGCTAGGCCCTCCCTAGTGGCGCAGCAGGTTAAAGCGCAGCACTAAGAATTGAAAGCCACTTCCGCATGAGTTTGATCCCTGCCTGCCCTGGAGGTGACCCACATGGCATGGCAGAGTGGCAGACCTCTCCTGACCCACCCGCTGCTCCCCTCAGCAGTGTGCTTTGTCGATCTGCCATTCTGCTCCCCACTCTGTCTCTGGTGAATCCTCTCACCAACTCTGCACCTCTGGCCTGTACCACAGTTCTGTATGCACAAATAAATAAATAAATCTTTAAAAAAAAAAAGTTAGCTGCAAAAAGACTGAAAAGAATCAAATTATTAAGTAAGTACATGCAATCCTTTCTAGTCTTTTTCCCCTCCTGCTCCCAATAATAACCATCATTGCCAAAGTTTAGCAAATCATCTCTAATTTTAAACCCTATTTCTTTGTTCTAAAGTTCAATTTTGTACCATTAAGAGCAAAATCTTCTCTGATACAAAGTAATCTATTCTTTTAATTTTTCCTTAATAGAAGTGAAAAGTTATCTCATCATACTTACAGATATATACAAAAAAAAAAGATATCTGCAAATTCTTAGGAGTCATTTCTTATAGCAGAGAGAAGCAGAAAACTTAAAGGAAGAGGTGACAATTGAGGCAGGCTTTAAGACATAAATAGAATAGAAGAACATAATAGAGTAGAAGAAACCAGGTGGAATCTGCTCAGAGTACATTTGGAAACTAGCAGGAAGTTCAGTCCTGTAAATAGGAATAGCAGAAATGGAAAATGCTTTTAAGTTCAACTTGTGATTACATGCTACAGATTAGCAACACTGCCTTTAAAATGAACTTTGCTAAAGGAGTACATGAGTAGGAGCTATCAGATCTTCTTTGGATGCCTCAAAACAGAAAGAAATTGCTTATTTTAAGTACAGCCCTAAGAAAATAAGAGAGTAGTCACCATTTCTACTATGTTCTTCTTTCTTTTTACCCAGGAAACAGTGTCTACTTTTTTTTAAACAATCAAGTCTTCTCAAGGTCTAATACAAAGGCTACTAGTGGAAGATGGCAGTGAGGGTACAGACAAATCAGGGAGGGTCTTGATGTAGGACTGTGGGGGCTTTGGTGGTGGGGATGATATGGTGACATCTGAAGAGGTGTGAACCCCTTCCTTTATATCCTACACAGTGTTTTAAACCAATGTTATCTCAAGACTCTTGGACATCCCCTACAGATTCAGTACATTCAATTCATTTTAGTTTCTGATGATCAATGGACAAGTTGGCAAGAGACTGTAAGTGTTAAATATATGAACAAACTTGTCCTACAGGTTAGGTTGCTGACTTGCATTGATAGGTAGTTGGACATGGCCAGGCCTTTATGACAGAACTCTACCCCACAAGTCTTACCAATCCAGGAAGCCAAAACATAACCTCTTTGGCACTCAGCCCAGGCTAGATCAACTGCCAGCTCCCCAGTTGTTTGATCCCATTTTCATATGAAGATCAACTGGGCAAATATACTATGTAAAGCAGTCACACGGATGCCCCTAGTTAGCCTGCCTTCAGCTTCCCTACGACACTGATCAGAGTACGCTTGAATCCTTCCTCTCTAATAAAAAACAAGCAAAAAACTCTAAAGCTCCCCTGCTTGACTTGAGTCACACATAACAGCCAAACATTGATGTCTTAATGATCTGCCAGGTGCCTATATCTCCTGTCACCAAAATGCAAGCACCCTGGGGGGGAGGGGGAAACCCCAACAATCAGCCAACCTGAGAATCAGCTTCACAGCCTGAATCTGAGACAGGACCACAGAAATGAAAAAGCATTTCTAGCACCTAAGGAACAGTCTGTGAGCAAAGATTGTGGACTTGGTCCTTCTAATGAGTCTTTTTATAAGACTATTTCCATGTTGTCATTCCCCACTTCATGGGTGAGAAGCACTACCAAAGCTTATACCTATACAGCTATATGTTTTTCAAACTTTTAAACATTATTCCTAAAAAGAAATCTATATTAATTTAATATATTACTGAAAATGTGTCGTAAAAGAATAATTGTTACTAAGTGCAATGTGCTGTGAGATCTTTTTCTGCTATTCTATAGAACTAGCCATAGTAAACAAATTATACTTATTTATGTATAAAATCCTTAATTACATAAATACTCAATTACAGTCTGAAAGCTTTCTGAAGATGCTTGACCCTTCAGTGAGTGCTTGAACACACTTTGTGTTATCTGCTGGGAAACGATCTAAAGAATTCTTCTGGTCTAGCAATGTTAAACATTAGTTGCAGAGAAATCACCTGAAAGGTTTGTATATCCTTGGGCTTTACCTCCAGAATGGCAGACAGACGATGCCAGGCAGCCTGTAAAATTGCACCTCTCAAAAGTCTCCATCCAGGTGACGCTGACACCGGTGGTCTAAGAACCACACTGCCTAGTGAATCATTGTTTGCAAATCAATCCTTTTGAACAATGAATAACCACTTCTTCATTTATCTGTCCCATGTTGAGTTTACTGAAGCTCTAGATTACACTTGACTTGAGAATTTTATAAGAAAACATTCCCTTCAGAAAGAGTGCTGACGCTACTCTTTTCTGTGTTTTTAAAACCATTAGTTCCTGCTGGGTGAGGATCAGGTGTCCTTCCAGAAACAGGAAAATGACAAAACACCAACTGCTGCAGCAGAGCTAAGACTCCACTGGTTTTTGAAAACAGATTTTCTAAACCTCCTCTACAATGAGGAGCAGAACACCTCGGTGCTGGTTAAAATCACAGCAGGTGTTGGAGACAAGGTTTGATAGTTGTGTTTTTATAATTACTCAGATAAGTCTTAAAGTCAAAGTATGGGAAAGCCTGTTTTACACAAGCTATGAATCAATATAAACTCTGGAATTACATTAACTGAAAGGAAAAGATATCTGCAATTGTCAGTAATCTCAATTTTTGTTAAATGTAAGACTCGCTTAGGGAATTTAAAATATCCCAGTGCCTATGTCATTCCCTGTAAACATGACATAAGAATCTCTCCCTCTTGATTCCAGTTGACAGCCAAGTATAGGGGGGTGGTGGTGAAGTCTCATGAGGTCATCTTGCGGGCTCTCGGTCTCCTGTGTCTAGCAGTCTATCAGCTTCTGAGGGTTCTGCACTGAATCAGGAACTACCTAAAAGCTGGTGACTTCAGAGGTTCTGCTCAAAGCTATTCACCAGTGCCTCCAAAATTAGTGTATGCATATGAATCCCTTGGGCACCCAAAATCCATGAAGATTCTGATTCAGTGAGTCTGTAGTGGGATCTGTGATTTCATATTTCTAACAAACTCTAGGTGACACTTATGCCTCTAGCCCACAAGTACAACCTTTTAGATCTTCTCCCAAATCTAACATCAACTGATAAAAGTAGGAAGCTTTGGGCAAAAATGCTTAGATGATGCCCAGTGACCATGATTTTCATGTTAAACATAACAAATGTCAATATTTGAGGAAAACCTGTTGGCCAAACCTATGAGATGGATTTGCAATAATCACAGCTAAACTGAAGAGTGTGGAGGGCAGTACTGCATGCTAGGACCAGAGTATAGGTAGGAGAGAGACAGGGCAGCAAAAAAGGCAGCTTAACATTCTAAACCTAGGGCCCTCCCTGGTGGTGCAGCGGGTTGAAGCACAGCACTGGAAGGCTTAAGCCACTTCAGCATGAGTTCAATCCCCGCCTGTCCCGGAGGTGACCCACATGGAGCGGCAGACCTCTCCTGACCTACCCGCTGCTCCCCTCGGCAGTGTACTTCGTCAGTTTGCCTGTTCTGCTCCCCACTCTGTCTCTGGTGAATCCTCTCACCCTCCACATCTCTGGCCTGTATCCCAGTTTTGTATGAATAAATAAATAAATCTAAAAAAAAATTCTAAACCAAGTCTCACAACTTACTACCTATGTGACCTTTGGCAAATGGCTTCATTTCAACTCTAAAATGAGAATAACTGTGTGTGTGTGAATATGCACGTACACACTTGGGAAATGAAAGTGCTCAGCCCAGGACCTGGCAATAAACATTCACATAAATTTACTCAAATGTATACACATTTATGGAAAAGGAGCTCCAGTCTAATAGGATTCAGTTGTACGTTCATTCATTTAGTCTTGGTAGTTCTGCACTCCTGCTTGGCAGGCAGCAGAAATCCAGTCTTGGGCAGAAGTTGTGCAAATAACCTGAGGATCTCTCCTGTGTGTCCATTTTGGACGTGCTGCTTGCTCTCAGCCATGGTTCATTAGGTTACAACCTGCTGCTCAGTTGACAACAGAACCCAGCGAGGCCATTGCCCAACTCTGTTGCCACTGTGTAAACACTAGAGCCATTGCACCTTGATTGTTAAAACCCAAGTTATTGCTCATGAAAAAAGAACATAGCCTAGGATGACTGTTGTTTGTCTAGAATTTGACAGTGGCAGTAGAGTGTTCTCTGAAGTTGGGAAGTAAATAGAAGAGGCAGTGGAGTTCACATTAAAAATTCTCAAGTGCTAAAGCAAACTCTTCCGTGTGTATGCATATGAATCCCTTGGGCACCCAAAATC
>NW_004567102.1:50996027-51003309 GCF_000260355.1 Condylura cristata
AAAAAAATTCTCAAGTGCTAAAGCAAACTCTTCCGTGCACATACATAGTCATTTTTCTTCCCAAAGCACATAAGTTTCTAGGCCACCCCCATTTTGTTCAGAACTACTCATTACCAGGTCACTAATTTTTTATTGCAGATAATACAAATATTTGTTGCTGATTGATTTTTTTTTTTTAGATTTATTTTTATTTATGCACACAAGAACTGAGGTCTAAGCTAAAGGTGTGAGGATTCACCAGAGACAAGAGTGGAGAGCAAAATGGGTGCATTTACTGAAAGACACTGCTGAGGGGACATCTTATGGGGTATGGGGTGAGTGGGGAATGGGATCAAAAACAGTGCGTGGAGGGAAATGCACTGGACTGTGGTGATGGCACACCGGCAAACTGCAGCTGTGCCTGTCCTGGCACTCCCAAATAAAAGCTGGCCTAAACCTCTATAGGACCAGACTTCCACATCAGTCCCTCCCCGGTTTCCACATCGGGTCCCGGCACCTCCCACAAAAATGTGTGTGCCTCTACCATGGGGACGTCTCTCGACTCATCAGTCGCTCCAACGAGCAGGGCTTGTCATGGTTCTGAGAGGTCGGCAGCTCCCGGACGAGCCCCCAAATTTATTAGAGTCCAAAAAATGCCGAGACACAGAACGGATGCAAATGACAAGTAAGTACAAGCCTTTATTGCTAGCCCGGGCGGGGGTCCGATCCCCGGAGTGTATCGACTCAGCGGTCTCACCGGATCTGGATGGACCCTAGCCCGGGCTAGCAATAAACGCTTGTACTTGTCTTTTGCATCGGTCTGTGTCTAGGCATTTCTTGGACTCTAACATTATCTTAATAGAATTAGTGCCATAGAAAGGATAACAGTTTCTTATTGAAACACCCAAAGTTATCCACCTCCTCATGAACAAACCTAGCCAAACAGGGCTGGCCTAAATAAAGCAGGGCTTCAGAAGCCTTCTGAGAGTCTAAGGCACCGGTGTTAGGGTCCCAGAACTCGATTACGGCGAAAGACAGAGTGTCACGCAAGAATGCAATTCGCAAAGTAGAGTTTATTGGGCTGGCTAGCCAGGGTCAAGCCGTTCCCTGCGGGACATGCAGGATTCAGGCAAGACCCTGACCAAAGGAAAGTCAGGGAATATATTGGCCTTGTTGGCCGTTACATACTTCAGGGACCGCACAGATTCAACTTAGCAAATGGATTCAAGGATTAACAGACATCACAGCCTGGGTCACAGTTCAACCACGCAATGACAGGTTTCCAGGAATAGATGTCTCATTTCCTGGTGCCTCAGATCCAATCAGCCTGGGCCACACCATTCCCATTATCCAATCAATTTTAAATGTACATTGTCCCTCTTCAACCTATCCTGCATTCGGGGGTGGGGGTAGGTGGGTGCTTGCCTGGGCTAGTTTTGCTCAGGCCTGCCTTACTTCCTCCATTCCTTCACTGGTAGGGAAGTATAGGAAAGAGGCAAAGGGGCCAGACAAGTTTGGGACAGAAATAAAATACAAGGCTGCCACTGTCAGCCTCCCCATCTGTCTCAACCTAAGTACTTCTTTCATATCCCCCAAGTCCATGGTCAAGTCCAAGCAGGACTTCATCTATTTCTGCTCCACCTGTCTCCTCTTTCAAGTGTGCTCCTAGTCTTCTTTCCCAAGACAAGATTTTAGCTTCTGCTCACAGTTTAGCTCCACCCTTCATTAAGGGGGCAGGGAACATGGAATCTCCCCTTTTTAGATTACAGTTACAAATCCACTTTACCTCCAATCTCTACATAAGGTTTAAATAGTAATTTACTCAAAGATCAGAGAAGTACAGAAAAGCAGGATTTACAAGGGAGGTGTGGTAAGGACCCTTAGATTCCTAAACAGTCACTTTGTCCTTAAGCGCTATTCCCAGATCAAACCTGCACCGCGGGGGTTTCTGATACCTTAGTCTCACTTACTAGTTTTGGCCTTCAAGGACTTTACTGGTCAGTATAGCTACCATCTGGGAGCATTGGGAATGTTGCTAATTCCCTCTGACCTAAGGTATTTAAAAATCAAGCCCATTTAGTCACCTTGAAGAGTGATTTTCAAACCCTTACGTAGTCCATATTTTCCCAGTGTTGGGAGTGAACAAAGATTTACTGACAAGGGCTGAATTAGGGCGGTGAAGAATTGAGCCTTGCATCCAAGCTTGATAAAGTGGTAGTAAACTGACCTTGAGATCCTGAATGGGACTAGCTGAAGGTGATAGTGAACTGAGCCTCACATCAAGGACACAGCGATGAGTCACCCCTTGGGAATCTGAGTTTAACTGCGGACCCCACCCTAGGGGCTCCCTCTCAGCTGCTGTCGGAGAGCAATAAACTCTGCTTGCTCAGCTTTTCTACCTCCCACCTTCCTTTCTTGCGGCCAGTCACAGAAGTTGGGACAAAACACCCAGTAACTGCTCTCTGATTCCGTCTTGAGAGCTAACGATCTAAAAGCCTCTTCCCAGTGTTAACCAAGAAAATATGGAATTTGGGTGGGTGGTTTCTCCCTAATTCCTGGAGTGTGTGTGGGGGTGGTGAGAGAAGTGTCTGGGAGAGTTAAGGAATGGGGGAAAATTTAACAAGAACAATATTTGGTGGGATTTATCATCCCCCAAATTGCTTACTAGTTCTGTGACCCTGGCCAAGTCACTTTACTTTGCACCCCACAATGTGAATATTGTTTTTGTCTACAGAATGAGCTCATATTACACACCTTATCTCCCTCACAGGGAAGCCATAGAGGTCAAATCAGATTACATTAAAACAGTTATAATTACTTAAATTTGCATAGTACTCTATCACCTATAAAGCACTTCTGCATATATTATTCCATTTGCATCAAAGTATTTTGAAAACTTATAAAATCCTATGAAAAGACACCATCTGAGTTTGAATACCAGAAAAGAACTATCTCTTTACTTCAGTTTGCTGACTGCTAACAGTAAAATGGGAATAATAGCAGCATCTGCCTCAGGCTATTGAGAAGATTAAATACATTAGGCTACAGAGGAAATGGTCAATTCTGTCTGCAGAGGAGACACACACTTAGTTCCTTATGCAAATCTCACCCCCTAAAAGCCTCCCCTGGCCTCTGTACCTAAAACTCTGGGCCCCTATGCCACCACTTTCTAACCTTTGCCCTGCCTTATTTTTCTGAGAAACACTTAGCACTGTCTAATAGATTAATTTACTGACTGCCTGTCTCCCCCACTAGAATAGAATCTCCAGAGAGTTTGTCTTGTTTATGTCTGTATTCCTAGCATCTAAACCGTAGTAGGTATTCAGTAACTATTAAGTCAGTGAAGTTAGCTATTGAAATTGTTTTATTATCACCACCTAAGCTCCTTTCTTTGCCTGCTCTAACACAGCTACACGCATAAGGACAACTCTGCTTCAGGAATGTTTTCCCTTTTTTAAAAAAATGGATGTTTTGAGATATAATGCAGATACCACAAATTTCACTCCATTAATGTGTACAATTCAGTGGTTTTTAACACATTCACAGAGTTGTGCAACCATCACCACCAGCTAAATTCAGGTCACTTCATCACCCCAACAGACACCCTGGCCCCAGTGACAGTCATTCCTCCCTCATCTTTCTCTTGCCAACAGCGTCCTCTACCTGGCCTTGTTGGCTTGTTTATTCTGCAGAGTTCAGATAAAAAGAATCATTCAGCATGCAGTCTTTTGTAACTTTTCTTTCAACTCACAAAATTGTATGGTTTCTTCATCTTGTAGCCTATACCAGTACTTCATTCCCTTTTAGGGCTGGAAAGTTGTTCAGTGTAAGGACATTCCACATTTTATTTCTCCAATCATCAATTAATGGACATTTGGATTGTTTTTACTGTTTAGATGAGCAATGCTTCTATAAGCACTCAAAGGCTTTTATATGGAGGTATATTTCCAGTCCTCTTGGGCATTAAAGGCGACTTTACTATATTTAAAAAAACAAAAAAACAAAAACGAATGAGTGCATAGACATAGGCCGGCAGTCTCAGGAAGAGAACTTCCCAACTTATATATTTTTAATTAATTTCATAAACTTTCGTCTTTTTAAAACCAGAAGGATGATTGATCATTGTCCTGTTGCCCCAGGGCCGGCAAGGGCTCATTCAGCCTTTTCTCGGGTTCTGTGCCATCCTGGCCCTCAGTCTGCCTAGCTTGCCCTCCAAGAACCAGTTCAAATCCTGTCTCCTACTCTTTGGGGAGACCCACGTCACCAGCAGAGGGAGCCAGTGTCCCCCTACTCACCACGGCCTAGATGCAGTTTGTACTCTTTCCTAAGGAAGCTATTGAAAGTAGGAATTTTGTTTTATTGTACTTGTTATTAGAACGTGGAATCTAAACAGAGTTGTCTTTGAATTTCAGCCCCCTGATTAGCTCTACAAACTTGGGAAGTATAATATTTCTGATCCTTGGTCATTTTTATAAAATCGGGACAATTTCTAATCAGAGGGTCTTTGTAAGATTAGGAATGTCTCTCACACACATTAATACAGAATAAAGTTGAACTGCTTAACTTGGTGGATTCTCAGTAAACCCCAGCTAGTTTAGCTCTGTGTGTGTGCATGTATGTGTGGTGTAAGAGCTGTTTAAGATTATCAGGTTCATGTTATGTTCATAAAGAATGTCAGTTTTTTTTATTTTCTGACTCCAATTCCTGGTAACACAACAGGTTAAAGCACAGCACTAAGAAGCTAGCCACAGCCACTTCAGCATGAGTTTGATCCCAGGCCAGGGTGGTGACCCTATATAGTGTGACAGACTTCTTCTGACCACCGCCACCGCCCCCACCCAAACCCTGCTCCCCTCAGCAGTGTACTTCGTCAATCTGCCTGATCTTCTCCCCACTAGTGAATCCTGTCACTGCCCCTGCACCTCTGACCTGTACCGCAGTTCTGCATTCATAAATAAATAAATCTTATTTTTAAAAAAAGTCTATTAAAATAAAAAAGACTGGTCTTGGCCCTCCTTGGTGGCTCAGTGAGTTAGAGCACAGCACTGCATGCTAGCTGCAGAAGCTTCAGTGAGGTCAGGGAGGTGATCAGATGGTGTGGTAGACATTTCCTGACCCGCCCGCTGCTCCCCTCAGCAGTGTACTTCCTTAATCTGCTTATTCTGCTCCCCACTTTGTCTCTGGTGAATACTCTCACCCCACCCCTATACACACCTCTGACCTGTACCCCAGTATGCATAAATAAAAATAAATCTTAAAAAAAAAAAAAAAGACTGGTCCTGCAAAGTGGTGCTTACTAACCATGCAGCCATCCTCCCAGGCATTACCTACAACAGGTGTGTCTAAAGGGCATGTTCTCTGAAACACTGGCATGAAAGTTGTATCATCAAAGGCATTGAAAATAGTTCTCTCCTGGGTTGCAAGAACTGCTTAAATCAAGCACCAGGTTGTTGCAGTCTGAGAATTTTGATTTTCTAGTATCGAGAATTACCAGCAGATGGCAATCAAAGAATATAAAACTCGAGCTTAGCCTCTTCAAGGAGATTTTGATAAACAGATTCAAGAAGGATAAGGTGATACCTTTAAGGACTGCAGACTGTTGAATCTTTTTTTTTTTTTTTAAAGATTTATTTATTCACACAGAACTGGGGTACAGGCCAGAGATGCGGAGGGTGAGAGGATTCACCAGGGACAGAGTGTGGAGCAGAACAGGCAGATCGACAGAATACACTGCTGAGGGGAGCAGTGGGCGGGTCAGGAGAGGTCTGCTGTGCCATGTGGTCACCTCTTGGGCAGGCGGGGATTGAACTCATGCACAAGTGGCTTAAGCTTCTTAGTGCTGTGCTTTACCCTGCTGCGCCACCAGGAAGGGCCCATGAATCTTATCTTTTAGGTAGTTCTTCACAGACCCACAATTTCTTCAGTCCCAAATGAACAAGCCTTCTTTCACCAGTGATTGAAATATATGTCTAGCCTCAAAAAAAAAAACCACAAATTCTTAGATTTTTCATTTAGTCAAATGGAAGCTGTGGTTACTCAGTGTGAAAATGAATTAGAAGAGTTTGTTGGCTTTGTCTAGGCATTGTATTTCCTTTAGATTTTCTGCTTACATTGTTAGCAGAGTAAATTTTCTTTGGTATGTAAAAATGAACATTTGTGTAAATGTTTTCCAATGGTAGAAAACACAGCTGTGGTATACTAGAGCAGCAAAATCATCAGAAGGAAGGAATTTTCCCCAAAACAATCCTGTGTTGTGCATGGGGTGGGGTGAGTGGGACCGAGGAATGTTCAAGTCACACAGGGTTTAACAAAACTAGGAATTTCTTCTCCTCTTCTGTTTTGCTTCTGAAGATGTGCTAGGTTGTAGATGCTCAATTAAACCACACACTCAGTAACTATTAAGCATGGAAGACTTTGCCGTTGTTGTAATTCCAATTTATGCTCACTGTGAGTCCAGGCAGAATTGCTGTGGTAGAGCCTGTAGAATATCAATATTGTTAATTTTCTATTAAATTAGACAAAGAAAATTGTAATGTTCAGGCACATATCAAAATCCGTTTTGGAAGGAAGGAGGGAAGGGACTGTGGTGATGGATCGATCATAGGTGCTATGGTGGCGGGGGGGGGGAACTATGGGGATTGCTTCGGAGCGGAGAAATCAAACACTGTCCAAAAATGTAAGGCAATAAATACAAAAGTACCTAAAAAAAACCCCAAACACCCTGTTTTTGGATCTATAGACCCTGATTAATGGATCTCTGTAGGAAATGATTGACTTGTTTCAGTTTTTTGACATTATATTTATGGAAAAACCATCACAAAACACTTATAAAAACTGGACCTGGATAGTTTGAAGGAGTACTTGGTATTTAATAGAAGCTATGAATAGTAAATAATATTTCTTGGATGCCTACTAGGTACTAGGCAATATCATCACAGGGCAGATAAATTAGTTAGCCCTATATTTATACATAAGGCAACAAGTTCAGAAGATTTTTTGCCAAGATTACACAGCTAGTAAGTAACTGAGTTGGTTTGAAGCCAAGTCTGCCTGGATAATGAAAGTACTTACCTATGCTGCAATATGTTGGTTTTATTCTAAAAGGTAATGTTAAATATTTAAAACATCTTAGTTAATTCAGAAACTTTACCAAATACCTTAGGGTAATAAATAATAATGCTATTAAAAATTCAAAGTCCCTGGCCCTCCCTGGTGGCGCAGCCGGTTAAAGCACAGCACTGAGAATCTAAAGCCGCTTCCGCATGAGTTCAATTCCCGCCTGCCCCGGAGGTGACCACATGGC
>NW_004567102.1:51003520-51025737 GCF_000260355.1 Condylura cristata
CACTCTGTCTCTGGTGAAGCCTCTCGCCACCCCTGAGCCTCTGGCCTGTCCCCCAGTTCTGTATGCACAAATAAATAAATCTTTAAAAAAAAAAAAAAATTCAAAGTCCCAGATCCTACCCCTAGAGAATGTAACTCACAACCAGGAACCTGAGTTTGTAGCAAGCTCCCAGTGGCTCTGCTGTAGTATTTTTTTTTTTAAGATTCATTTATTTGTGCATACAAAACTGGGGTACAGGTGAGAGGTCCAGGGGTGGTGAGAGGATTCACCAGAGACAGAGTGGGGAGCAGAACAGGCCAACTGATGAAGTGTACTGCTGAGGGGAGCTGTGGGTGGGCTAGGAGAGGTCTGCTGCGCCATGTGGATCACCTCCGGGGCAGGGATCCAACTCATGCTGAAGTGGTTTTAGCTTCTTAGTGCTGTGCTTTAACCAGCTGCACCACCTGCAGTAAACTTTTGACCCAAACACTTTGACAAAACATGAGCCAAACCTAGGGGATCTTAACCTTTTATGAACAGAGAATACTTTGAGAACCTGGTGAAACTTCTAGACCAAATTTTTCCCAGAAAAATACACATTTTTACATATTTTACATATTATTTTAGGGGTCTCACAGACATTCTGAAGTCATGGATATCTGGTCTTCTACGTATTCAGTGCAAACAAATCCCTTCCATCTCTCCACCAAGAGATGTCACTCTTCAACCTCCAACAGACCAATCTTTTTTTTCATTTTTCCTTCTCAGCAACAAAGGGAAGTTTCCCAGGAAATAAGTTTACTGTTTGAAATGGAGCTTCTCCTTGTAAATAAATTAGGCTCTGGCAATGAAGCTGAAATGCAATGATAGTGGTAGCTACAATCTGAAAGTAAAGGTGCTATGATTAAAACCAACAGCAGGGACCACAGATTAATATGGGTACATTCATTTTCTCAAAAGCCTCTTCTTGAATCCCTTAGGTTTTCTCTTAGGTCTCCATTTAAAGCAAGCCTTTGCGTGATCAAAAAATCAGGGCTTACACAGCACATCATTTGAAACATACTCATAAATGATATTGACAGAGTTCTCAAAAATTTACCTTAGTAGGCTTTGGAATTTAAATTAAGAAAGATATCAGGAAAGTGTGTTTGTCTTTCTAGGCCTGGGGTCTAGAACATTCTATGTGGCCTAATGCTCTGCTGATGGAGGCTAACGGTAGAAAATTTGGGAAGGAGGCATCACAAGACCAGAAACGGGCTCACACAGTGCCAGAAGCTGGAGGTAAGGACAGGCTTGACAAACATAGTCACCAGGCAAGGTACAGAGAAAGGCAAAGTATCGGGAGGTGCAGATTGAAGTACAGACCAGTTGGGGATATGGAAATTGAGATCCATTGTAAAAGAATTACTGGTTTTTCCAAATTGACCCACTCAAACCAACTATAGAAAGACAACTATAGAAAGAACCCTTTAAGTATCAACCCTAGAAATAATAAATTTAACAGCAGTTAACAATCCCACAGGGAATGAGCCCCTCCCAAAGAGAAGACTGTACCAGCACAATCTCTGCCCTGGCAAAGGTCAGCTCTCCTGCCCTCCTGTGGCTATGCAGGTGTTTCTTCACCAACCTCCTCCCTTTGCAAAGCAACAAAGGCAGCTCTGTCCCAAGAATGCCCACCTGCAAGTGTGCAGTGTGCCTCCTACCAAATTCGTCCCTTTCAGAGGCAGTTCTTTCAGCCCCCTTGTGTCTGTAGAAGCATCCTTGACTTCCCATCCCTTTTTATAATAAATCTGCCTTTTGCATGTAACTAAATGTGTCTGCCTTCTGAGAAACTCGCTGAGGAAACTCAGTGGAGCTCTGATAAAACTTTTCTCAGAGGTAACCCGAGGACCTGCTCTCTGAACCCAACACCTCTCTCTATCACCACCACCACCACTGAGGTGATAAACCCTCCATTTACCTATGGGGACACGTAAGAGAAGAGGTGGAACTGAGGACACTCTGATCATGTGCACAGGGCCATGTGGTCATGTTTGTTTGTTTGTTTGTTTCCTGGGGAAAGACTCCATGGCTTTATTTATTTTTTAAGATTTATTTATTTATGCACACAGAACTGGGGTGCAGACCAGAGGTGCGGGGGTGGAGGGGGGAGGGAGGTGAGAGGATTCACCAGAGACAGAATACAGGCAGATATACTGAAATACACTGCTGAGGGGAGCAGTGGGCAGGTCAGGAGAAGTCTGCTGTGCCATGTGGGTCAGTTCCCTGGCCAGGGATCAAACTTACGCTGCAGTGGCTGTGGACAGCTTCACTGTGCTGCACTCTAACCCGCTATGCTACCAGGGAGGGCCCGAGAGTCCATGGCTTTAAAAAGAAATAATTTATAGAGGCCTCCCTGGTGGCACAGAGGTTAAAGTCTCCATGTTGTCAAACTATTGCCAGTTACAGCAGCAAGAATTCAACCCTCCTTCTGCCCCCAGGGTGCTGAACCCACAAGGCACAGCAGACCTCTCCTGTCTTGCCCTCTGCTCCCTTCCTATATTTCAGATCTGTCTGCTCTGCTTCCCATTCTGTCTTTGGTGAATCCTCACACCCCTCGCCCCTCTAGTTTGTGTGTACCTAAATACACAAAATATTTTTACTTTTAGAAAAAGAACTCACTTATCAGAAGAGCCCTGGCTTCTCAGAGTTGGACACACAGAATGAGCAGAGCCAAGTATTTGTGAGCAGATATCTTCCTCAGACTTAGAGTGGCAGACACAGCACTGTATGTAGGCTGTGTGGACACAACATTGTCAGAGTGCATCCTGATGGTGGTTTAGATTTGAGGTAATCCACCAGAGGTATGTTTTCTTCCAGAAACATACCTTCCCTGTGAGAGGACAGAAGCATGAGGTTGAACTAGGAAAACCTGTTTCAGTGTGTATCAGGCAGGTTATACGCCTCTCTGACTCCTCCTCATCACTCAGGAGTAATCAATGCTTATCCAGCAGGCTGTTGGGGGGCAGACATGACATAAAAATATGTAAAGCTCCTAGCGCCGTGTCCGGCACAGAGTGGGTGCTCAGAAATGTTTGTTTCCATCCGTCTTCCTCGCCACCTCATTAAGGTGTCCCATAACGGGGCGCTGAGGACAAGCTCTCTGCTCTTCCTCTAGGGCTGCACCCATAAGACTGATCAGAGCCTAGCCTGGAAATCTGAAGGTGTTCCTCCTGGACTTTAACAGGGCAGACACTACCAAAAATAAGTTAGCAGACGCTAAAGGGCATGGGATGACAATAACATATTTATATGCACAAACATTTGACCTACCTGAAAACAGGTTATGATAAAATAAGATATATGGAGTTGACTTGGGAAATATTCACTAAGGAAATTATTACTGAGCAATATTTGTAATGGGGAAGGGATACGCCTTAGGAAAAAGAAAGGAGGAGGGAGAAAGTGAAGAAAGGAGCAGCAAGTGACATGTGGGCCAGCTTGGAGGGGAGGTGGACAGACATGGAGCAATTCTGCAGGGCAACAGCCATGCTTGAGGGCCTGTGAGAAGATGGCAGCAGTTAGGTGTGGGGGGAAGGGAAGCAGCTAATTGGTAGTGACTCTTGAAACCCATGATTAGGAGTTTTAATTTAATTCAAGAGGCAATTGGAGCTATTGTAAGCTTCTAAGAAAGGGGAGTGATATGATCAAAATGATGCTTGAGGACAATGGTTCTCGCTGCTTTGAGCTGGGTGGATTAGATGAAGGAGACCCTCAGGCAGGGAGGCTGCGAGCTGAGGCTATTTCAAAGAATCCGGTTAGAGGTATGGCCTAGAACAGGGCTGGGGGTGGCGAGGACGGAACAGAGCTGGGATTTATTACAAAAAGTAAACATACTTTTTATTTTAAAGAACAGGACACTGGTGCTTAATAAGATGAGGTGCTGGGAGACTAAGGGGAATCAGCTCAGAGGTTGGAATGGGGAGAAAGAGTGAAGCGATTATTACATGGTGAGATAAGTACTGAGATTACTGAACCTGGGGAATGAGAGCACAAAGCAGGAGCAGCGCCTGAGGCTGGAAGGGCCATATATAGTCAGGGAAGTCTTCCCTGAAGAAGTGGTGTCAAAATTGGGAGTTTGGGCCCTCCCTGGTGGCGTATGGGTTAAAACATAGCACTGTGAAGCTGGCCACAGCCACTGCAGCAGGAGCTGGATCCTGGCCGGGGCGGTGACCCACATGGCACGGCAGACCTCTCCTGACTCGCCCGCTGCTCCCCTCAGGGGTGTATTTCAGTACATCTGCCTGTATTCTGTTTCTAGTGAATCCTCTCACTGCCCCCAAACCTTTGTATGCATAAATCCATCTTTAAAAATAAATAAAAAAACACAAAATAAAATTGGGAACTTAATGAAGAATCAAAAGTTATCTGAATAAAAAAATTATTGGAAGGAGTGTCCCAGGCAGAAGCCACAATATGAAAGGGACAAGGAAGAATGTGCCCTGAGGGATAGAGAGGAGTGGTTTCAGAAAGGTTCCTGGGGGCAGGCAGGATGTGTGATGCAGAGAGGGCATTATGCTCTTGTTTTCCTTCATATCTTGAACATATTTGTAAGATGAATACATTCTTTGTCTGCTAACTCCATTACTTCTGTCATTTCTGGATCTGTCTCTATTGGTTACATTTTATTCTGGGTGTGGGTTATTTTTTCCTGCTTCTTTGTATGCCTGGTAATTTTTATTAGATGCCAGATGGTGTGAATTTTACATTGTTGGACATTGGATCTCATTTTTCTTCAGGAACCTTGAACTTTGTTCTGATATCCACCTACGTTATTGGAGCTTAAAAATTTCAATGCTTCAAACTTCAGGGAAGATCTAAAGGAAGCTTTAGAACAGAAAACAGAATTTTTCAGCCATGATGGAGTAACTGAGACTGAATTTGCTCTCACATGTGAAACAACAAAGAACCAGACTGAAGCATGAACACTGGTCATCAAGCAATGGAGGATCGCGATCCTTGACAGAAGAAACAAGTGCAGCGAGTCCTATGACACCCTTGTTTTCTCTCTTGAGAGGTTTCCACATCACAGCAAGGAAAACAGAATCCAGGTAGCTCCTGGGGTAGTCTCTGAGCTTAGGAGCTGAGGCTGGAGAGACCAAGTTCACAGGATAGAATGAGAGAGAAGAGATAAACAGAAAAAGAACCCCAGAGAGTCACAATATTTAATAGAGTGCTTATTAGTGCAGCATGTGGGGGAAAAAGGACCCAAGGCTGAAGAAAAACTGTCTAAAAAAAAACAGAGGGAAAAATACCTGTCACATGCATGAGACTGACAGTAGTTATTTCTACCAGCAAGAATAGAAAATTTCATAATTCCTGAAGCTTTGGTAGTACTCAAGAGTACTGCCTCAATAATGGTAAGTTTGGACCGTGACACACCAATTTTCTCAAGATGGTACAGCTACCCTGGCAGAGTACGGGCCCAGCGCTCCCACTGAGTCCCTCTAAGGCTGTTGGCTGGGGCATGAGCTAAGTATGCAGTTATCTCTTTAATTCTAGAAGTGTTTGGGGACCTATTCAGCTATCACATATTCTCTATTCAGCTATTTAAAAAGATAAAATCTTACCCTTTATGACAACATGGCTCAAACTTGAGGTGATTATGCTAAGTGAACTAGTCCCTGGAGAAGAACATTCCAGACTGGGAGTTCACTTGAGCAATTGCACAGAGATTACATTGTGTAGAGTGCTGCAATCACTGTGTCTGAAAGGCAGTCTCACATCCTCTCTGACCATAGCTGAAGGTACGCAGGGGAAGAAGTAACGCTGGAAGGTGACTCGACCATTTTGCAAGATGAAGACAGAAAGCAAGGCTGGCACTTATCCAAAAAACACCTACACTCCTCATTGGCCAATAATTCAAATCAATCTGTTGGATAAGCATCATGCAGGGCCAATTGGAAAGAAACCACTAAGGGATGTTTTACAAAGTTTTCTCTGTTTGCCCCAGTGGCAAGAGTCGGACTTTAAGGAAAGCAAGATACTGTAGAAATGAACATTTGGAACCTTTTCCCTTTTGTGTCAAATAGCTACTGAAGAGTGAAGGAATTTGAGAAGTTGATCTTAATTGTAGGTAAGCATGCAAGCATTTGTCAATACCCACCAAACTGCATACTTAAATGGTGCATGGATGCAAAAGTACCTCAAAAAGTTTACTTTTAAAAAGCAGTTTGCACAATAAAAAGTATTGGAGTAAATCTGAGTCGAGTAAGTAAACAAATGTCCCTGGTCTTAACTTTTTTTCAGCTGAGCAATAGGTTCAGAAGTATTTTAGGACCTTTAGGAAGTAAGCAGACAATAAAAAGATTCTGAATCACTTAGAAGGTGATTGGAAACAAAATTTTCCAATTAACTCTTACGATTGTTAACCAGCATGATTATACATAATTAATGATCTCAGAGATTTTTGTGACTTCCATTTTTCCTCTGCCTTTAAACATGTTCCTCAATAAGCCAATCATGGGGATGCACTGTAGGGGTGAGGGGCATAAATTTTTGGGCGTAATTGCCTCCTGAGACATTGCATTAGGCGCAGATACTCTATACTAGCACCTTGGAATCTCTTTCATCCTATAATGTATGTAATTGCTGTGCTATTTCAGAATACCTAATTCTGCTATCGTAAGAAAAACATGTACAATGAATAAAACTCATCAGAAGTATTCAATATAGAGGGGAAATAGATAACGAGCTTATGGGATCTGAATACATGTGTGAGCAAATAGCCCAAGAAACCTAGATATAATTTATAAGACATGCTAAGAATTAGGTAATAAATAAATCGGTAATCTGTGAAATATGCCATATGTTAAAAAGGACAAATAACAAGCATGTTATTTACAGACAAAAAAATTAGCACATATGTGAAGGATGGATTATGCTACCTCTAGCTGATAATTACATCATCCCTAAATTGCCCACTTTTCAATTATCTCAGTATCATCCTACATGGCCCCACTTAAGCTCCAACCCAGAAATGCAGATAAAACCATAACTGTTCAGCACAGCAACTGGCCAACCACCCCCCTGTATAAGCATACTCACCCTGCATCCTTCCACACAGCAAGCTGGGGCATTTCACACACTTCTTTTTGCTGACACTACCTGTCTCGTCCTCTGATCCCTTAACTGCAACTAAAGCAGAAGAGAAAGGTAACTTTTCTTCCATGCAGCTTGACTCCTGTTCTTGATACCCCTGTTTTGTCATTCTTCATTTTAAATAGATTCAATAAATCGTGAGATTCCAGCCATCTAATTTATGACCTCTGAGAAGGCTTTCTGGGCAGTGAAATTGGAGATGGACAACACAGTCTGATTTGGGGGATAGTTAAAACTGACTTAAAGTCCATTTGATTTTTTTTTATAGTTAAGGCAGAAGTAAAAATGACATTCCCTGTTTTGTGAACCAAGTCGGTGCTCATTCAATCAAATCCCTTCACCATGTGATTTGCCACGTAGCATAAATGCTCACAAAGAGAAGGGGAAAACAAAGCATTTTAGTGAGGGAAGCAAACTTAGAGAGGGCAGCTCCATGAATCCCTGTCACCCATGGCTTTAATAACCAGGAAGCCCTACTGTGGTGGTAGGGTGGGAGTGATAGGTAAGTGAATCCCACCCTTAGGGATCATGTGGTTTTCAGGAGCCTGAGATCCATGAAATCTGAACAAATAAAGGGAACTAAGGAGAGACAGTCATAAAGGGCATATGAACAAGAGGTGAGTGTAGATACACCTCAGGGGTGTGTGTACACATGTAAGTAAAAGAGAGCATTCCTCACTGAGGATATATGAGGTGTAGGAGAATTAGGAGATTACCACACTTTGGTAATCTGGAAGGAACCATTATTATAAGCATTCGGATGAAAAATACAAGTGTGGAACATGGAAGACATGGGAGTGAGTAGAAGCTAGAATGTAAAAAGCGAGAAGGTGACAACGGCAGTGGAAAGGAACAAATAGGTTCTCAGTTGTTCTAAATAAATAGTATTTTAAAACCTTTCTCTCTGTCTGTCTCTCTCTCTTCTCCAGCATTTCAATAGCAAGTCCTGTTGGTTCTATCTTCAAAAACCAGGAATTCAGTGACTTCTCACCACCTGTGTGATCCACATTGGGTCAGGGGATGGCCATCCCTTGGATGCTTGCCGCGGTCCCCTCAGAACAAGTTGCCTTACTTCTGTTCTTCCCCAGATATCCCTAGCATTCTGTCCAACACAGTAGCCAGTGTGATCTTTTAAAACTGAACCAGGGTGGCGCAGCACTGTTAAAGCACAGCACTAAGAAGCTTAAGTCACTTCAGCATGAGTTCGATTCCAGCTCTGGAGCTGACCCACATGATGCTGCAGACCTCTCCTGACCACCTGCTGCTCCCCTCAGCAGTGAACTTCGTTGATCTGCCTGTTCTGCTCCCCACTCTGTCCCTGGTGAATCCTCTTGCCGCCCCTTCACCTCTGGCCTGTACCCCAGTTCTGTATACATAAATAAAAAATAAAAAAAAAATAATAGATCAAAAGAGTGCTTACAGACTGATGGCTGAGATGAGAGTTAGCAATAATGAGTACATTCAATCTGACCTAGCAAATACTTAGTGATTATTTGCTCTAGGAAAAGGATCATGGGAAGTAGGGGTAAGGACTAGCTGGGATGGACTGTGCCCCTAGGGAGTTAGGATCAGGTGATGAGAGAGCCCTATGGAAGTGGGGGAAGGTACTAAGAGAGAGGAAGGGGAAAATATTTGATTTCCATCAGTGAGGGAAATTACAGAAGATACCAGGGAGGAGGGAGTCTTGGAACATGGGTAGGATTTCAAAGAGTACTGAGAACAGACTCTGAATTTTGCCATCTCTGTCATCATTTATACAACTTCTGGGGGTATTACTAATGACTTGAAATATAGTTTTTTCTATACCCATTAAAATAAGATTTATTAAAAGGACAAGAGACTCAGAAAAGCAGAAAGCTAGCGTCAAGTTCATTCACTGCTGGAACAGTTGGGTCCAGAACATGTGAACCATGCCAACAAGGTTTTAAGACAATGTGGGCAAAAACGCTTCCTTACTCAGATGCGTCAGAAGGGGAACAAAAAAAAACTCATTCAAGCGAGTAACTCTCCTGACTCCTGGACTTCGACCTGGAAGAACAATTTTCTTCCAGAGTGATATTGTTTTACAGGCAAGTTAAGATCCTCGGGGAACAGGATTCCAACAGAAAGGCTGACAGTCATGTTGACTCGCAGAGCTTGCCTACATTTTTAATAAAACTGTCAGATTAAGCAATGCCTGGCTGCTGCATATTATTAATACAAATTCTTAACTGTCACTTCGCTAACTGCTAGTAAAAGGTACGCTGGTTTCTAAGATTGTTGTTAATGAAACTAATACCCTGTTCTCTGGTAAAACATATGCTTTGGATCCGTAATTAGTAGGGCCCCTCCGTCCCAGCCTGCAGGGAACACATGTGCAGCTGAATAAAGGAGCTTATTATACCTGGGAGGGGGCAAAGTCTGTCGGTCTGCAGTTTATGGGATGATGACAGATTACAAAATGGCCCCATTATCATGGTCAATCTGTTTCTAAGCCCCTACCAGAGCTAGCAGGGTGCTAGATACTCTGAAGCCAGGTTCCCATAGGCTTCCTTCCTAAGCTGTTGTTGACATCACTGGGCAGCTCAGAGCCTACCTGATTTTTGCCTCTGTAACTACCCAGCTCTTCGCTGAGAGTCACTCGTGCGTCCCGCCACAACCACCTCCTCAGAAGACCTTACATGGATTTGAAATCCTGGGTAGCCCCCTCGTTTGTGCTAATGAAAAGAAAAAGGAAACAGAACACGGAAACCCCATGTATCCTTCGTTCTCCCCCGTCTCCCATCCTTCCCCCACTTCACCGATTTCTCTTCTACTATTTCCCTAGTTCCTCATGCCATACCTTCACCCACAGGCATATACGCCTCCTAAATTTAGTGTGCATCACCTAGAAACTCTCTCTTCCCAAAGCTTTGTTTTGAAGTCAAGTGTCATGTGTAGTGAATGACAAAACCATTTCAAACTCAAGAGGTTGAAGGATATTTGATATTTGCCTCTACCACCCCAAAAGTGGTTTTTAGGGAAAGTACATTTCCTTTCCTCATAATAATTGTACTTATAGGTTTTCTTCTCCCATGTTTCTCTTTTTCCAGGAATGCCCTGCCGTTGGCTGGGAGGTATGTGTGGGAAGGGAGGGGTGATTGTCTTTATTCACTTTGATTCCAGCTTCCCTGTCTAGTTTTTGCAACTCTCAAGCAGCCCAGTTTATGAAGAGATTCACTGGGGTATGCAACATGGTAATTCATAATATTTGTAAGACTTAATGAACAGGAATAAAACTACATTTTTCAAAAAGCAGTGTCTGACATAATTAGGAAAACTTTATATGCAAGGACTGGCAGGTATGGAATTACTTCCTTAAGGTAGAGGAAGACTTTGGTTTTGATGGGACAGCACTCACTGCTGCCACTCACTGGGGAAGTTACCTCACTTGCAAGACACAGAAGCTCTGATCCATGATTATTTTTCAGGTGACCACTAGGGACTGAGGATACCTCTGCTACAGTGGGAGATGAGAGAAGCTGGATGGACCAGAGAGCTGTAAGGTATTGCTGAAAGGAGCCCACATGAGCAGTCTTAGAGAAGAGAGGTTTATTGGGGCCAGTTGCAGGGCAGGACTCCAAGGGAGGAGAGACCAGGCCCAGGGGAGTGTAGGGAGAAAATTATACTAAAAGATATCGGGGGTGGGGGGGCGGGGGGGGGAGGAAGGGCGGTAGCTCAGTGCAGCCGAGGTAGAAGGTACAGATGAGGAAGTCCAGGCCCAGGCGACCCTCCACCTGCACAAACAGGCTTGGGGGTAGAGGCCTTGTGGTTGTGACTAGTACCTCCTCCTGGATGCTACCAGCAGGTGCAAGGTCAGTGTGCTCTTCTGGCCTCCCTGTCCTGCCTAACAAGGGCAAATGGTGTCATCTAGAAGGCTCCTGTAGTTACAAAAGGGGAAACACAAGCTGAGTCCCCTGAGGGTCTGGTGTCCATCATAACTGATTGAGCACTTAGTGTTATTTTTTCCTGTGTCTTCTAGGTATCAGAGAGCTCCTCTCTTTAGTGTTTTTATCAGTATAATGTGCCAGAAAATTATAACCTGCAAAGAAATGTGCCTGGGTCTACAGGGCTTCTAACTGGTGTGTATAACATGTTCTCTGACAAGCGTAGAGGAGGGATATTAGGAAGAGATCCCTTGTAGGTGTAAATTCATTGTAGATTGGGAATATTTCAAACAACAGTCTTTGATGTAGTGCAAAGGACACAGAATTAGAAAAGCCTGGATTTGATTCATGGCTTTCATTAACAGTTGTGTGACTGTCAACAAGTTACTGAGATTTTCTGGATCTCAGTTTCATCGTATGTAAAACAATTAGTATCATGGAACTAGCCTGGGTAAAAGCAATGTAAAAGTGCTCAGGGCAGGGTCTGGCACATGATAGGGGCTGAGTAATGAGTAGGTTTGAAAATCACGATCAGTTTTCATACCCTGAATACTTTGGTGAAGTCCCAGCCCTCAAAGGTGAGGGATTCAGGATAACATGTGCCCTTTCACACCTTATATTCTAGAGTAATACTGCTGAGGCTGCTCTGATGCCAGTGAGAAGCCGGTTGTCTGGGCAAATGACCAAATACAAAATCCCTATGCCCGGCCCTCCCTGATGGTTAAAGCACAGGTTAAAGCACAGCGCTTAAGTTTTTAGAAACGATTTGACAACGGGATTTTTTACAATTTTTACTATTTTTTATAGTAAGGTTAGGGTAACATCAGCTAAAGGTCACATTTCTCAAAGCATATTTTTTATTATTTGTTAATAACTTATATAGGAGATCAATAGGTTTTATAGAAGGGGGAAATAAATATGAGTAAAACAAGTGTTAACGGGATTTCTTTCTTACAGTAATCCTCATAGCCTCTAATATGTTAACATGCATTAAGAATATCAAGAGAATATGTGGTGTGTGTGTGTGTGTGTGTGTGTGTGTGTGTGTTCGTGCACAGTGCCTCATGCAGAATGCTTTTTGAAAAATACCGAGTTAGTTATTCTACTTTCCTCTGATGCACTCTTTTTCTAAAAGAAATTCTCTATCAGTATCAATACTTTATTTCTCAGAGTTCTTCATTTTCTTTTGGCAGGCATGGCAAAAGCCAAAATGAATATTTGAAGACTGAAATAGATACGATTTTCAGTAAGAATGGAATAGATTCCCCCCCCCCCCGCCCAGTTTTGCTTTTTTGCTACTGAAATCAGAAATGGTATTATGCTTTTTTTTAATATAGAAAATAATCCTTTAGTGACGAAACAGAAAATTATAACCAATTTTCATGTAAAACACAGTGAGAGAGGGCCCTCCCTGGTGGCACAAGGGGTTAAAGCACAACTCTGTGAAGCTATCTGCAGCCACTGCAGCACCATTTCAATCCCCGGCCAGGGAGCTGACCCACATGGTACTGCAGAACTCTCCTGACCTGCCCGCTGCTCCCCTCAGCAGTGTGCTTGTCAGTCGGCCTGTTCTGCTTCCCACTCTGTCTCTGGTGAATCCTCTCACTCCCTGCACCTCTGGCCTGCACCCCAGTTCTTGTATGCATAAATAAATAAATCTTAAAAAAAAAAGTGAGAGAAGCAAATTACAAACACAGAGATTTTTTAAATTTTTAAATAAGACTTTTTTAAAAAGAGTTATTTTACTTTTATATGCATACAAGAGCTGGGGTATAGGCCAGAGTCGCGGGGCAGGGGACCAGAAAAGGTGACCAAAATATACTACTAAGGAGAATCGTAGGGGAGACAAGAGAGGTCTGCTGTGCCATGTGGGTCAGCTCCCTGGCTGGGGATCAAATTCATGCTGTTATGGCTGCCAATATTTGATAGTGCTGAGATTTAACCCCTTGTGCCACAAGGGAGCCCTCCAAAAATAATACTTAATGGTAAAAAACAGAGTTACAATGTGATTTCATCACCATGTATTGGAAAAGTTTAATGACTTGTTATGTTCTTAATTCCTAAAAGTACCATTAATATTTGCTGAAGGATGTGATTTGATTTTCTAGTGGCCCCACAGGTGGTAATATCTGCTAATAAAAACTTTAAGCTGGACTGCATAGGTCGCTGAAATTCTTTTCAGACTTTTCTCATTAAAGCAGATTGCACTCTTGGTCAGCAGTGGCAATCACTCAAGCTTCCCAGGGGCTTCCATGTTCAGAACTCATCTTCCCTTTCCTCTACAATAGCACTTTCTTCATAGTTAATGAATATAAAGTATTCTCTGAGAAACTACAAGTTCAGAATTTCTCCTGAAGAAGGCTAAAGACAGTAGATTTTCAATTTATTTATCCTTCATTTCATCCAAAATATTTTCACACAAATTCCCTGTACTTCTCTTACTTCCTTTTATAGAATATTCTTGAACAATATGAGATAAACACAACTGATTGTAGAGGAATAGGCCCTGAACTCATCATCATGGCCATTTAAGATGTATCTAGTACAGTTTTAAACATAGTTTTGGTTTTTACCACTATGATATTCATGGTGTTTCAAAAAATAAATGACTACACCAGGCCCGACTGAGAACTATGTTAGTTCAGCTTCTTGTTTGACGGTCACCTGCTCACTTCTGTGCTGACAGACACTGCCCCTCTCTGGGCTATTCTAACAGCCCCAAACCAGCCTCAATCTTATGAGCAACTAAAGTTGTGACTTCTCTCGGGAGGGTCAAAACATGGCCAGTGAATAGATATCAGTGCTGTACTTAAAGCAGGGGTTGACCCAAGGCAAGCCTCCTTATTTGTAATTTGCTGAATAATTCATTAAATTTTTTAGGTAGAGAGGGCAGAACCAACCTAACCTCCCTCTTTCCTCCCCAGCCTCCTCCCACCCACTGAATAACCCTGACCCACACTAAATCCTATCTAAAGGAACATACCTGGAGCCTGTCCAGCCTAGCAAGAGCGGCCTGCCCAGTAGAGACCTGAGCAAACCAGTTTCACAGGAGAATTCAATAGCCTTCTATGATCACAGCCAAGAGGCAGGGGTGGAGCAGCCCCTCCTATCACAGCAGCTAAGTAGGAGGAAAGGTCAAAAAGAGAAGTGGGGAGTAAACACAGGAGGAAAGGAACCCCTAAAAAAGTGTGCTCCTCTTGGAATTATGGTGATGGCACATGGGTGAAGTGGTGGTGGGAAGTCCACAGGGATTACAACTGAGATGAAAAAATGTACAAAGTGAAGAACAATCTTAAAAAGTTATATAAAATACTCTTAAATAGAAAAAAAAAAAGTGTGCTCCTGCTTAAAATTTGGGATTGAAGGGTAGTGTGTGAGAAGAAAGGAGTTTTCCTCTAGCACCTTCGAACTGCTTCTCCCCATTTCTGCCTGTCCACATTGATCAGGGAGGAATTTCTTGGTTCTCAAGGATTCCGAGAAGCAAGATTTGGCATACAGTAGGTATCTTAATAGTTTCTGAATGACTAAATCAATGCATAGATGGACAGATCTGTTGTCACTCTTTTGTCTCTCTTTGTCTTTGATGAACCACAAAAGGAAAGGGAGATGCTTCACAAGAGGGCAGGCCAAGATAAGAACTTCTTGCAGGCTCAGCTGTGGCCCAGAGTCCCCAGGCAGGACCATCCAGGGAGAGTCTTAATGGCTCACATCACAGAGGTATTTCCTTCCTTCAAGGAGCAGTCACTGGACCCTTCTTAAAGGCGCAGGACCATGTAGATGTTAGGCCCTGACTTTTGAGATCTTTCTGAAGAGAAAGCATTAGCCCGTATAGAACAATATGAGCCACATATATACACACACATATATAAACATATATATATATATATAAACAAGTAGTTTTAAATAATATAAGGAGAACTATAATTGCAACTAGAGTTCAAAGAAAGAGATGAGTAAGGCTGGAATAGTCTATAAAGCTTTGTTGAAGTGGGATTTGACCTTAATACTGAGAACAGGCAAATGTTCATTCACTTGGAGGAAAGTTGGATTTATTTTCTGTACTCTGATCCCAACTGAGGTATCACAGCACTGTTTTAAGATGCATGCCCAAGCCCCTTTCCAATTTTCCCCCCATAATCTACATGGCAGGCCAGATTCCCGTCACCTTAAGAACAGAGGGGGGATTCACAAAGAGCAGAGCAATCTGAGAGCTGATGAGGGTAACAGGTTTGAATCTGAAGGTTCTTATTGCTGCCAGGCTGTAACTTAGACGTATAAATTGACTGCTTCAAATGTTCCATCAGCAGAATCCGCTGGGGACTGCTAATCCTAAGTGATTACAAAGAAAAAAATGACAACACGGTATCGTTTAACTGCTGAACCTTACAATGAAACACAAAGCAGCATTAAAGTTCTCTGCCTGTAATGCCACGGTTTAAGCAGTTAATCTTATTTTAGCTGAATGGCATGTTCATTACAGCAAATGGGTAGGTAAGATGTGGGATTATTGAAAGATAGATTAAACCAGTTATGGGCATCATGTGGATTTTTTAACTGTCTGATCATGGTATTTTTCAACAATCAGATCTAAACACACTCATTTAGCAGCGATTAAACAGGTGGGACACTTGCCCAGGAAAAGTATTATGTATGATTTAAGATGCTAGTTTTAAGGGCAGCAATTCATGACACTCCACACTGGCTCCAGCCTGAAATCTTCAGTGCTTAAACTGGAGGGTTCCTGAATTATCGATAAGATAGCACTTCTCTCTTTCCATTAGCTATGCTTTCACTTTTAAGCTTTTCATGGGCAGATGAAGGGCCTTTCTTCAAGGTCTCAAAACATCCTTCATGTGGGCCTGTTCCAAAGATATCTTCCAATACAATGTGATATAGTTCAGGAATGTATTTTCTTACCTCAGATACATGTATTTTCCTCAGGTTAAGTATCGCTCTGACTTAAAACCAATTACTGAACTAGGGGGAGAAGTAGAAAAAGAGAAAGAAATAGTCCAGGAACTGGAGAAGACTCCAACCTAATCAAAGGAGGAGGGACAGGAAACACAAACAGAAGGAACCTATGAAACTATGTGAGAGGGTGTGTCATCAAGTGCCAGACTGCACAGTGCTATTTGTGGAGTGCAGGCCACAGGAAAAAGACTAGTACTGACTGAGCAGTATGAGATAATAGGCACTGGGCACTGCACTGGAGAGTTTTCAAAAGATTGATCTCATTTAATTTGCACGATAATCTTGTGAGGCCGTTGTTACCATTTCACAGGTATGGAGATGCTATTTCAGAGAAGTAAACTGCTTATCCAAATAAGGTAAGCACAGGAGCATAAACCAAGTTTTGAGTCTAAAGTACTTACTTTTTACTTTCTATCAAGTAGCTTTCCTAAGAAATAGGAAGAGTCAAGAGCAAAAGAAAAGCAAATAAGATGTCTGAAAAGCAGCGGAATTGGATCTGAGTCCGAATGTACCTTCCATCCAACTTAAAAACAAAATCTTTAACAGTGTGTACCTACTTGACAGTTCTACTACCTGAAGAAATAACCTTCCCAGTGAAACTTAAAACACTATCTCAAGCTCTCCCTGGTGGCACAATGGGGGTAAAGCACTACATTATGACGCTCTCTGCAGCCAAAGCAGCATGAGTTCGATCCCCTGCCAGGGAGCTGACCCACATGGTGTGGCAGACCTCTCCTGACCCACCCACTGCTCCCCTCAGCAGTGTATTTCAGTCCATCTGCCTGTTCTGTTCCCCACTCTGTCTCTGGGGAATCTTCTCACCCACTACACCTCTGGTCTGTACCCCAGTTCTGTAAGCATAATTAAATATATCTTTCAAACAAACAAAAAACACTATCTCTTTTAACTCCAAGAACTCCCCTCTTGACTTTTGTGTCATTGTTGTTTTCGCTAATATATAAAATTTGTCATCAGAAACTCAATAAGCCCAGAGGCAAAGAAGTGACATTTTTGGAGTGGAAAACAGACTTCACCACAACTTTATCAAACCACCAGCATGTCTGGTCTTGGTGAAGCTAAGTAGGACTAAGGATAAATGGTGGCTCTCTGGAGATCAGAGTCAATAGTAAGGTTTATAGGTGCAAAGAGCTGGGGTGAATTTGAGAGCCAGAGTGGTAAGGGCATCTGCTTGAAATCAGACCATCCATAGTCATGAACTTCAGTCCCCAAGTGCGTTCCAGATTCAGCCCAAGCCAGACACTGCATCCTCTCAATCACTCTCATGCACCCATCTGGGTGTTTCAAAGACACAGAACAAGGGATGCAGACTTAGTGGCTATACCCAAAATATGAAAGGTTTCCCTGTGGTTCCCTTAGTTGTGACATTAGGAGACAGGGGAAATAGTGAACAAAAGAATCTCCTGATGCAGAGGATATATGATATGCTGGAGTCAAAGCAGCTAAGAGGTCATTTCATGGTGTTCCTATTTGAGATGTTAGGTTGGAACAAGAAGTAAGTCCTGAGGGGTGATGGAAAGTGTGCTAAGCAGTGTAATGTCAAACAGCTTTAACACTTTCATAATATCCAGTTTTTCTCAACACCCTCAAGTAAATAAACAATCTAATAATAAAGTAATTTTGCTATACACTATGGCTTCAAGACAAATAACCCTGACTCCCCTGTTCCATACGGATTACCACCCCAAGGTTCCTTCTACATAAAAATTCAGGAATCATAATCTGGATGTAGGCATAAGAGGAGAAAGGATTCATTCTGGAGATTTTACCTGTTCATTCAGCCTCTATATCTGTATGCTAGCTGTTTGCTCATACCACAGCTATTAATTCTCCAAGTCAATTGGAGAAAGACAATGAGAGAAAACATGAGTGTTGGGGGGAAATGTTAGATTTTGATTGGTAAGAGTTCCTACCAGTTTACCTAGCTTGTTTTTATTTTAACAATTAATTGCTGGTGATATCCAGTATTTATTTAATGTCACATTTTTTGGTCAGGAATGTAACCCCAACTACAATGTTATTCTGAGAAAACATTTCACATACTAAAAGGTATATTGCAGTAAAAAATAGACCCCATCCAAAAAATATTAGTAAATCCTGGGCCCATCTGAAATAACACCAAATAAACCCTCATATTACTCATTACTTTGAGTAATCTGAATATCTGATGCTATTTCTACCTCCCAAGTCCAACAAAAAATAATCCAAACATTCATTTTTTTTTACAATAAAATTATTAGATGGTACTTTTAAAGAAGGATTTAAATTCAATACCCAAAAAACTGAAATATGTTAAATTACATCAGAAATTTTTAAATCCATTTAAAAATGATAGCACTTCAATTTCCATAAGCAACTTCCTTTATTTCAAAGTGTCAAAAACCCTAACAATGTTCTTGTACACATACATATGCTATGTGTCTCAGAGTTGAGAACTACACAAAGAATTTTTCAACATGGTTAAAAAAAGAAATACTTATACATTTTAATGCTTGATGTTTATTTTTGAAGTCTATTTCTGACGCTATTTCTAATGAGCAATGATTCAACCAGAAAAATAGTAATGGTTGCCATTTTTTTTTAAAGTGCTTATTAGCAACCATATGCAAAAAGCAGTGGTTTTCAGAAATACATGATATTGAAAGGTACACAGAGTCACTAACAGAACTCCAGATGTCATTCTGTAATGTTGCACATGTAAACTGGCTTCATCTGCATTAACAAAAGATTGCTTTCAATGGCCCTCAACCACACGCTTCAAATCAAGACAGTGCTACCAGTATCAGCAGCATGAACTGTGTGACAGCGAACAAACCCCAGCACAATTTAAATGGATCAGAGCAGACTTAAAAGACCATACAGCCTGATATGTCACACATCCAAGGATGAGCCTCACTTTCACTCAGCATATATGGTAAACATTAAAAAAAAAAATGAAAACACTTTCTATCTCTCCATAGAGTATTTTACAGTATATGAAGAGATTCAAATTGTCATACCAGTTAACCAAACTCTTGTTTCTATATACAGCAGCCTTCATATTCTCAATGTATAAAACAAAGCCTGTTTTCACCAAGAAAGGAAGAAGGAATTAATAAATGAAATTCTCAACACTAAAAACCTGAGGAATAAAACTGTCGACAATTCTGAAATGAAGCTTTTTTTAAAAAAAGTTAATGATGTTCCAAAATAGAATATTATGGTTTGAGAGTGAAATATCTGACTTAAATGCAATCAGATCATTTTCATCAGATTTCAATTTTTTTTTTGGGAAAAAACAAGCTTCATCCAACCTAAATGATTTTACATTAGAGTCTTTTTTCTGACTGATGGCCCTGACATGAACCTTTCAACCATCATATAATGAGCATCCATCTAGTCCTCTATTTTCCGAATCTTAAGCTTTTCCTACTCCTTTCTCTCCTTTCCAAAAATGTCCATTAGCCCAAAGGCAAATCTCCATTAAAAAAAAAAATCACAATTTAAGTACAGTGTGATAATGTTACATTTGATTTAAAGTAGCAATAAATTATAAATTGTCAAATAACTTAATGTAATTCACAATGCAAATCCCTGGTATAAAAAGAATCCATCTTGCCCTAAATATAATAAAGCAGTCCAGTGATTTCAAATTACTTATGAAATAAAGGCAAAAATAAGGTGTAAACTACTATTTATAAAAGTCAAGTAAGAAACCAGTTACCATAAATCTTTTTACAAATGTACCTTACCACTTCTAAAAATTGTTAGAGAGGATTTTATTTAGTGCTTTCAAAAATGACTGTAAGGAAACTAGAGAGTAAATATTATTTGTAATGTATGACATATTAAATGTACATGTAAGAGTAATACTGCAATGGTGAATAACTTAAATTAATCTTTGGACCTGCTATTTTTTGGCAAGTATATGTCTTTTTCAAAGTCTTTGCTATAACCACTTAATTTTTAAATAATGGTTTTCAAAAACTTTGCTACTCAAGATGTTACATTAATAAGGAAATACCAGATGTCTCAAATAGTAACACACCTACAAAAAAAAAAGCCTACACAAAAGATGGTCTTTCATCTTTTGTTATTATAACAAATACTTTTAAAAATGACAACATTGCTATGCCTACAAATTAAAAACACTCAAGCTCTTAAAAAAGGGGGCAGAAAAGGAAAGAGAAATTGAAAATTCTTATTTAAAAATAAATCTGAAGTCCTTCCATTTCTTCAGAAGTTGATTTGTCAAAACACAGTTTATCTTCTTTTGGACCAAGCTGTGTCTTCCACCATTCATGGGATATGATGTAAACTCGCCATTATGGTTTCAGTTTGAATTTTCTTGTAGATTTGCAAAGCTGGTACTGGACTTAATACGTTTGGCTAGATAAAACAAAAAAATGGTATATTTTCACTTAAAGTTAATACTCTAAACATGATTATTCATTTTTATATAAATTATAGTGTTCATCTATTGAGTCTATGCTTGAATCTGAGTAGATTTGATTTTCTAAAATTTAAAACTTAAGTTCATTTTTTCCTACCAACCTCAAAAAATACAACGTAGCTAGAAGCTGCACATGACCTTCTTAGAAACAGTACCAAATAAAACAGACACAATTTATATTATCCTGAACATTACAATCTTAAAAAATACTCAACTTAAAAAATGGAAGTATTATAAGGTATAATAATAAACTTATATGTTTTAAAGTCTCAGTTAAGAATCCAAAAATAAATTTCTCTTAAAATAATTCAGTGACAGAGAATTAAAAAGATGTGGTATATATACACAATGGAATATTACTCAGCAACAAAAAAAAATAAACACATGCCTTTTGCAGCAATATGGATGGAGCTGGAAAAGATTATGCTTAGTGAAATAAGCCAGAAAGAAAAAAAAAATTCCGGATGGTTTCACTTATAGCAGGAGTTTAACGGACCAGGCAAGAAAATAACAATAATAATTAACAGTTATATATCAATATAACATATTATATATTATATAATATATTATATATCAATATAACAATAATAATTAACAGTTATATATCAGTTATGGGGGTGGAGTGGGGAATGGAATCAAAAACAGTGGGGAGAGGGAAGTGCACTGGACTATGGTGATGGCATATGGGTGATTTGGTGTTGGGAAGCCCAAGGGGATTGCAACTGAGATGGAAAAAGGCACAAAATGATGCAAAAATCAACTATTATAAAAAAAATTTCAATGAAAGAATTCTGCAATATTAAAAAAAAATTTCTAATGGCTTGCAATGAGAAGTGAGTTGTATAGTACTTGCACTGGCATGACCTAACAAACATGGTTGCTAATAAAATGTTACTATCAACTTTTATTGTGATGGGAATGAAAAGAGACATTAGGGTTAATTTTTTTTAAAGATTTATTTATTTATTCATACAGAACTGGGGTACAGGTCAGAGGTGCAGGGGCAGTGAGAGGATTCACCAGAGACACAGTGGGGAGCAGAATAGGCTGATAGATGAAGTACACTGCTGAGGGGAGCAGCAGGCATGACAGGAGAGGGCTACTGCCCATGTGGGTCACCTCTGGGGTGGGGATGAAACTCACACTGAAGCGGCTATGGCTAGCTTGCAGTGCTGCATCCTAACCTGCTGTACCACCAGGGAGGGCCTGACAACATGACTTTCTAAACCCATGTATTATGTCAGCTTAAACTAATGAGCAACTTAAACTGAAAAACAACCTAAGCTAGAAATCTACTTCTAAAACTTTCAGTGGGTTTGAAAGGCAGATGAAACCAATAGATTTTTTTCCTTTGCTACTGTTTAAAATTACAAGAAATAATCTAACTTGTTACTTACTAATTTATTAAATTAACTATGTACAGTGAGTACATATCTGTAACTTCCTTATCTCTATTAGATAAATCACAACACCCTTCACAATTCTACCCCAGGGATCACCTAGTGATGAATCCCAATACGCCCAATGCAGTCATTCTTATCCTCCTTGTGCTCCAACCACAATAAATCTCTACTACACCTCTTGTAATTGGATTATGGCCTGTGTATTGTGCATAAAGGCATGCATTGTGCCTGTTCATTTATTAAAGCATGATGAAGAATTTTACAGGACTGGCATTTTTTTTTTTTTAAGATTTATTTATTTATTCATACAGAACTGGGGTACAGGCCAGAGATGCGGAGGGTGAGAGGATTCACCACACACAGAGCGGG
>NW_004567102.1:51026817-51032365 GCF_000260355.1 Condylura cristata
TTCATCTATCTGCCTGTTCTGCTCCCCACTCTGTCTCTGGTGAATCCTCTCACTGCCCCTGCACCTCAGGCCTGTACCCCAGCTCTGTATGCATAAGTAAATAAATCTTTAAAAAAAATTATTCTTACTATTATATGGAGAATGGACTGTAGTGGACAAGAAATGGAAGTGAAAGTATCAGCTAAGAGGGTTCTCAATGAGTGCAGATAAGAGATGAGGATGGCCTGGCTATGTATATTGTCAGTGTACACACAGAAATGACAATTTAACATAAATTTATGGAAGCAGGGCTGGCAGTACTTGATGAATTTAAAAAAGGGTGGGTAAGGGAATGTGGGAGTGGGTAAATAAAAGAAGAATTGAAAGAAATTAAAAGACAACAAGATTTGTGACTTGCACAAATACATGGATAGAGTTGGCTTTTACTGTAAAAACACAAACAAGCAAAGAAAAACACGGTAGAGTTTGGATTTGCAAGGCAAATAACTTGCTGAACCAAGTCCTGAGAAATAAAGTCTCTCAACAGTGACATTCTGTTACTATTCTAAGTAAGTGCTTTTAGAACTACATGATTACATATTTACAGAATTCTAGTTATCGTCTTCAAAAAGCTCTAGTAAGTACACTCATGATAAAGACTCACCCCTCTAACTACTTTTTTAAGTTGACAAGACATTATAAATCTAGCCAAATTGATCTACAGAAATGTTTTTTAGAAGTTAGATACATTAAAATTGAAATTAGACAAATGACAGAGAAGGTATGCTAGAAAGAAATTCATAGGAAAAATAATTTTTGTACCCTACGTATAAATAGTTCAGAGAAAAAAGCCTAATGTAAAAAACCTAATTTTCTCCAAACTAAAATTAATCCATATTTAAAGTTATTTAAAATAAGGAATTACTCCATAATTCATTCTGATAAGTAGTTCATGTGATTTAGAAAGCCACTTTTTCAGCTAAATAGGATCTTTTAGTTAGCACTTTTTCTGCTCTGCCCTGTTTGATGGGGAAAAGAAAAGAAATGTGTATGGAGCTCATATTATATGTCAAGTAACTTAACAATTATAAAAAGAAACTTACGTAGAATGAGCTTGCGTTTCTTCTGTTCTGAGTGAAGAAAGCTACTCAGGTAGAAAACCACAGGTAGAAAGAGAATGAACAGGGAAACAGCAATAACAGGCACTGTGTCACTGCAGGGGACCGAACAGTTGAAAGTTCGACTCCAAAGTTTTCGAGTGATGTTCATCTGGAATAACAACAAAATAATACCGCAGTATTTTATAGTTAAGTTGTCTTCAAATAAGGAAAACTATTTTGCTAATAACTTAAGAGGCAAGCAAAATTCCGATGAAATATACAATCTTAAAGGAAGAATTCATTGATAGTTGAGGGTAATTTCTTCTTCCAGGGAAATCAACGAGTTCACAATTAGTTGTACAAATTTATATCCATATAGAAATTTCATATTCTATTTTTATTATGATCTTACTTATTTTTTGCATATAAGAACTGGGGTACAGGTCAGAGATATAGAGGGTGGTTGAGAGGATGCATCAGAGACAGAGTTGGGAGCTGAACAGGCAGATCTACTGAAATATACTGTTAAGAGGAACAGGAGGCAAAAATGGGAGAGGTCCGCTGCACCATGTGGTCAGCTTCTGCCCAGGGATTAAACTCAGGTGAGCCTTCACAGTGGTAGGGCTGACACTTTAACCCCTAGGCAGCCAGGGAGAACCCCAAAATTTCATATTCTAAATTCATAGCACTGTTCAAAGAATGTTCACCTTTCACAGATTTGAAACAGAGAACTTATCAATATGATATAGTTAGATTCTGTTTCATTCATTAAAAATTTTTTAAAGGGTAATTTTATGAGGTGATATATTATAAATCATTAACTTGACTGTAGGGATCTTTTTACAATGCATGCATACATCAAATCACCGCAATATACATTTTAAATATATCACAAGTTCATTTTTCAATTATACTTCAATAAAACTGGGGGGACGGTCATAAAACGAATTATGTTTTCATATATAACATCACTGAAATTGTTGCAATGTTTTAGAACAGAAATAAATCAATTTTAAAGGATTTCTGGTCAAGAAGTATTATGAAATGCTGAACATCTTATCTGAGATATTATGAAAGATTAACACTTGTGAAAAATTTTTTAAGAGCATAATATCTAAGAGGTCAGAATACTTTATTGGACAATATTAATATTTATCAACATACAATGAAAACATACAGTTAGGGGCTGTAGTTCTTCACTTTCACTGAGCTCATGATTTTAGAAGAACAAGCTGAGTGATGTAATAAAACCATCAAATTTAATACAGAAAGCTTTCTTGCCTTCATTTTAATTGAGACATGGTTTGCAAATGGTGCACTGTATGTTTAAGTTTTGCTTACTGCAAGAAGAATGTTCTAAAATAGTCAGGTTGATTTCTTGTGTAATCCGACTTAACTCACAGAAGCATATTTATTTTTCTTCATTCTTTTATTTTGTATACATTTAGTGTTTATCAAGAGCCTACTAGAAACCAGGTACTTACTCTAGATATTACAAATCAAGCAGTAAAAAGAAATATCCCCATACTGCCTCCATTTTACTATCCTGAAGACTACAGATCTGCTATACTTCTCTCTGAGCTGCTATGCTAATTCACACTAATCATACTCAGCCATTAAGTTAATCAATTTTTACCTCAACTTCTCTACTGCTAGTCCATAATTTCTCCATTTCCTTAATGCCTCAGTATACAGCCATCATATTCCTTTAAAAAGGCACGATTGCCATCTAGTGATGCCCCATGTAAAGGCATGCTATGCTGTAGAGAAAAAAGCCTTTCTGGCCAATTTATTCATTATAGGTTCTGCTATATGCCAGGAACTAGGTACTGAGCAGTGAACAAAAGAAGATATAAGGTCTTTGTCTTTATTTGTCTTCTATTTGAATGAAAAAAGAAATACCAAAAGTAAGTAGATAAAATTTTCAGATAGAAATGGATATAAATAAAGCAATGGGATAGGAAGTAACTGAGGAATGCCTTCAGAAACACATTATCAAACCCAAGAACCTTCTTGAATTAGCAATAAGTGTACCAGAAATCTAAATGTAAATGAGTAACAAGTTCAAAGTAACCTCTGAAAATGACACACATTATCAAATTAAAAACCAAAACATACCAAATTATTAATTATTGACTCACTTATAAAGTACCTACCTGGTTAATTTCCATTTAAAAACTATTTTATAGATCAGAATATTCTAAAAATGTGTTACCTTATAAGTAGTTATTTTTGGTTGAAAACAGCATCTACAGATTTCAGTAAATCTCTATAGGGGGATAATACTATTGATATATCATTTCAGAAGCTAAGTACTTACTGCATCTTCCACATCAATGCATAAATGTGTTCCAGATTCAGCCTTATTCTCAAGTTCGTTCATTTTTTGCATTTCATTGTACAGACTACTCAGAGTTTTGTATGAGTCACGACAGTTTTTGCATACTTCTGAGTAATTCCTTAACTGTATACTCCCCTAGGCAAAAATAATACACACAATAAACATCATCTCTTTATTGTAAACTTTGTCCTCCGAAAAGTACAGAAAATATTGTAGCATGTTAAAGTACTAAGTTGCAATGTTAGGTAATTGACTAAAATCATAGAAGTTCCAAAATTATAAGACCTATTCATATGTATAGATATCAATTATTAATACAATAAAACTGGAAATATTTATTACTCATTTGTATAAAGCAACATTTAGTTCTAAGTATCATTTGAAATACCTGAAGGTTATTTTCAAAGCAGGTCAAGGTCTGATTAAATAGACTGAGGAAGTACACTGTGTTATTTGATAGTTCTTCACTTGTGTTCACTAAACAATCTGTCAAAAAAACAAAAAAGTATATTAATATACTTCAAGTATACATGATCTGTATCTCTCAAGTTCTATCTCCTATTTAACATTATAGCAATTCTTTTTTTTTAAGATTTATTTTATTTATTTATGCATACAAGAACTCCAGTATAGGCCAGAGGTACAGAAGAGTGAGAGGATTCACCAGAGACAGTGGGGAGCAGAACAGGCCGCCTGACTGAAATATACTGCTGAGGGAAGCAGCAGGTAACACAGGAGGTTTGCTGTGCCATGTGGGTCACTCCCTGGCCAGGGATCAAACTGGTGCCATAGTGGTTGGCATTAGCTTGATAGCTCTGAGACTTAATCCTTGTGCCATCAGGGAGGCCCTATAGCAGTTCCTTTTTCAAACAAACATGAAATGTTCAATGTAAGAGAATTTTCCAAACACACGAAGCTTTAAAAAATTGTTGTCATAACCAATTTCATTAAAATAATCATATAATCTCATTTTATAAAAAAAAGAACCAGAAAAGTTAAACTGAGTTGATTGTGTAAGATGCTAATCACGAACAGCATTTTTCAAATGCTCCCTTTAATAGGGGTGCTCTTAGTGCTTTTTAATCCCACATTAATTTTATCTAAGTTCATATGCTTTTTAAAAACATTTTTGGTGTCAAATTTAGTGCTCTTCCATCTTCACTAGTGGGTAATTTATTCTATCAAACAGGATGACTATTTTTAATTTGTTCTTTTTAATTTACCATGAATTGGAAGACCAGAGAAACAAGTTTGGGAGAGTTTTGCCTAAAATAATAAAGGGGGTTTCAAGAGAAGTCTGGAAATAGAATTTCTTTATAAATAAACTTTTTAAAATCTTACATAAATGATGTTCCTCTGTAACTTGCTACTCTTGCTTAGGATTAGCTCAAGTTTATCCTTTTGTTTTCTATGCATGAAACAGTATACTTCACCTTTTCTCCCTTCTTGGGTGAACCTATTTTGTTTTCTGTTTCAGATAATTTATTAATTAGTGTAAACCCTAATACAGGGCTTCCTTGGTGGCCTAGGAGCTAAGTCTCAGAGCTACCATCACTAGGGCCTGAGTTTGATCCCAGCCTGGGAGCTAACCTGGGCAGCAGACCTCTCCTGTCTTATCCATTGCTCCCCTCAGCAGTCCATTTGAATAGATCTGCCTGTTCAGCTCCCCACTCTGTCTCTGGTGAATCTTCTCACATACACTTAACCCGCACCTCAGCCCTCCACCCCAGTTCTTCAACACAGAGATAAAACAAACAAAAAACACAATGCACCAATATGACTTTGTGCATTTAGAGGGAAACTGCTTCCTGGTTAACTGGAAAATTGTGTGATAGAAGGCTTCCGGAAGACTCATTCTCAGCTGCTTTCTAGTAAAACATTTTTTTATATTTATATAATACTTATTTTTACATCATTTTGTACTTTTTTTTTCATTTCAATTGTAATGTCCATGGGTTTCCCATCACCGAGTCACCCATGTGCCATCACCATGGTCCCGTGCACTTCCTTCCCTCCTCCCCATTTTTGATCCTATTCCCCACAAAATGTCTCTGGTATATGGCTGTTCATTATTCTTATTATTTTCTCGCCTGGTCCATTATAATTATACTCCTGCTATGAGCAAAAC
>NW_004567102.1:51032801-51035362 GCF_000260355.1 Condylura cristata
ATATCTAGGAGTGGGATTGCTGAGTCATAGGGAAGCTCCATGTTAAGCAGTTTGAGGAACCTCCAAACAGTTTTCCATAGTTGTTGTACTCTAGTAAAACATTTAATTTTGAAATTTGTCCTTCTTTCCTTAGTTTTTGTCATTTATTTCACTGAGTAAAACTTGTATTGATCACTGGCTATCAGTCCTTTTCAACAATATTTCTAGGTTGTTCCTTCTGTCCCAGTGAGCATCTGAATTGAACAATGCTAACCACCCAATCAGTGTTGGTCCAGCACCTCTAGCTTCAATAAATATGAAGACAGGGATCATGTTCTGACACTGGTTGGCCTGACTGAGGGCCTGGTGGTGCATGGTCACAGTCAATGTCTCAGGCCAGGAGAGAACATATTTGCATGGCATCCGATTCCATGGTTTCTGCCCATAAGACTTATTTTTTTAAGATTTTATTGATGCATATAAGAACTGAGGTATAGGTCAGTGGTAAGGGGGAGGTGGGTGAGAGGATTCACAAGAGACAGAGTGAGGAGCAGACAGTGGTTCTACTGAAATATACTGCTGAGGGGAGCAACAGGCAAGAGGTCTGAGGCACCATGCAGGTTAATTCCCTGGCATGGGATTGCCTTCATGCTGCAGTGGCTGGTGAGAGCTTGATAGCACTGAGAATTTAACCCCTGTGCCACCACAGAGGCCCCCATAAGTCTATTCTTTATCCTCATTTTGCTTTTACATCTCCCTGTGTTTCTCAGCTTCCCTTCTTCTGGCTCAAGTGCATGGTTGTATATCCTAGAATTTGTGGTCAACAGCTTTAATCTCACTCTCCTACAACCCTTGCCCTCTTTACTTCCTACCGGCTCCAACATTTCCAATCCTGAACTGCCTCCATCTACTTTTTCTACTTCCAATTCTGGTTATAAAACACTATTATAAAACATTGTAAAGTTGTAAGAAAATAATTCAATATAAATTCTGACCTCAGGATCTCGAAACAATCCTTGTAGACACCTTACCAATTACTCCACAAAGGATGTTCCAAATATTTTCTATTCTCTAGTATTGAACCCTTCTCATGTCCCCTGAATTTCAGCTGGTAGCTGTATTTTATACCTACTCATGCCTATTTAACATAATATTACAACAAGGAACAGAAAGACAGAAGAGGTGGCTATTTAAATTATCCGGGAGAAAGATGGTGATGCAAATAGAATTTAACAAATAAAAGACTGAATAAGTAGTAAAAGGTGTAAGAATAGGTCACCTTGGAATATTCCTCTTTGGGATAAGGATTGTTTTATGCTAAATGTAAAATGAGAACCAGTTGATTCAGAAGTTCTAAAAACAGGACCCAAGTTTTCCATTTGTTAATTTGGTGTGTAAACTTTATATAGGAAGGAAATACTAACCAAAGGAAAGACTCTAAATAACATCTGTATTATAAATCTTACTAAACCACTCTTGCTTACTATCTAGTCACCTCCGTAAAACTGTGCCTCCTCCATCCAGAAACCTTGCAGGAATGTTACAAACATCCTTTTCCTTTGATTAGCCCAAGATGATATGTAAACACAAATTCTAACCACTCCTTTGGTTTCTCAGCACTGGTTTCTCCCATGTGGATATGCACACATTAATCAACTGTCTCTTTTTAATATAATTTATAGTTCCAGCTGGAGACCCTAAGGTAATAAAGGAAAATGATTTTTTTCCTCTTTCAGAATAGATGCTAGGTTATGACATGATATGAAATAGATATGTACTATGGTAAACAACAATCCTATGGGGAATGCTAATGTTAATGCATACTCGCTATTTTCCAAATGCTGTGTCAGTAGTTTCAATGCATATACTCACTTTATGTTTATAACATTCCTATAAGGCAAGAACTATTGTTGTCTTCCCTTTAATCAGGAAGAGGCTTAGAGGAATTAAGGAAGTTGCCAATGTCACAAAACTGTTGAGAACTGAATTTCTGCTCAATCTGATTCCTGTACTCTCAAACATTGAAAAGAAAACATTCAGAGCTACATTCTACACCATTAAATTTCGATATTCAGAGTCAACAATTCCTCCACTACCCAGAGATATGCATGCATTCAGGCAGACACCACAAACTGGTCAGTATTGGCAACTGATGTGAAACATAAACCAGGTAAATAGGGCAACACTTAGCACATTAATTCCTTAGTAAAAACTAGAAAAAAACACTCCCTCTGGGTGAGTTAATTACAAAAAGCTACTGCCAGAAGCTGCCTCAGCCCCATTCATCTTCTTACACAGCTCCCTACTGTAAGGGCTAGTCATCATCTGGCCCAGCAGATGAGCCTGTTCTAGAGGCTTTACCCCTTAGAGCTCAGGCATTCTACATTCCCTGCAGCTTTGTCTTCTAGAGAATGTAAGTCCTCTGATTGTTCACCTTATCATTCAAAAACTCAAGGGAGCACTGTAAATTAGGAAACAAAATTAAGTGATATTCAGAGGATCATACATCAAGCTAGGCAATGAAATATTAAATACACTTTCCAGACTTCTAATTAAGTATTCTCTTAATTATACTATTTTTT
>NW_004567102.1:51036325-51046350 GCF_000260355.1 Condylura cristata
AAATCTTAAAAAACAATAAAAGGAATATGAGAGCAATGGTAATTTTGCCTGTACAGCTGAAATATTTCTTTATGAAAAGGTAATTTATAGAAGTATTAGAAAATTAGACAAAAAGAACAAAAAAGAAAAAAGTAATTTATAAAGGAAGCCTCTTACAACAACAAAAGAACTTAATCACTTCTATTTTACTGACATTCCTTTTCATTTCAAATAACTTAAAAATTAAACTAAAAGCTAATATAGGCTGGTCATATTAACTACTACATTAATGCAGTATCATCAAAAATTTGTAGTGATTAGTAGACAGTGTTATTACAAAGCACAAAGGAGTTCATTTATATAATGGGTTAAAAATGTCTTCATTATTAAAGAGCCCTGACTTTCTGATTAAAAACAAAGGAACGCTAGTAAAATTCCTCTTTTATCCTTTTGCAAAAATTGAGAGCATAAGGTTATAAGCAGCAAGAAGCTATATATTTTAGAAATTAGTAAGTTAAGGAATATTAGTAATAATAAAGCTTCTATAAGCACTAAGTGAAGTGGTCATTATGAATTTTCCTCATTTCACATAATCAATGCAGCCTCATCAAGGACAGATTAGCATCTCTTCTTTCTCAGTGAGGGCACAGATATCAGCTCAAGAGGCATTCTTAAAGGTGTTAAGGATTCAAGTTAAGACCTTACACAGAAATCTACTAAATTATCATAACAGGAATAATGCATCTTTAGATAAAGTATTTGGCATCTATTAGGAGTTTATAGAGTTACATTTTTCAAAACTAGTTTTATAGAAAACAACAGAAAAAAATCACCAGTTTTTTAAATATGGGGCATGTTTTAGAAAATATCGTATAAACTGCTGGAACTTTGTAGCTGAATAACATAATTAAGCTTAATAAACATGAAAACTAAGACTTTTCAAATAAGACATAAATAAGAACATCTAATGAATGTTAAGTACAATACCATGTAGATTAAATATGGGAAAGAGTGGTTAATTGGCCTGGTTAACCATTACATTTTATTACTGATTTTAAGAATCAAGACACAGTAAGTAAAGCAGAATGTGCCTTTCTAAAATACATCTCTTTGCAATAAGGACTTTTTTAGCTGAAATTACTTGAAAAAGGATAAATGCAGGGATAGGCTTTCTCTGAATTCTCTTTATCTGACTGAAAACATACCCACCGGAAGAAACAAGGGCATAAATTCCTCCCCTGGGAGTTACATCATCCAGGGAAGACTGACTAGACTGGCTCTTATTGTAGGAGAGGCTAGAAACAGACACTATACCCAGCCAAACTTTGTCACAAACTATCTTATCTCCTATCTCTTCTTTAAAGGGCTATTCATTTTTCTTAAAAACCATTCACTCTCCCTTAAATGACCTCTCTCCTCCCACCCCCAATTAAGTTCTCAAATCTTCCTTCTATTTTTGGTGGTTTACTTCTTTCCCAGAGATGCTCAGATGCATGTAATATTAAATATCAATGCATTTGGATGCCTTTTTCTCTCATTAGTCAACCTATCAGTTTATTTCATACACCCCTCTAGTGAACCTAGGAGAGTAGAGGCTCTTTCCTTCTCAAAATGAATTATATGTACTAGTTGAAAGTTAACTTTCCTTTGCTGGATCAGGAAGTACATTAGGATAATACAGTGGTTTAGTAGCATCATTATACTTATAAATTATCACCCAGATAACTACAGATACAGGTTATTCTTAAGAACAAATATATGGACTGATAATTATTACCACATTTCATATTGGATACTACGCATCAAAGAACCAAACCTCCCTATTTGCAGGAGACTTTTCCCAGTAACAGTTTTTCTACATAAGAACTAAACAAAAACATAAATCCTTAGAAAAGTTACTTAATGACTTACAGGTTCACAGATTTTTCAATCCATCCTATTTTATGTTTTCTTTGCGTCTTGTCTAAACTATCGTGGTAACTTTTTTTACTGGTCCTTCTCTATCTCTTCCAATGGATTTCTAGAAAATAAAGGCTATAGTACATACTATGATAAAGTACTAGAGTATTTCTAATAACCTTTTAAATTTCATGTGTGTTGTAAACCCTCAAGATATGAAAGCTTATTGCCATTTCTTTTTTTTTTTTCTTAAAGATTTATTTATTTGTGCATACAGAACTGGGGTACAGGCCAGAGGCTCAGGGGCGGTGAGAGGCTTCACCAGAGACAGAGTGGGGAACAGAACAGGCAGATCGACGAAGTACACTGCTGAGGGGAGCAGCGGGCGGGTCAGGAGAGGTCTGCCACACCACGTGGTCACCTCCGGGGCAGGCGGGAATTGAACTCATGCGGAAGCGGCTTTAGATTCTCAGTGCAGTGCTTTAACCCGCTGCGCCACCAGGGAGGGCCCTTATTGCCATTTCTTAACAGTATTCTGTGTTCCAAGCACTAAAAAATATTGACATAAATGATAAACTACTCTGCCAGTCAAGGTCCTACTTTCCCTTTCTGACAATTCCTTCCACTGTGCTCCCAGGTCCCTAGGCCATCTACTGCTCTTTTATGCGTCTCTGTCCATAATGTTTCTCTATCTGCAGTGTCCTTCCTCTCATTATTTGGTGAAACCATGCCAAGCTATAAAGGCATGGGACTAAAAGGTAACTCCTCCAGGAAGTCAAATCAAATTCTCTCCAATTTGATTTATTTTCTACTACCCCAAGGACTCTATAACTTTATTAAAGCATTTGTCTACCTTCAATTACATTATAATAAGTGTGAGTTTCCCCCTCATAAATTATAAGGTACGGAAAACAAGAACTGCCTGATAAATTGTTGGTACTCAAAACACTTTTGAATCAAAATAATGCTTTAGTTTTTCTGAAGAATCCCTGAAAATAGATCTTATTGTACTATACAAAGACATTACCAACAGGTAAAACTGGTAGGACAGATATTATCACTTATTATTTTTATAATAATAGCAGATTATTATAAACATCATATTTATTGTATTAAACAGTTAGTATTTCTTAAATATTAACTATGAATCAGGTACTGAAACAAAGTATACAATTTATTTCACTTGATCCTCAAAACCATCATATATAGTAGATTCATTATTACCACCTCTTTACAACTGAGGAAAGTGAAGTTCCAAGAGGCAAAGTTATATGCCCAAATCTGACAGTAGTAGGTTAGGACTAGTAAGTGGCAGCACTCAGAATCAAACACAGATCTTTCTTAATTGCAAAGTTCATACTGTTAACTGCTACAATTTTCTGCCTTTTAGTATTTGTGTAAGCAGTTCCCATGAATAAACAATGAATGTAAGTTTAGTAATAAAAAGTATTATCTAGCTCAAAAATACCAAAATTCATGAAAATAAAACCTGACATCTATACTACTGAATGATAAAAGTAGCATTACTTACTTGCTTGCACAATTACTTACTTGCACAATTTGCCTTCTCCCATGTGATATTAAAAAATTCAGAGAGAATCACAACTATTTGCACTCTATCTGCCATTAATAGACTTCTGGCACAATTATGACTCTCTGAAGTATTCTGTAATGAAAGAGACAGGAAAATACAAGTCATTTTTAGACTTCCCAAACAACAATTTGAGGCAAATGGAATAAAATGATCTCATAGTAAGAATTAAAATATTTATTATAAACATTCAAATTTGTTTTGCTATGATCAGATAAGGACATTATTAACAATGGTAACAAAACAATAGCAGCTATCATATTGGTATCAGGTTCACTTGCAAAGGAAGAAAGTCTTTGCTTGTTAAGTACTTGTTTCTATAGTACAGCATCAGTTACTTAGATCTAAATTGCATGCCATGTCATATTTCTTACTTATCGGGAAAAATTCTGGAAAAGCTATTCAGCACAATGTAATATTGTCTATTTCTAATGGAAATAGTGATTTTCATTTTCTTTCCTGCCTCCCAAATAAATTTCTCTACAATATATACTTACATAATTTGTAGTCTGGTGAGTAAATGATACAAAATATTTAATTTCATCTTCTGGGCAATCTTTGGCTTAAAGTTTATAGAAAAATGTGTCACATTCAGTCTGTATCCTGATAAAAAATGTGTTTTCCACAAGTCATTTTAATAATGAAATACACACTATGCAAATAATTCCAAGGTTCGGAATTATTTGATCTGTATATTATTTCCTTTCCTGTGTACCCCAAACAATGAACTATGTCCTGTAGACACTTCAGTCTTTCAAAGTTATTTAACTCTTATTATTTACTAAGCATTATAGGAATCATGGAGTTTTGAGGTATAAAAATTTGTGTAAGAAACACCATCAACACTGGGACTTTTAGAACAGTACACAGACAGGCAATTACATAATGTGATAGGTAAGAAAAGAGAGAAGAGTGATAACTCAGGAAAGAACTAATCAGTCATGTACAATGAAATGCAAACACCACTAAGTATTTATCCAAAGATTATAAAAATACTAACCCAAAAATATATATGCACCCTATTTCATAGCAGTATTATTCACAACTTAAATGCCTATCAACAGATCAATGGATAAAGAAGTTGTGGTATAGAATTTGCAATGGAATATACTTAATTATTTTAAAAAGATGAAATCTTTAATTGGGGTTACATTGGCTTATAACACTGTATGTGATTCAGAAACACACATGTCATCTCACCACCCCCACCCCCAAGGTACCCAGTGTCCTCTACCATAGTCCATTGTACCTCCTTCCCCTCTGGTAGTCTCAATCCTACAATCATATTTCTAATTGGTTTGGTTTTCTCTGACCCTTTGTTTCTCTATATTCCACAGATAAGTGACACCATCTGGTATTTGTCTTTCCTATTCTGAATTATTTCATTTAGCATTATCCCTTCCACTTACATCCATGTTGTCATTAATGTCAAGAGTTCATCTTTTTATGGCTGAGTTCTACTCCATTATAGAAATATACATCTTCCTTATCCACTCATCCTTGAGCACTTAGGTTGTTTCCACAATCTGGCTATTATAAATAGTGCTGCTGTGAACACAGGAGTGCACCTATCCCTTCAAAATAGCATTTTTGCATTCTTTGAACAGATACCAAGGGTAAAATTGCTGGATAATAAGGTAAAGCTATTATTAATATTTTGAGAAATCTCCACACTCTTCCATAGGGGCTGGACCAGTCTATACTCCCATGAACAGTGTATAAGAACTCCTTTTTCTTCACATCCTCACCAATATTTGCTTCTGGTCTTAAAAAGATGAAATCTTGCATTAATATGGATAGACTTGAGATGATTACATTAAGCAAAGTCAGTCAGAAAATGAAAGACATTTACAGATGGTTACACTCATTTGTGAAATCTATTAAGCAAACCAAATTAACTAACAAAACACAGTATAGGGAGTTTCTCTTAGACCCTTAGAAAACTATGGTGGTTCCTAGAGGGCAAGTTGCAGTTGGGTGGGAATCATGGAGAGAGGTAGCCAATTTGAGAGTGTGAACGTGCTAGAACTTTGGTAGTAAATACAATGAACACATTATCAAGGTATGAAGCGTCTTACTCCTGAAATTTATCTAGAATTGTAAACCAATGGCAAATTAATTAAATTTTATTTAAAAAACAAAGATGTGCCCAAATGAATGCTCACAATTGAAGCAGTAAATTAAATACAACATTTTTAAAGTCCGTTTTTTGGAATTGCTTCCACTGTAAATCACAGAAGAAAGCTTTTATTACTTCTTGTGTAGCACATGTCCTAAAGAGCCAGACAAGCTGGGTCACGCATTGGTAATCTTGGGCAGCTAAGGTAAGTTGAGGTTCCATTTCATAATCATGAGTTCTATATTTATTATATTAAATAAAACAGTATACATCAGGCATTTAGCATAATGTCTGCACAGAGTGATTGAATATGACTTTTCATCTAGCCACCTTACCGCCAAAATTAGTGGTATATATGGTTAAGCAAAATCAGTTACTTAAATTCTAGCTTCATAAGGCTGGCGTTTTAAAAATCACAATGAATGTTCAATGAGTGAAACAGTTCAGTTGAGGAAGACATCAGTGTGGTGGGGGAAAATTAGGGAAGAGTTCATAGAGGAAGTGGTATTTAAAGTAATCCAACTCCCTAGACTGAGGACGGAATAAGGATTTTAAAATGGGAGAATAAAATGATCCAGGGGTGAAAGTGGGAATGATTATGCAGTATTAAGAAGGTCACTGTAATGAGGCAGCTGCCATTCAATAGCTAGAAAAAAGGGCACCTCTATCAAAGTAGAGGCGTTAGAGGAAGAAATTAGGGCAAAGTTATGAAGTGTCTTGAAGGTCATGAGCCATACAGGGGAAAACTTACGATTTTTGATATGAAAAGTGGAGTTTGGGGAACATAGATCTAGGTCACAATATGTAGGGCAAGAAGGTAGAGAAACCAATTAGACTTCCATTGGTCAGAAATAATGAAAAGACAGTGGCAACAGTGGTAATGGAAGTGATGAATAATGTTGCAATGATGATCATGTATGCAGAATATCTAATGGTTCTTAATGTTCTAAGTATATATTCCAAATAATGTTTGAAACTACTTAATGTTCAGATTTTTCTTCTGCATTCAAATTCAGCTTCTGCCACCACATGGCCTCATCATCTGGAGCTCAGTTTCTTTCTTTCTTTTTTTTTAGTATTTATTTATATATATTTTATATCATTGCTTGTATGCTTTCTCCTCTCAGGTAAAATTTCTATAAAACTCCCACCACCAAGTCGCCCATGAACTATCAGCATAGTCCCTTGTGCCCTTCCCTCCCCTTTTTTGATCCCACTACCTCCCCCACCTGTAGAATGTCTCCGATTTATAGTTGCCCGCTAATTTTGTTTATTTTTAATTTATTACTACTGTTTTTTTTTCCCGATCCCTTATTGGCTCCCCTGTAGTCCTCCTATAAGTAAAACTACCCATTATTTTTCCTTTCCTTCTGGCTTTTTTCACTGTAAAGCTAAGATTCTGACTACAACGAATCTGACTATCTACTTTCATGTTGCCTACTTGGCAAAAAGCAAGTGCAAGCAGATTGTTTCCACAATAAATCCATAATTTCAACCTGCACTCCTCACTTTCCTCTCTGTTCACTCTCCCCTCTTTAAAACCAGTATCTCCAATCTACTCTCCCTAAAACTGATATCCATCTCACCCTTCCCCACAATCTAGCCTTCTAGTTGATAGTGAAAACAGAAGGCATCAAACTGAAACTCTGCCCCACCTAGCTCTGCACAGTCTCTTCCTCCACCCTCTGCACCATTTCTCACATGACTACATCTCCCCACACTAATTTTTCCTCTACCTTCTCTAGTCATTGTCCCATTTTCTCCCAGGTAGTCTTAATAGCCTTTTAAAATACACATTTCATGTCATTCCACACAATTTAATCTTTCAGTCACATCACACTGCTTTAAAATCCAAGTGTACATGAAAAGATGTTCAATCAGGCCCTCCCTAGTGGCACAAAGGGTTAAGTCTCAATACAATGAAGCTTTCAGCCACTGCAGCACTAGTTTCATCCCAGCCAGAAAGCTGACCACATGGTGCAGCAGACCTCTCCGGTCTCATCCACTGCTCCCCTCAGCAGTGTATTTCAGTACATCTGTCTGTTCTGCTCCCCATTCTGTCTCTGGTGAATCCTCTGCACCTCTGGCCAGTACCCCAGTTCTTGTATGCATAAATAAATAAAAACAAATCTTTACAATAATAATAATACCTTATTCCTGAGAAACAATACTCCCCCACATATACACATATCCATATACAAGGAACAACTAATCCATTCAAATTCATGTGTAAGAAACTCAAAACACATTTTCCCATAGGTTCATTATTACACATATTGGCCTAATTTCCTATCAATCCAAAAGAAAAAAAAAGTAACCTATCAAATCAATAAAGTACCTGAGAACTGTGGAAATCAAACTTTAAAACTTTTGCACTAATAAACCACAGTCAGCTCTACTAAGGAAAGGACAAAGGTTAAGGATAACTTGGAGAAGAAATACAGATAGGAGAAAGGACTTTTCTACTGCTTTTTATATCTGCCGGCCTTCTTTCACACAGGGCAAGGCAAGCTGGGTGCCCATATTACTGGTTTTGGAATCTGAACAGCGTAAGAGAGGGAAAGTTTTTGCAACCCTCACTGAAGTCTCTCACGGGCTGTAAGGAATGTGTAGAAATTTATGCCCAGAATGGATGCCACCCATAATATTGTAGAGTTTGGGGTGATTTTTTAACCTCTTAATTCCACAGCCTCTACATAAACATTGAAAGCACTTAATGACTACAAAATCCAAATTTTGCAACACGGTTCTCAGCCATTCTGGCCACAAAACAACTCACCTAGGCCCTTCCCGTGGCTGGCACAGCAGGTTAAAGCACAGCACTAAGAAGCTAAAGCAACTTCAGCATGCCTTTGATCCCCACTGCCCGGAGGTGATACACATGGCCAAGCAGACCTCTCCAGGCCACCCGCTGCTCCCCTCAGCAGTGTATTGTCAGTCGGCCTATTCTGCTCCCCACTATCCCTGGTGAAGCCTCTCGTCACCCCTGCACCTCTTGCCTGTACCTCAGTTCTGTATGCACAAATAAATCTTTAAAAAACAAAACAACTCACCTAACTGCTCACCACAAAGTATACCACATTCTCTGCTCCATTGTCTGGCCACAAAGCAATTCACCTAACATCTCAAAACAGAAGATGATAGCACATCATTCACTGCTCTAGCTGACAGGGACAAATCCTATGTGCTTTACTTCAAAATAATGACATATTGGGACTCCCTGGTGGCACGGGGGTTAAAGTCTCAGCACTATCAAGCTAACACCAGCCACTGAAGCATGAATTCAATGCCCTATGAGGGAGTTAACCCACATGGCCCAGAAGACCTCTCCTGTCTTGCCTGCTGCAGCCCTCAGCAGTGTATTTCCATAGATGCACCTGTTCTGCTCCCTACTCGGTCTCTGTGTGTGGTGAATCTTCTCATTCACTGCACCTCTGGCCTACACCCAGTTCTTGTATGCATAAATAAATAAAATAAATCTTTGAAAGTAAATTGACATATCTCCTCCATGCCATATCCAAAAAAAGGATGCCTGGAAAACAGTGCAGAAAGCCCAAATTTATTCAAACTACCTTGGAAACTAATTCCTTACAGAAAAGTTGACTCTAGAATTTATTTAATGCAAATAAACCCTCCACTTATGTGTAAAAAAAAAAAAAAGATGTTAAGTAATACCAAGCTGACTTAAAGCAGGATGCAATTAGACACAAGTTATATTTTCTCAAATAATCTGTGATTTATAAATTAATGCCACACATTTTCATGAGACTACTAATCCTCTCAATACAAGAACAACTCTCCCATTCCCAACACCAATCTCATTCCTTGTTTTTCCCTTGACCAGGTATATCCCGATTATACCTTGTGATTCCCACCTGCCCAAACACTAATTCTTTCCTCTTCTAGATCCTCTCAGGTTCTTAGCAGCAGGTATGTGTCTTCTGTGTGTGTGTGTGTGTGTGTGTTTTAATTAAATCCCTCACAGCACCTACTGCACACCAGAAAAGCTCTCGGGATACTATAAATGTAGGGCAGATTTACCCTTTCCAATTAAGCTCCCACTTACTGGGACTATTGTTATTATATGTGCCAGTTTTCAAAGAGCTCCTTTTATTCCTATATTACAGATGAGAAAACAGGCACAGAAGATGTAAGTATACTGAGTATACTGCTAATAAACAGAATAGAATGGATTCCTGAGAGATTGGGTCCAGTGTCCTAAACACTAGCAGGGGCTTCCATACATTAGCTCTTTAAATCCTTTTAATAGTCACATCTTCAAGTTGTTTTTCTCCATTTTACAGAGATGGAAACTGAGACTCTAAATAATCCAAGGTCACAGTGCTAAAAAGTGGTGGCTCCGAAATGGTCTGGCTTTCAAAGCACAAGCTCCTAACCACAGCCACACTACATGCTGGGGTTCAGGAAAGGGTCCTT
>NW_004567102.1:51047288-51066050 GCF_000260355.1 Condylura cristata
GTCTGCGGGGGCGCGCACACGCCCGCGGCTACGCGCTCCCAGCCCGGGTGCCGGGCACACTGAGGGGCGCGCGAGACCCCGGGCTGGTACTGCTTTGGGGCAAGCCGAGGGTCGCCCGCCCAGCCAATACAGACGTCCGCCATTATTAGCAGTTGAACCGCGGGTGTCTTGGCCCTCGATCTCCCCGGCTTTGGGAATGCGCTGTGTTCTAGAGTCTGAGGACGCTTCACTCCGAGGAAAAACTGGCGTGGGAACTGCGAGTAGTTGCCTGAGAAAATCTGTTGGCAGGTGCAGGTTTTTATACTTGGTGTTTGTTACCATAAATTTTCCCCCTTCCTATTTGGAAATAGTTGAGTTTTGGGATAGTGGAGTCCAGTGGCTTCCAAACTTCAAAAATAAAAATCCTGCTAAACTGCCTACATCAGCACTGTGGGAAAGATTTTCTGCCATGGAGGAGAGATGCTGTTTTTGCGCTAATAGGGTGGCCACAGGCAGCGTATGGCTGTTGAACATTTGTAAAATGGCTACTGAGACCCAGGAACTAAAATTTTCATTTTATTTACATGTGAGTAATCTCGTCTTGCTAAGGGTGCTGCGTTGACAGAGTAGGTTCTCGTAGGCTGGTCTGAGGGTGGCGAGAGTGCAGGTTTGCTTGGGGATGAATAGGTTCCAGAGATGCACCTGGTTCAGTGCAAAAATCTGTCAAATGGTAGGCAGAGGGCTCAACTTCAAACCCCCATCTAGTTTCTGATATGTCCAAGGCAGTCGTAAGAGACACAGTCTAACAAGTGTCTTAGTACCTCTACTAGAGTGTGAGAGAATTTAAGCTCATGACCTGGAAAACAGTTTGCTGACAAGTATCTGAGTAATATATTTGGTAGAAAAATTACTTCCTGGTTGTTTTGTGTCATCCTGCTTTCATTTTGGCCTTGTAAATGGCAGAACTACTAGTTTATGACCAATTTATGTTTATTCTATCAGTTTGCTTTTTGTTTTGTGTTCCTAGATTTGCTTCTGATAGCTCAATTTTACTTCATTTTTGTTTACCAAGAAACTGCGGTAGTGGGAAATTTGATTTTTGTAACAAGAAGTGTATTTCTAAAAAATAAAATAAAATACTGGGGCCTCCCTGGGTTAGAGCATAGTACTGCAATGTAGCTGCAGCCACTTCAGTGCAAATTCGATCCCCCACCCTGGAGGTGATCCACATGGCATGGCAGACCTCTCTTGACCCTTCTGCTGCTCCCCTCAGCAGTATACTTTGTCAGTCTGCCTGTTCTGTCTCTGGTGAATCCTGTCACTGCTCCTGAACCTCTGGCCTATACCCCAGTTCTATATGCATAAATAAATAAATCTTTAAAAAAAAATTACTGGTCCTAATTTTCTCAAACATCACCATGTAACTTTCTATGTATTAGAATTACCAGTGCTGGGAGTTCTTTTACTTGATGTGTAAATTGTTAAACTTCTGTGGATAGTAGTGTTACTTTTGTAAAGTAGTAGAAATATTACAAAGGCACATACTTTCTGATTCAGGCAGTCCACTTCTAGGAATTTATCTGAAATACGTACTAATTTTGTCTAGACACCATTATTCATTAAAATACCATTTACAATAGTATAAGAATGTGTTAAAGGGGCTTGTTAAGCTTCCCTTTCCTGGAACAATTTAGTCCTAAAACTGTTAGATCACGTAAAGTAACTATCCCCACAACAGGGAGGGGAGTGATAAGGCCTGAGAGGAGGGGTGTCAGAGCATAAGTAACATGGGAAAGACATTTAAGGTGGCAAGGTACCAGGCATGAGCCCCATGAAGGATATTAGCTCCTGAGTGTGATAATAAGGGCTTCATAAAGGGGAAGGGATAGCAATGACTGGGAATTTGCTTACCTTCTGAGGAATTGATGAAGTAAGTAAATACGCTAAGGGTAATAGGAGTCTGGTTTCTCATTGTCAGAGAAGAGAGTTATAAATATGAAAAGTAGACAAACTCTTTAGTATTGAATGAGAATTAGTAATATCAATGACGATATATATATAGAAATATAGATATATGTGTGTATATTTACATAAATATATGCATATGCATGTATTTTTATGTGTGTTTTCCCTGGCCATCTACAAAGAAGAGTAGTAGCTGAGGCGCCCCAAATATAGTGAGCACACATCATGCCCAAATCTTGGTTTCTAAATATCATTCTCCAATAAAAGGAAGCATCACAAGTCTATCCTGGGTCATCTTATATCAGAAAGTAAAGAAGTGCTAGAAGAGTGATGGGGAAATGTCAAGAGCATACAAAAGCCTGCTTGAATAGTCTCCCACTGATGAAATCTGGGACAACATGAGGATCATAATAATGATGGTTACTGAGCTATAACCCTTGAATGAAATGGGAAACCATATACCTATAGTGATATATTTAAATAAATGAACTAATTAAATGTTTTGTGAGGAATAAGATATTTGAAAATATGAAAGCCTCCCTCCCCATGTTAATTACTTACAAATAAATGGAAAAAGTAAATAAGCTTACAGTGGCATATCTGTCAGACTCCACATTAATAAAATGATCAATATTAACATCATCGAGATTGGACAAATAGAAATTGAGTGCCACTTAATAAATGCAATTGGAAGAATACAGTATCTGATTCAATATTGAGAAAACATCACACAAATTATGTTTTAAGTTCATTCTACAAAATATCTAGCCTGTGGTCTTCAGAGCACTGTGGCTCTAAGCATCAAGGAAAGAGTGGGGGTGTGACATAAAGCACATGACTAGTTAAGGAGAAAAATTTGAATGGGGTCTGAGATTTACATGGCAGCAATGTATAATGTTTATTTCCAGGTCTTTATAGCTGTGGTTATGCCGGAGAATGTTTTTGTAGAAAATACACAAGAAAATGCTCAGGAGTAATGGGACATCAGGTCAACTACTTACTTTCAGGTGATCCTCAAATAAATGATTTGTACTATGCTCACAATTTTTCATAGGTGTAAAATTGTTTCGAGAACTAAAAAACCTTGTAAAATATAATTATAGTAGAATAAAAATAAAATTCTATGCATTTGAAATCTCTTACATGGATATAGAACAATGGCCAAGATAAATTATGTGAAAAAGAAAGTTAATAAAAAATATTTTTTGATGTTCGTGCATGTTTGTGCATAGATTGTCTGCAGGAAGATACACAAATCTTAGTCACTTTGTAAAAGAGATATGAGTAGTGTGGGAACAGGAATAGGAGAGACTGTTGTAAACTTTGCTACTTTTAAATTTTGCATCACATAAATATCCACCTTACTCAAAAATTAATAAAAATGAAAAGACAGTTTTAAAGATCTTAACTTCAGTGTATTCAACATTTGTGAATCCTACAGGGTGGGGGGATCCCACATATTCTTGTTCATAAAATTTGTGCTTTTGTATATTTTTCCTAGGAAGAAAGTCATAATTTTCATCAGAGATTTTATAAAGGTCTCTTCATTCTATTTGCTCTAACAAAACCTGACTATCCCTTCAGGACCTTGCTTCCATTGTGCTTCATGCCCTGTAAAGATTTCATGGAGCTTCCTACCTTCACCACAGAGAAATACACTTCTATGCAATTTAAGCCTCTATATTTTGGAGTCTTTTTGGTCATTTAGCTGTTTTGAAAACAATGGTATTTTAGGTCTTTTACTCTCCAGAAAAGATTCAGCAACTAAACTACTCAACTGCCAAAATTCTGAGATCCTGGTCAAGCCCATTAGCTTTGCATGACTCACTAGAATGACCTAAACACATGGAAAATGTATATATCATATTGTCCATTCGCGACACTTTGCAAAGAGTCTTAGGTGCTCACTCTGGTGGCCAATCTCATTTCCAGATTTCCTTTCCCCAAATGGAGTTTTTATAGCTTCTTCATTAGGAGACATTTTTTAAAAAAATGATCAGATTTACCTGACACACTGTCTTATAACTGTTTATTTCTAGGGCCCTCCCTGGTGGTGCAACAGGTTAGAGCATAGCATCTGAAGATTTTCACAGCCACTGCAGCACAAATTCAGTCCCCAGCCAGGGAAGTGACCCACATGGGGTGGCAGACCTCTCCTGACCTGCTTGCTGTTCCCCTCAGCAGTGTATTTCAGTAGGTCTGCCTATTCTGCTCCCCACTCTGTCTTGGAATCCTCTCACTCCCTTCTCCTCTGGCCTGTACCCCAGTTCTTGTATGCATAAATAAATAAATCTTTAAAAAAATAACTGTATAGAATCTTATAGAACTTGGAATTAGTATCACAATGTATTTAATAAATATTTTCTCAATACACATATGAATATATGTACATCAGTATTTGTATATTAGGACTGGCCAAATTTTGATCACCGAATCCACTTGCTAATCTAACAAGAAAATCTGTTATAAATTTGATAAATATGGTCCTCTCTCCAATAACTAGAATTCATGGGTCTAGGAATCAAGTGGTGAAAATGAGAATGGCCTCTCACTATTACCCCTAGTGACCCACTAGCAAAATTTTTGCTTCCTATTCCTGTGACCTATGTTCTGCTGGCCTGGAAGCCTTAGTACCAAAGGGAAGAATGTTTTCACCCAGAGACAGAACAATAATTCCATTGAACTGGAAGTTAAGACTGCCAACAGGCCACTTTGGGCCCTCATGCATCTGAATCAACAGGCAAAGAAGGGACTTACTGTGTTGACTGGCTGATTGATCCTGACTAGCAAGGGGAAGCTGGACTACTGCTACACAATGAGGGGAGGAAGGATATGTCTGGAATACAGGAGATACCTTAGTCTTACTGTGCCCTGCTGGAAAACTACCACAGAGCTGCAATCCTCCAGGAATGAAGGCTCAGTTTACCCTACCTGATAGAGAACCATGCCCAGCCGAGGTGTTTGCTGAAAGTGAAGGGAATAACGGAATACAGAATGGGGAGTGGAAAAAGCTAACTAGAACGGCCAGTTATGACCATGTAACTAATTATGGAAATGAGACTGTAATTATCATGAGTATTCTTTTTTATATTGTTATGAATGTATGCGTGTATACATGTACAAATATCTTTGTTCTCTTTGCTCTATATCCTTATATAAAAATTATATATTTTAGTATATAGTATAGCATTCAAGTCTTGTTAATCTTGCAATGCAATATTTAAATTATGGATGCCAAGGAGAAGAGTAAACATCACTCAAGGACATTTTCTTTTCTGGGAAAAAGGTTAATGAGTTTATGGTTGTATGCAAGATAACTGTGTCATGTTAGCTAAAATTATGACCTTGTTTTGTCTTTATTTAGAGATTAGGCCTAGTTTAAGAGGATACATAAGGATGCCAAGTTGGGGCCTCCCTAAGGGCACAGGAGTTTAAGGCTCAGCACAATCAAACTATAGGCAGCCACTATACCATGAGTTCGATCCCCGGCCAGGGAGCTAACACAGAGGTGCAGCAGACCTCCTCTGTTCTCCCCTGCTGCTCCCCTCAGTCAATCTACCTGTTCTGCTCCCCACTTTGTCTCATGAATCCTCTCATCCCTTCCTTCCCCCACCTCTGGCCTATACCCCAGTTCTTGTATGCATAAATAAATAAAAACAAATCTTAAATTAATAAAAAGAATGCCAAGTTGGCAAGAGATGGATTAGTGGTGGTTATTTTTATATATCAACATTTGGTCAAACTTTATTCTGTGGGAGGGTATGAGTGTATCACGGGATGAGCTAACATCTCAGTCAGAACATTGAATTAAGTAGATTGTCCCCCTTAAAATGTGTGGGTCCCACCCAGACAACTGAAGACCTAAAGAGAACAAAGGCCCAGAAAAGGGAATCCCTGCAACCTGCATTTTTGATGTTAGACACTGATTTTTTTTTTTTTTTTTTTTTGTCTTTAGACTTAGACAGAAACATCAGCCCTTCTTAGGTCTTGAACGTGCTGACTTTCAGACTAGAATTTACACCACTGACTCTCCTAGTTCTCAGGCCCTTCATACTCACACTGTAATTACATAGCTCTTAGGCTTCCAATTTCCCAACTGAAGATCCTGACCTTGGGATTTCTCAAGCTGCATAATTATGTGAAGTAATTCGATAGATATCCTATTGGTTCTATTTCTCAGAAGAACCTGGACTAGTAAAGAGATCTTAATGATAAATGGAAAAGTGATTACAGGGCCCTTCATGGTGGCACAACGCCTTAAAGTGCAGCATTATGAACTAGCCACAGCCACCCCTACACGAGTTCAATATTTGGCCAGGGAGGTGACCCCCAAGGCACAGCAGACCTCTCCTGTCTTGCCCACTGCTCCTCTCAGCAGTGTACTTAGTCTGCCTGTTCTGTTCCTCACTCTGTCTCTGGTGAAGCCTCTCGCCACCCCTGAGCCTCTGGCCTGTACGCCAGTTCTGTATGCATAAAAAAATAAATTTTTTTACATGATTACATCTATTTTAAAAATTTTGTTCATCATTCAATGCTTATTAATAAACATATACAGGTTTGTTGTTGTTGTGTTTTTTTTTTAAAGATTTATTTATTTGTGTATACAGAGGCTCAGGGGCAGCTAGAGGCTTCACCAGAGACAGAGTGGGGAACAGAACAGGCCATCTACGAAGTACACTGCTGAGGGGAGCAGCAGGCAGGTCAGGAGAGGTCTGCCACGCCATGTGGTCACCTCCGGGGCAGGCGGGAATCCAACTCATGCGGAAGCAGCTTTAGCTTTTCAGTGCTGTGCTTTAACCCGCTGCGCCACCAGGGAGGGCCAAAACACATACAGGTTTTATGTTCCTTTTGACAGTTTCAAACTATGTTTTATTATTTACTGCTTATTATCCATTTAATTTTCTGGGATATAAATATATCTGGAAAAATAAAAAAAAGACACTTTCTATATAGCATGCTTTTTTAATATCCAATTTAAAATTTTTAAGTATATTATATTCACTGCATACATGACAGCAGAATTAGAAGGAAGCAAATGTTACAAACAAGGATTGAATGTCCATGCCTCAGAGAAATGAATGTTCTCCGATTTATCTATGGCAACGTTTAGAACAAGTACCACTTATCATCATTCCACTGTGCTTACTCGAAGGAAGGGCCAATGTTAAATTGTTTGCTTTGCTTCTTTTACAAACTATTTTATTTTCCTTCCAATTCTAATTCTACCCAATTGCTCTATTCAAGCAAAGTCACTTAATCTCCCCTGTTCTGATTGATATTTTAATTATCCAGTTCTTAGCAGCTGCGTCCACCTCAGCTTTTATGGAAAATGGAGAGCTATGCTTTCTGTATTTGAATGACGGAATTATGGACAGTCATTCTTTTCTCCCAAAAATTATAGAAAGAAATTATTCCCCCTCCAACACCAACAGCTCTTCTGTTGCTCTGAATCCCAGGACAGTTGTCTGTCTATTCTCTTTTATCAGTCTTTTATTAGTCTGCTAACATTTAATCTAATGTTATTTAAGCTAGTTGCTTAGGTTTGTTAGTTTTTTTTTCAAAATTCTAAAACACCTCTATGTCACAATGACATTATTAATTCTGTAGCATACTTGGGTAAGAGACTAGTTATTTTATTTTATAGTAAGTCAATATTGATACACTTTTATGAATATAGATATACATCTTGGATTTTTCAGATGTAAAACAAGATCTCGATCTCATTTTGACTCTCCTGGGATTCTTTGGTTGTATTCCCTAGATCTTCAGGAGGTAGATTGGAAGATAACTACTGATTGGTCTGATAGTGGCAATTATGTAATCATGGACATGCCAAAACTTCCATTGGGACAGTCTATTGGTTCTCTTCTGGTTTCAAGAAGCAGAAACCACCTCAAGGTAACTTAAACAAAAAGTGATTGAAAATATAAGGATGAAGCCAAAGCCATGTCTTAGTATGGGGCTGGAATTCTACAGCAGACACTATTCCATGTTACTTTACTATCTAGTCATCATGGTAGAGAATATAAGTGCCCAAACTCCATTTGTTTAATATCTTTTTATATCTACAGTAAAGTTTTTTTTAAGAGTTATTTATTTATACATACAGAACTAGGGGACAGTCCTGAGGTGCAGGGGTGAGAAGATTCACCAGAGACAGAGTGGGGAGCAGAACAAGCAGATGTACTGAAATACACTGCTGAGGGAGCGACAGGTGGATCAGGAGAGGTCTGCCGTGCCATGTGGGTCACCCTCCTGGCCGGGGATCAAAGTTGTGCTGCAATGGTTGCGATAGCTTCATAGTGCTGCACTTTAAACTGTCACGCCACCAGGGAGGGCCCATCTGCAGTAAAGATTTTAACCTAAAGACCAGGTATCTTATTCCCAATTGTAAAGTGTGCAAGGCTAACTCTCTGTTAAGTCAGAAGTATATCCAGGACAAGAGTTTAAGGAGCATAGTTTTATAACCAGAGTTGCTTGAAGACCATCCTGTGACCATGAGGACAAGGAAGAAATGGAGAAGGGAGACTGGCTGGCAAATTTAATAGTAGCACACTGACAGGCCCTTCTCTTCCCTCCTAATGGAAATGTGATCTTAAACAGTAGCCTGCTGGGGAAAAAGAAATGGTTGGTATTAAGGCTGGTTGGATAAAGGGAGGGATTTTTAGGCAACCTGGGTTTTTGAATGACCTCCAGTCATACCAATTAATATTATGTCTTAAAATCTAACTCATTACTTGGGACACTCTTACCAAAGGGATTTAGTGGACTGTGGCAAAGTTATTTCTAGATTTTGAGTCTTCCTCAACTTTGAAGAAATTTAACTTAATTATCATAGTGCCTGAACTGACCATAATCCAACTAAGTTGTTTCCACTCCATAAACCAGTGGGTTCCAGCCTGAGATCCATAGATACCTAGGGACCTATAAGGAAAAAAACTGAAGATCCATATGCTATTTCCAATATTTCATAAAGTCAAAAAGAAATCATAGATTTACCTGACAAATGTTGTGTGGGCTGTCTAAAACATGAAACTTCTGGGCCCTCCGTGGTGGCACAATGGGTTAAAACATAGCACTATGAAGCTATCCACAGCCTCCTGCAGCATGAGTTCAATCCCTGGCCAGGGAGGTGACATACAGGGCACAGCAGACCTGTCCTGATCCACACTGCTCCCCTCAGTAGTGTTTTTTAGTAGCTCTGCCTGTTCTGCTCCCCATTCTGTGTCTGGTGAATCCTCTTACCCCCACCCAGGTATCTCTGGCTTGTATCCCAGTTCTTGAATGCATGAATAAATTTTTAAAAAAAAAATAAAACAGGGCCCTCCCTGGTGGCGCAGTTGGTTAGAGTACAGCACTAAGAAGCTAAAGCCACTTCAGCATGAGTTCAATCCTTGCCCCGAAGTTGACCCACATGGCGCGGCAGACCTCTCCTGACCCGCCCGCTGCTCCCCTCAGCAGTGTACTTCGTCAGTCTGCCTGTTCTGTTCCACTCTCTGTGATGAATCCTCTCACCGCCCCTGCACCTCTGGCCTGTACCCCAGTTCTGTATGTATAAATAAATAAATCTTTAAGAAATAAATAAATAAAACATGGAATTTCTCTGATTTAGAATGGGAATTACATCAAGTCAGGACTGCCAGCCTGTTACTCCATGCTGCTCTTAAGCTGCAGTTTTAGATAGAAAGATGATTAATTAATAGATAGATAGGTTCATTTCCTTAATTACATAAATTCTGGGAAAATTATTTCATCCTGGGAGAAATGTGATTTTATAAATGTATATGTGGTCAATATCATTCTGTTATTTTCAAAAGACCACAGAAAGAGAAAATTAAGCTCAATGTATTAAAGCCATCTTTCCTAGAAGTCTTACACAGGCACTCTCTAGCCAGCCACTCTCTAGAATACTGGCCTATACAATATCTACTTTCTGTAGTAGGGAGATATAGGAGGCATGGGTTTTTTAAGCCATCTCCAAATGTGTATTTGAAGGGATGAAAGAACCACCAGAGTTAAGAGTCGAGAACAGAAAAGGCAGATATATTGAAATGCCCTGCAAGGGAGCAGAGGGTGAGACTGGAGAGGTGTGCACACCTAGAAGGACTCAAGGTTCTGTTTTACAAGCTGTTTTCTCAGGCTGTCTTACTTGGGGTGCCATTTGGGCATGTCTGGTCTAGAGCTTTGAACTTTGACAGAGAATGTGTCTTGGCCCTGCTGTTGTGCTCAGGATCAAAGTGATGGGTCTTATGCTCTGTTTCTATAGAAGCCTTATCAATTCCCTTTATCTATTCAAGCCTCCCAAACTTGTCTGCTGGTAAGAAGTGGGGGCTTAATTTTAAATCTAATTAAATCTTACTCTGTCATTTTCCTTTTAACATATATTAAAATATCACTGATCCATTATTAGGAAGATGTATTGATTCAGATAATATATTGCCATAATGATAGAGACCTGTTAATAAGTTGTTTTTAGAAATGCTCTGCCTTTAGAGTATGAATTTTGGGTCATCCTGTGAATGTAAAGAAAGACCTTGGATGGTTAGAATTTCCTATAAATTCCCATTTCTATAATACTCTCAAGTCCTTGGTGATTTCCCTGCTTTATCCTATAATTCAGACCTCTTCGCCAAGATGTAAAGGACAAAATAGAGAGGAGATATTTCTGAATGCTCTCCACTTTTAGTCCAAACTGTCAGAAACCCTTCAAGTCTTTCTTTCAAACCTTTCAGTTGTACATATAATTGCCTGAAGTCCACATGAGTAAAACCACATCTCTTCCTACAGCCCAGAGATGTCAGAAGGTCCTTTTCAGCAGCCTTGAACTCTTCTTTTGCCGCACCAATACTCAAACATCTACATTAAGTTGCTATTCCATTCTACATTTCAGAAATACAGTTAATTCTAATTCATGTAAGAAGGCCCATAATTACAACTTCACCTTTAAATGTGCCCTCTACTTTAATCTTAGAGATGATATATCTAAATTAGAAGAAAAAAAAAAGGTAATGTGATTATAAACAAATTTGTGAAGACACAAATTCTAATAGGAGGTATTTGTTTCTCGAAGCATTGTTTCAAACCTAAAGGTACATATTTATTCAAAATTGATTTACATGTGATAGACAAATCACTTTCCAAATGTTCCTCATTATGAGATTATAAAAAGCAAGGAGGAAAAGTAGGTAAGGCATGCATTAACTAGTGTAAGGGCTTCTCCTCACCCTTAAATACTTAGACAAGATGTTCTTTGCAAAGCAAATGTAATGAAAATTCTCCTTTTCTTCCTTGAAGCATCTGTTAGTCTTTCTTCTTTAGATAAAATGAGCTTTTTTGGTGGGCACATGACAAGGAAGAGGTTCAATGTAATAAGCAATCATGCTATTTTAAAAAGCTCCATCTCAAATTAAGTTTATGGGTGGTAGCTTAAGAGAGAGGTGGGTTGCAACATGTGAGCAATTTACAAGTGTAACATTTCATTTACAGGTTCAGAGTAGCTTTCAATTCCCTTACTAGTGTGCTTCTAATTAAATCTTAATTGTACCATTCACTCTGAAATCAAAGAAACGCTGTTTCACTAGATTTTCCTTAAGGGGAACTCAAGATGGCCCTGGCAAAATGGCTAATCCAAAGAACAGGAAGAAAACATACAAACGAGTCTTAAAAGTAAAACTTAACATTTGAAGCTGCAAAATGATAAAATTATCACAGGTAAAGTCTTCTTTGCTAGACCCTAGTAATGTGGGTCCCCTCTCTGGCCAGTAATTGAACTCATGCTGCCATGGCTGCAGACAGCTTCATGGTGCTGCACTTGAACTCCTTGTGCCACCACGGAGACTCTTAGCACTAATCTTAAAGGTCATGTCCCGTCGTGTTTTCACTACAAGTAAATTACTAAACCCAAATCAAACAAAGGCAGGAGACTATACAAGGTCATGAAGACTAGGAGGCAGGGAGCACTAGGAACCATCTCAGAGAGTGGCTACTAAAGTGAGTATCTTTTCAGTTGATGTTTAATACCTTTATATAAATATCTATGAATGAGCATTTATGTGTTTGTATATCTATTTATAGTGTGTAATGCTTTCAGATTGCAAAATGGCTTCCTTAATGTGTGAATAATTGTATATGCACTTGCAGCTTTTCTCTCAGTATTATTTTTTGACATCTGTTCATGTTGATCTATGCAGAACTAATTAGTTCCATTTTTTTTTCAAAGATTTCTTTATTTATGCATAGAAGAACTGGCATGTAGGCCAGAAGTGGGGGGGGCGGGGGGAGGATTCACCAGAGACAGAGTGGGGAGCAGAACAAGCAGATTTACTGAAATACACTGCTCAGCAGGCGGGTCAGGAGAGGTCCGCTGTGCCGTATGGGTCAGCTCCCTGGCCAGGATCCAACTCAGGCCATAGTGGTGATAGCTCTGAGACTCAACTGCTGTGTTACAAGGGAGGCCCTAATTAGTTTCTCTTAACTACTATTTAGTAGTCAATCTATGGATTATCACATTTTACTTATAATTCTACCATTCAATTCCTTATTAATGGACATTTGTTTCTTTTTTTTCTTTTCTTTTGGTGTTACTAATGAAGTGACAATAATTATCTTTGCACATGTCTCCTTGAGTACATGTGCAAAAGTTTCATAACCTAGAATTTACTAATATAGCATACTTTCGAAACTACTATACCTATTTATGTATATGTACTCACGCCTTAAGAGATTTACTTTTCCCCAGTTTGCATGCCAACCCTTAACTGGTGATGCATGTTATCTCATTGTTACCTTACTTGTTTTTTCCTAAGTACCTTGATAGTTGAATGTCTTTTTACATGTTGACATTTGTGTCTGTTAATCCCTTCAGTCTTGTTCATATATTGTGGCCATCTTTCTTTCAAGTTGTGCTTTTTATCACAACTTGATAAAATATTAACTTTAATATTTGTGATATTTATCACACTTTTATATGTATGATTTTTTTTTATATTTTTGCCTTTGTTCATATCAAAAAATTTAAGGTAGTCAAATATCAGGATTTCACCTTTATGATTCAAATTTTTTGTATCTAATTTAAGAAACTTCCTGTGACACAGATGTCAAAAATGTTCCCTGTGTTTTTTAAAAACAATGAAAAAACTTTGAACTTTATCTGAAATTTGCCTTTGTGATGTTTGTAAAGCTCTTAATTTTATTTTTAAAGGAACTTGATCATGCAATTCTGGGGACTGAAAAGTGTGACATCTGTTGGGCAAGTAAGCTGCCTCGAAATGTGAGCAGGGTAGATGTCACAGTCGTAAAGCACCATTTCTTCTATTTTTGCTAGGAAGGACTTCTCTGATTAGATGGAGTCCACCCACATGAGTGAGGGTAATTTCCTTAAAGTCAACTAGTGATTATAGATGTTAACCTACATTGATATACCTTACCAGCAGCACCTGTGTGTTAATACAGTAAGTCCTCTCTTAACATAGCTTAAGAACATGTAACAGGTTCTTGGAAAATGTGACTTTGGGCAAAAAGATCTATAAAGAAAACAAATTTGCCATCAGTTTCTATTATAACTAAGAATTACATTCCTGCACCATATTTATGGTCACAAAAGCATTATCAAGCTTCTAAATAAAAAGCCCAGACACTTCTAAAATTAATATAGCTTTTTCCAGAGTCTTTCCTGGCAGCTCAGGTGCAAGGGAACCAAGCAACCCTGGGCTGGATGCCCTTCCATCACAGGGCACCTCACATACCCCATGTGCACTCACACTGGGACAGCTGAGACTCACCACTGTATGCACCTTTGAGATATAGAAGGACAGCAGAGTACAGAGAGCATACCCACACAGACATGGGGAGAACTATAAAATTTAGAGAGGCAGTGACCCTGCCCAGGAAATGATTTTCCCCCCTCATCAATGTTACAGTTAAACAGCTTCAATGAAATGACACTATCTGAAGACCTACCACGTTTGATTTAAAAATTATATGTACTATAGACTAAACAAGTTAACACAGAAAACTAAACCATGACACAGGACAAGCATGAGAACATGGAGACATGCATTTTCACCCATGTGCCATCCTAGGAATGTCAGAAAATGTTCTGAGTTTCTTTTAAGAAGCAGCACAGGAAAAAACAAACAAAAACAGCAGCAGCACAGTAACACACACCACCAGTTTAACCCACCTACATCATGGAAAAAATAGGGAGTTACAAACACACAAGTATATTCTTGCAGCGAAAGAATTCTACCTTAGGTAGAAATATTTGTAACCACAAATGATACAATGATCTGAATGTCTATGTCCAAGATGGCAGAATAATTTGTATCTGCATTATCTGTGTACTATCCCAACAATGTATTTTTTGTATTTTAGTGTAAACTTTTCCTGTGGACCTACCTGGTAGTGGAGCAAAGCATGCACAACAGAGGCCCTGTGGATGCCTCGTGGATGTGGGCTGCAGCTCACACCTCTGAGTCTGATGGAGCTGAGGTGATGGAGGTAGCCTACTTGGGACTGGAGCTTGAGAACCCCAAGGGCTTGCCTAGAAATAGTGGACTCCGCATTTGGTTCAAGGACACAGGAATGGGAAAAGAGACAAAGGTCAGAGAAAGGAGATGATTTGGGGCATACTAAGAAGTCTGGCAGGGACTTACTTCCCAAGTGCAGACCCTAAAACTCCTCTGCAGAGCGAAAGGGGACTGCAAGAACTAAGCCAGGAAGAGCTAGAGCCAGCAAGAACTGAAAGATGTAGTTTTGGTTTTAAACTCATGCCATCTGAGAAGTAGAGCATGACTTCCCAGGGGCAACAGTACTCAAAGAGTGTAATCTAAATGGGGAGGTTCCATGTTCCCTGACCCATCTACTGAAGGGTGGAGCTGAGTGTCCAGGTGAAGTTAAAAAGGACTTGAAGAAGGAATGAACACCTGGAAGAGACATGTGGAGCAGACAGACATGTGAAGAAGTAAGTTTGTTTCTTGACCTTGGGCATGTACCAGGGACTTGGGGCACATGGAAAGAGACACATATGTGCTCATGTGACTGTTTTTGTGATGAATACCCTAATTCCTGCCTGGAAAATGTGCATCATCCTTCCATCTCTTCAAACATGCTTTTTCATTCTGAAGAGTAATGATGGCCCTTGTGTGGACACTCATTACCAGATACCACCCCCCCAGATATGATTCTTTGTTTCCCAGTTATTTATGAATGTTGAGGGACTGTGGCACCGCTGTCTTCTATTGTAATATTAATATCCTACTAAGGTCTGCAGAGATCAGACCCTGTGCTTATAAATGCACTTCTTACCTCAACAGGGCAGTTATTTCAGCAGCCAGTTGTCTGAGTGATGGTGAGAGAGCTCCGCAGAAAACTAGAACTCTGGTTAGAACCTTAAGAGGGAGATTTAATCTCCCTCCCTCTTCCCCCTTTGCCAAGCCCCCAGGGATTTCAAAGTGCTAGTTGCCTGCTAGGCATCATCCATGCAGTCCAGGGAGAATGACCTGCAGAACCTGCCTGGGTCTCTGACTAATGGTATGAGTCTTTAACCATAGTTGTGTCTCAGAAGCTATTTACTTCTATTTTATCATACCTTTTGCTATTTTGCCTTGAGCAAAGTCCTTTTTTAATGTTCTAACCAGCTATTTGCTGCATTTCTGGAAAGAATAGGACTGATTTCCCACTCCTCACCCCTGAAGATAAAGAATCTGAACTTCATTTAAATTAAATAAAGATGACATTTTTCTTCTTATACTTTGAAAGACTGTTAATGTTACTTTTCCAGAGCTAGTTGAATTTTAACATTATCACTATCTGTGATAACAATAAGATTTTGTTAGCTCTTAAAAAAAATTCCACTTCCAAAGTCATAAGTAGCATGCATTTTTGGTCCACGCTAAACAGGAAGTTGACTTCCCAGAGTAGCTAGCTGCTCTCTGGGCTGCTTCCTTGAGCTCAGCACTATTGCTTCCACTGCGAGCTTTGCAGATCTTCCCCATCTCTCACTCTCCTGCAACCCCTGTCCAACATCTTTCATACCCTTAAGCCAACCAGAAAATTCTCAGACTAGTAAAAATAAACTTTGTCTACCTTAACAAGTATCAAGGTTTACTCATTCCCTCCTGGAGTTTGGAATGAGTCTTCTTTTTTATTTATTATTTATTTATTTATTTATGCATACAGAACTGGGGTACAGGCCAGAGATACAGGGGGTGAGAGGATTCATTAGAGACAGAGAGGGGAGCAGAACAGGAAGATTAATGAGGTAATCTGCTGAGGGGAGCAGTGGGTGGGGCAGAAGAAGTCTGCTGTGCCATGTGAGTCACTTCCCTGGTTGGGATCGAACTCGTGCTGCAGTGGCTACGGTTAGCTTCATAGTGCTGTGATTTAACCTGCTGTGCCACCAGGGAGGCCCCTGGAACTAGTCTTTGTCTGGTTACTGTTCCTTTTGGTCAAAGGGATTTTTTTACAGACAGCCTTACTTCCTCCTGCAGAATGAATGGCTGAGGGACTTTCATGAAAGTGTGAGTGTCAGAGAGCAAAAAAAGATGGGATGGTTATAGGTTAGTCAGTATTTTATTTATGTCTTAGACTCATTTCGCCTTGTCACTGCCACCGTGGAGCTTTGCAAGCCCAGTGATGCTTTCCCAGCTCTTTAGTACTTCAGGATTCTATATCTGACCAAGAGAATACTGGCAGGGGGCTTCTGATAGATATTTTTCCTTATGGACAGGAAAGCTGTAGCTGTCTCTTTTGTTTCAATGCAGCCATGAAAGCAGCAGTTATCTTGAGATCAGAAAGAAAGGTTAAGAGACAAACCTGCCTGCCTTCATCAAGCTGTCCCAGCAAAGCCAGCAGCTGCTCTCCCAAACCTTCTACTTGTGTGAGGGGGAACTCCTACCTGTGTTAGCCCCTAGAATCGGCATTTCTTTTAACTGTAGCTGAGCACAATCCTTACTGTAAACAGCCCAGCTCTAGGGAGCAGGATATTACTGCGAGGGATGTCCTTTAGCTTTTTCTGGCTAAAATTATGCAAACCAAAAAGTTAACTCAAATAAGTAAGATGGTCTGAGCGTTAGATGTTTCTAACCAAACAAATCAAATTTCTTGTCTGGTTTAATCCAGACAGAATTGACTCAACTGATAAATTCTCAAGATCTAGTTCTTTGGACCGTTGATTCAGTTATTTTTTTTTAAAGATTTATTTATTTATTCATACAGAACTGGGGTACAGGCCAGAGGCTGAGGGGCGGTGAGAGGCTTCACCAGAGACAGAGTGGGGAGCAGAACAGTCAGATCGATGAAGTACACTGCTGAGGGGAGCAGCGAGCGGGTCAGGAGAGGTCTGCCACGCCATGTGGTCACCTCCGGGGCAGGCAGGGATCGAACTCATGTGGAAGTGGCTTTTAGCTTAGCTTCTCAGTGCTGCGCTTTAACCCGCTGCGCCACCAGGGAGGGCCGAGTCAGTTATTTTTTTAAGATTTTTTTTTTAATTCATAGAAGAAACTTGGGGGTAGGCCAGAGGTGCTGGGGGCAAGAGTATTTACCAGAAATGAAGTGGGAAGATGAACTGGTAGACTGACTAAGAAACACTGCTGAGAGAAGCAGGCAGCATAACAAGAGGTCTGCTGAGTCACAGGTCCCTAGCCCACGAATTGAACTTATGCTACAGCCACGGTAGTATGAGTGCTGAGACTTAACCCCAAGGCCACCACGAAACCCATGAGCCCACTTTTTAAAGCACCTTCAGATTCCAAATGACAAGACACTGGGAAGCATTATTTCTTGTGATGTTTCCTGTCATAGAAAAGAATTTGGAGTCAGGAATCAACAGACTTGACTTCTTTGTCAGTCCTCCACATTATACAAAAAATGATGTTTATCACAGGTGCACAAAGAAATGATTGACACAAAGATAACTTTGAAAAGAATGCTTTGCTGACTCTTAACGAAATGCTACCTGATTCAAGCAATGATCAGAGGGTGATAGAAATTTTACATTGAGAGGCTGGGCTGATATCACCTGCAGCCACTGAACAATCTGAGCTTCATTCAGAACAAAATAAGACATGTGGGCCTTTTAATTTGTTGTAATATGAACTTCACCTCTGAAGTTTGCCTTAAAACTGGAAAAAAGTAAACCCTGCATTTATTAAAATATTTAGATCTTACTTTTAGTCTTCAGAAAAGGCAGAAGGAAGAAAACAAGTTAAATCTCCAATTTACTGACACATGAAATCTCTGCAAATGATACCATAAGGAAGTAAGTAGGCAAATCCAGAATGTGGAACATTCCTCAGGATAACTGACCTGGGTTTCTGAACAGAATGAATGTTGTGTGAAAAGAAAGGAGGGTGGGGAAGAAAGGAGAGACTATAATAAACAATGTTAAAAGACTTAAAAGCTATAACAACAACAATATTCTTTAAAAAATTAGCAGACACACAACCAAATACAAATGTGCATTGTTTGGATCTTGATTCAAACAAACCAATTACTATTAAACAAACTTTTTTAGACCCTTAGGGAAATGTTAATATAGACTGGACATATATCATAAAAGGGAATTATTATTTTCAGTAGGTGTGACCATTGTGACCATGCAGTGTCATTTCTTGAAACGTATAATAAAATATAAGTGAAATAACATTTAATGTCTAGGTTCACTTTAAGATATCTTAGCCAACCAAGAGGGAGATCTAAAGTGAGAAGTAATACAATGCTTCTTGGAACTGAGTGGTGGGTTCTTGGGGGATTACTATACACTGCTTTTGTGTGTAGAAGCAAATTTTCACAATAAAAAACAGTTATTATTAAAAAAGA
>NW_004567102.1:51066325-51089978 GCF_000260355.1 Condylura cristata
TCTGGTGAATCCTCTCACTCCCCACACCTTTAGCCTATACCCCAGTTCTGTATGCATAAATAAATTAAAATCTTAAAAAAAAAAAAAAAGGATCACAGGCCCCCTTGGTGGCACAAAGGGTTAAAACTCAGCACTATGAAGCAATCTGCAGCTTGCAGTCAATGCACAAGTTCCATCTGATGCCCCGGAGGTGACCCACATGGTGCAGCACAATCCCCTGTCTCTGCTGCTCCCCTCAGCAGTATACTTCAGTCTATCTGCCTGTTCTGCTCCCCACTCTGTCTCTGGTGAATCCTCCCACCGCCCCTGCACCTCTGGCCTGTACCTCAGTTCTGTATACATAAATAAATAAAAATATTTTTTTTAAAAAAAGGGGAGATTCATGTTCTCTGCCCAACCTACAGAAGCATAGATCTGAGTGGTAAGGGGAAGCTAAAAAGGACCTGGAAGAGGGGGCAGAAGAGAAGGCCTGGGAGACAGCTTGGAGGATGTTCAGGAAGAAGAAAAACATGTGAAGAAGAAGCCAAGTTTGTTTCTCAGCCTTGAGCTTGCACCAGGGACTTGGGGGATATGGAAGAAGATACTTGGAAGTGAGATAATTGGGAGAGACTTATATAGGGAGGCTGACAATGGCAGCCTCTATCTTAACTTGTATTTTGATTTTGCTCTTTTCCTTCCAGACTGGCCTGACCCCTTCTGCCCTTTCCTGTGGGTCCCCACCAGAAGGTGCCTTAGATGTGTGCCAGCTTTCAGGCTTCCCTGGCCTTGCTTTGGACCAACTCTGTTTGGCTGTCACTAAGTGGGGGAACCTATTTAGAGCATTCATGTTTGGGGGCCCTAGGGTGCCCCTCAGTCTGCCTTTTAACACTACTGCTATTTCATTCATTTCTATTATGATAAGACTATCTGTGAAGGAAGAGGATACTGATATTTGTGGGGATATTGGAAGGAGGAGGTGGAGGAATAGGAAGAGGTTACTGTTTGTTCTCTATCCAGGACCAGGTCCATCCTGCTGACATCTTTTCTCAAAGCAGATTTCTCAACAACTGTCTTCTCTGAATGTTTGCCTCCCTCTCTTCCCCCTCTCATGCATTCAGCAGTTATATTAAAGGGTCACAGGCACAACATATGGGTTTTACTTCCTATTATACACTCAAACTCAGCTTCCAAAAGCATCTTCAGCACGTTCCTCGGCCAGGGTTGTTCTCAGTTGCCAAGGAGTGGCTGTGATTCACACCAGTGCAGCAAGTCTGGTCTTCCAGCAAGACCAGACCAGAACCACTCCACTCCTATGCCTGTTTTATAAACCCACGCTCAAATCATAGAAGCTAGTCAACAATTCAACAAGCATTTCCTTAGAACTCACCAAAGCAAAGTTCTGAATTCAGTGGACTGGCCAGGCCTAGCTCCAGGAACTTACAAACTAGTGGGAGAAAAGTTGTATACAAATAACTAGTTATGATAGAAGAAAATTAAAGAGCAAGTTATTGTACCAAAGGAATTTAAAAGCAGTGAAAATAACAAAGAAGCCTTTATGGAAGAGTAGCATTTGATCTTTACCATTACGGACAGGTAAACTTGCAGTAAGCAGATGGCAGGAGGGAATGACAGGGATTATGGAGTAAAGGAAATGTTTCGGGCATGTCATAGAAGAGAGTGGGATAGGGCATGAAGTGTTGCCAGAACAGGCCAGGTTCTTATACCCATCACCACCAAAGGCCAATAAGCAGAAACAGGAATTGAATCTAAAAGCGCTATTACTCTTCAGGTCTCTCCCCTGAATGGTAGGGAGGAGTCTGTGAAGAGACAGTGCCCTCTCAAGCTCGCCTTTTTATAAGGGTTTAGACACACGCAGCCACAACCCAACAGCCCCCCAGAACAACACAGCACAGTTGATGTTCCTGATATTTGCCACATTCAATACCCACAACTTTTCATCAGCCTCCTGGTTACCTTCATGCTGGTCCATCTGATGGTGCCAAGGTACAGCACTGCTTCAGGCATCATCAGGGCAGAAGTCTCAGCTTCAGTAAGAGCTGGTTAAAGAAACCAGCTTGTTGGTCATATAGCGCTGATGTGCAGCCTGTGCTGAGAGTGTGTATGCAGCGTCCTGTACTAGGGAAGGCGTCCTTCGCTCTCTCAGGCCTTGATCAAAGTAAATCCCACAAATATCAGCGCACATTGAAGAATACAGAACGATGAGGAGGGAGTGACATTGAGATGACAGGAGATTCAAGAAAGGCTTTGAAAAGAGCTTAGGGACACAGATGTCACCTACACTTCCTTGATTAACGTGCTGTGTTCACTCTGGGTAAACAGTGACTTGCTCATCAGAGAAATCTTTTTTTTTTTTTTTAATGTTACCCTTTCTTTTTAAGTGTTTGGCCCTGGTTATCAGCAGAGGCTTCAGCTCTCTTCTCCCTTCACTGTTTTGGTCTAGTGCCTGAAAAACCATTATGCCCTGGGTACAAATGCCATGCTCCTTAAAATTCAGGGACAAATAAAAACCAGAAAAGAATGGGACTTGAATTCTGAGTCGCCATCCCCCTGGAACCTTGGATTTTTTAATTAGTTACCATCACCTCGCTAAAACTGAAAGATCATAATGGAGAGAGATAGAGATTGTTTAGAGGAAAGAGAAGGAAGATTTTGGAGTCTGGGTGCTCTCTGAGGCAGGCAGGCAGTGACTGCAGTGTCCAGCAGAAACTTCCATCTGCTCTGGGTAATCATTGCTTTTTAAAAATATTTTTCTCTTCTACTGGGAATTAAGAAACGAAACCAGCTGTCCCTCCCTGACCCCTGACACTGGCTAGGCCACCAGCTCTGAGGTTGCATCCTTGACTCCAGGGCCCAAAAGGATAAAGCTTCTCTGAGTCTCCTCTCCAGCTCTCCCCCTCTTGAATTCCACCTGCTGCTATGTGATGCTCCTTGCCCAAATTTCCTTTCAAAAACAAAACATTCTTTCCCAGCTTCTCTCTCTTCCTTCTCTCCCAGGCTCTCCCTTGCACAGACATTTGCACGTAGAGCTCCCCAAACCTTCCGAATAGCCTTAAATTTCGTTTTCTTCCACCAGGGGTCGGCTTTGTTTCTTTTTTCTGAGACTGACGCGGTTCCCACAGGCCAAGAGATCTCAGCCCAGAAACAATCCTTTAGAAAAGGCGTTGTCGGAGACACCTAGGCAGGTCACAGGCGAGATGCGCCCCAATCCCTCGGTTTTAGTCACTCCTGTGAAAAGTGAGCTCCCCGACAGAAAGCTGGAGCCCTCTCTGCCGCCAGAAATACCCTTTCACCAACCCATTTGAGCTATTTGAGTTGAACCAAGTCTCCGGATTGGGGGGGGGGGGGGGGGGGGAGGTAACCAAAACGTGTAAGGTCACAGCCTGAAGACTTGCAACCCAAGTTGCGCGCACCGGTGCAGCGGTGGTGATGCGGCTCCTGCCGGAAAGTAGGGCCTGCAGGCGGCCTCCCACTACCCCGAAGACTGGGGGAGTGGAGCTACTTAGTCTGGCGTGGATCAGAGCCTAGGAGATTGGGGCGGGGTGGGGGAACGTCTGGGCCCTAGCAGACTCCACCAGGCTGGTGGGGAGGTGGGAGGCGTTGAGGCGGCGGGGAGACAACCATCCGCAGCCTGCTGCCTCCCCAAGACCCCCCTCCCCACCTCCTCAGGGGTCTGTGTAGTATGCGTGGCCAGCCAAATCTATTTCTCATATCCCAGGTAGGGATATTCATCTTCAAAAGCCTTTTTTGATGTTTTTCCTTCTAGTTTCTTCCTTCCCATTTGTATCCCTCTCCGGCTGCAAACCCAGAGAAGCACCCAAATATAAGTCAAGTTGAATGAAAAGTGTATGGTTTGTACGCTCCCAAGAATTCCCCCACCCCTCCTTCAAGCTATGTTTCAAAACAACATGGTGACTTTTGGACAAGATTTTTCTATTTCACCCACACCACAATAGAAATGCAATGAATACTGCTGGTGAAATGTTTGGCTGTGTCAAATTCAGTCCCGCAGGCTGGCGTGGGCCAGCACTGCGGCTCCGCTTTGTGTTATATTCGTGGAGAAGATATTAATTAAAAGAAATACATGATTAAAAAGTAATGAGTTGAATAAAAATTATCTCAGCTCATTTTCTGATTATGTTAATTGTTAAAAACCCTTCAATCACGCCGTTGCAGTCAATGGGCTTTAATGTGAAATTAGTGGGCTCTTGATAACTTACAGTCCAGAATAATCCTGGCGGTTTAGTCATCATTCCTAATAACAAGGATGTTGCTAAGAACAAAAATTTTACATGATTTTGATACTTTTAGCCCATCCCCCCCACGTGTCATTAAAGAAAAAAAAAAGGCTGAGCCTGCCCGCGTTTCCAACTTCTTCCACGTATCCACCGCGGCCTGAGCGGATCGGAGTTTGCGTTCCAATCCCTTTTGCTCCCCAAGCTTAGTCCCTAGCGAGTGCGTCCGCGGGTTCCTGATTGCTCGCTCCGGTTTGCCAGGCTCTGTACGCAGCGTCCCCTCCTGGCCGGGCCAGGGCGCCGCGTCGCGCCCCGGCTGTGCTAGGTGACAAGGGATGAAGACGGAATTCGCAGCTTCGGGGGCTGGCGGAGCCCCAAGACTGTTCGGGGGCCGGTCGCCAAGCGGCGGAAGAGTAGAGCTGTGCGTCAACGCGTCTAGACTTTGGTAGTGCGCCCCGCGGGGTTGCTCGGCAGTAGCAGGCCGAGCTGTGGCGCGTGTGTGTTTGAGCGCCCCTGGCTCGCGCGCTTTTGGAGCTTTGAACGTCATGGACCTTCAGATGTCATGGATCTTCAGAACTCGCCCAAAGTGCGGAGAGGTTGGAGGGTCAAGCGAGCTACGGAAAGGTTCTTAGCTCCTCAGAGAGTGAGCGTGCTCCTGACAAAGTGCTTGGTGCAGCGGAGGCTCTTGATAGATTTTGTATTGAATTTAAACGAAAGCTAGTACAGACGTTCATGATTCTGATGAGTGACAGCAACCCCTGCCCTCCTGGGGCGCACAGAACAGCGCCCACCCCACCGGGAGCCCTCGGGTTAAGAGGTTTTTTGCCAGCAATGGTGGAGAGGGATGTTTCTTACCTACACTTTTCATTCTCAGTAACTTAAACCCCTCTTTTTGGCTCCTTAGGAAACGTGCAGGCCTGTACAAATCGAGCCTGGGAGGGTGCCACCGTGAGAGTTGTGAGGTCCCAGAGATAGATGTAAATTGTGGGATGCTTGGTAAAGGGTGGGTTATTGGTCTCAGCTCACCCCAGCCTCGTGCTTGAAGTGCTTTGATGCCTGGGGCAACGGTCAGGGCCTCTGAGCTAGAGTTGAAGATACTGCCTGCAAACAGGAAGGGAGTCAGCCCCACTTTTCACACGGTATCTTACTGGGGGAAACTGCATTTCCTGAGTTCTAATTGTCTGAAATTATACATACCTACACACATATTCAAAGGTCCAGAGATACCGGGATGCAAAAGTCTGTGCTGTAGGGGTGGGCATTTGTGAAGTGGAGGTGTGGGTGTAATAGATTTAATTCCCTGAACCGGATACTCTGTGTCTCAAAGTGCCTTTTCCAAAGCTCTTATCTTTGACACTATCAGGATGGGATGGGGTGGGGAATCTGGTATTTCTTAATTTGATTTTTTTTATTTGCTTGTTTAGCACCTTCAAAAGAATAGTTTTCTTTCAGAGTTTAAAAAATATACGTTTCTATTTTCTCAAGTCAAACAGCAATGAATCTTCCCTGGGGAAGGGGGGTGGTTGGAACGTATCAGGACTGACTGGGAAGAAACCCAAGTCTAATTCTTGTTCTCTTCTCTATTTGCATCCGCTGTTAGGCTGAGGATCATTTTAATAAATAACAATGAACGGGAATGGCATCTAGAGGGCTTGTCGGCAACATTTAAAAGCCAATAGAGTTTATAATTCTACTCTATCATTTCTTATTGATTAGAGTAATCAAGATGAAAAGCTAGCCGGGCTCGGAGAACTTCAGCGGCATATCATTAAAGATAAGAGTCAGTTAATTCTGGAGCTGGGGTAATGTGGCTGAAATGAAGAGTTCATTTGCATGAGATGCTGAGCCCAGTAACAAGGGGACAAAAATCACTAATTAGGACTGCAGAATGTCGCCCTCTCGGCAAGCACCCTTTTGGGAACGTGGACCAAGTGGAGATCCGCATTTATGTAAATCTGGGACTGGGTAAACGCTCCTGTCACTTTAGAGATAGATAGGGATTATCACCTCCCAGCTCCCCCCAACCCCCCACCCCCCACTCCCCTGCCAACCACTCCGGCCTCGTCCCTGGGTGGGGATGGAACCAGTAAGGTGGGATCCTCTTCTTCCCGGTCGATCCCACTTCCCATCTCCACAGCCACAGAAGGTTAGCCCAATCCTCAGGAAGGCTCAGTGATGCAGCAGTGAGCGAGTCCCTGGTTAATTCTTTGACGAGGGCTCAGTCCTGGTTCCTGCGACCACCTGGGGAGCCCCCTGCGCTGGTGCAGGGCCTCCGGGGGTAAAGAAAGCCAGCGGTTGCAAAGACCCAGGTCTGGCACGAAGCTACTTGTCTTTGCTTGAACTAGGATTCCAGAGGGCAGCTGAGCTCCCAGGGTCAAAATCTGTGATCACTCCCAACTCCACGCCCACACCACACCTCTTTCTCTCTCTCCCTCCACCCCCCAGGTGGCTCCCTTTAGTCCCCCTGCCAGGACAGAGCCAGTCTGTGAACGACCCAGGGCTTGTGTTTGTGCACTGTCCGCTGGCCAGCCCGTAAGGTGTACAGGAATGTGTGCAGGTCTGTGCAACTATGCGTGAGTTCAGATCTTGTGTAAATGTTTCATAAGCTTGTTGTTGTGAACTGTTTTTGCTGCAGGTGTGCACAGAAGTGTGAAACCGTTGGTGTACATGGTGTATATAGTGTATGTATGGTATAGCCGTGACACTGCATTCAGTTGGTGATGTGTGTCTCTGGTGGGGAGGAGGTGAAAATGGTATAATAAGCGCAACAGGCTTCACAAGAAAGCTGAGCTCAGGTTCCCGAGGCCCTGCCGCTCCATCAGAGATTGGGGTGCTGGAAGGGGCGGGAGCCGGAGTCCCCCGTTGTCTAGCGCCTCACTGACAGGCGGGAGGAGGGAGAGCCGCAGATGGAAACGCCTTCGTGTAGCACGTGGCCCAGCAAGCGACCGAGGAGAACAGCCTCACCTCTCAGGCGCCAGAGATTTCCGTAACCCACCCTGGGAAAATGAACCGGCATTCTTTCATCACGACTTTGTCACGCAAAGAGAAAAGCCCGAAGGCCTTTGCCCGAGCAACCACCGTGCGTTCGCACCCAGCCGAGGCGCTTGCTCTGCACGAGGTGGAGGTCTTCCTAGGCCGGTGCGGGGGAGGACTCAGGCTGTGACCCCAGCGTTGGCGGGCTCCAGAGCTGCCCCAGACCTCGAACTTTCTATCCCAAAACAGGTTACGAGAGAGAAAAGCGTAGCTGCTCGGGCAGCCCCTCCCGGAGACGCCGCCGCCGAGCCTGGGATCTGGTCCCTCGTCCCGCTTTCCGTCGTTCTCTTTAGAACAAACTTTGCCCCTCACTTGGCTGCGCCATAAAGGAATCAAGGCCCATGTCAGATAATCGTAGGTGTCAGCGTGGAAAGTGGCACTGTCTGCACGCTCTCACAGGTCTCGCTGTGTCTGCTCCCCGGGCTCCGCGGGCCTCTCACATCCCCTCCCCAGCTGACTGACGGTCACAGCCCTCTCGCTCCAGACGCGGGGGACACAGAGCTGGAGACCTACAGGCCCGGTGCGCGCTTGCGCCGCGCACCTGTGCCAGCGCGAAGACCCGCGCGGGGCGACCACCCCCGGGGCTGCTGGGTGGGTGAGCGGGGCGCAAAGCTGGAGCCCGCGTGGCTGCGGGACGCGAATCTAGCCGCAGGCAGAGCCCGGAGCCGAGGTTCCCCCAGGGGCGCGTTTCTTTGGCACTAACACCCCGCCCCCATCCCTCCTCTCTCCAGGGATTTTTTTTTTTTTTTTTGTATCTTTGCACAGCTGGGGGCTCCCTCACCACCCACCCCTGGGCCTCCCCATACAGAATAAAGTCAGTCTGTATTTAATGGTTATGGCGGATGTGAGGGGGATTTGGCAGAGCCAGAAGAGAGGCCTTTCGCTCTCAAATATCTCTCCTTACGTCGTGTGAGTCTACCAACCCACCACGACCCCATATTCTTGTGCGAGTGTCTGACTCGAATGACAAGCGAGCTGATTTTTTCAGTACATAGCTGGGAAATGTAGTGAGTGATAATAGAGATTTCTCTTTCATTTTTTACGCTTGACTTGGTTATTGTTGCTTTTCTTTTCCCGTGATTCCTTCTGAGGATTAGCTCTGACTTCCCCACTATTGGCGGTCAAAGTGGCCCCGACTCGGGATGACAATTGACGGGGATCAAGGGGTTGCCCATTCTGTGCCTGTAAGAACGGATTCGTGCCAGAGAAACTCATCAAGTGGAGGCGGAGAATAAAGACCGTTCGGGGGTAAATGTATTCATGGAGAAGGGTTCTCCCAAATTGCTTCTAAGTTTTTTTAATGAAAAGTAACGATTGCAGCAATCAGCGGCTTTTTGGCGGATTACAAATCTGGAGGGAGCTGCGGCGCTGCATTGAAAGGCGCTCCCCGCCTCCGCACGGGGCAGCCGGTTCACAGGAGCAGCGCGAGAGGCGGGGGTCCAGTCGCCAGACAAAGACCCCAAGGGGGCGAGCCAGAGAGGGTACCCCTGGGCGCTCCGCACATACCCGGGAAGTAGATGAGGTGTTGTCCACCCGGACGCGGGTGTGGCGGGAGGCCCTGAGGAGGGAGACCGAGGCAGAGTGCACGGGAGAGTTCGACCCCACCATCACCGTGGGGCAACCTGAGCGAGAACAGGGAGCCGGAGGAACGAACAGGTGACAGTGGGGGCGGAGGAATGGAAGGTGCGACCTGGTTCCCCTCTCCACCTGAGCCTGGACTGCTGGTCCGGTCCCACTGCCCGCAGGAGGAGGGATAACTGGGCACCCTCCGCTGGGCAGGAATAGGAGGATCCCGCAAATGGGACCCAGCAGAGCCGGACCCACGTGACGCCTACTCCCAAACACTTTAGTGTGGCTCACTCCAATCCCTCTGCTGCGGTGGGACCCGCACATGCGCCCTCACCAGCACAGAAGCCCGTGCAACGACTCCAGGCCCTCACAGCCCCCCCTCCCACCCCCCCTACTCTCCCACCCCTCACACCCCCGCAGGATCTCGTGTCTAGGCTGCAGCGGCTCCCAGCCCTGGGACAAGGAGAGTGGCCTTAGAAAATGGGACGACAAGAAGGCAGTGACAAAACACTATTCCCACGGAGGTTGAAATCAGCCTCAGCAGCCTAGACAGCCGCATTCAGCCTGACTTTTTATACATTTATTTTTTAATAGTGTATCCTAGCAGGGGGGTGGGAGGTATGTTTTTTCAGGCAGACTTCTTTAAGACTCTCTGAAGTAAATAAGGAGAGCAGAGAGACAAGGGTGGGGAAGAGGAGAAGAAAAAGACTCTCCCCTCTCCGGCCCCCTCCTCAAGTTTAAAAAGAATAAATCCAGCAGGCAAGTCCGCAGCCCTGAAGGTTTAACTTTTTTTCTTTGCAGCTTGTCAATGCGACCATTGCTTTGATGGGAGGCTCCTCAAGGTGACACATTTCTGAACTTCACCCCCTTTTCAAACTAACTCCCTACCTCCTTGTTAGTGGCCGGCTCTGAACTTCTGCAGAGTGTTTTTGTGTGAGTCAAGGCTCATTCACGGGCGCTTTTGTGGGTCTCTCCTCCTTTCAGGCCTCAGCGTGTTACACCAATTAAAGGGCGACGTGCTGTAAATGTAATGGGCCGCCAGGCGATTGTTTCTGACAAGCAACAAAACACATAGATCCACCCCTTAGATTAGGCCGTTGAAGGGGAGGTTGAGGCCGGTCAGTTTACTGAATAGTTTGTGAACTGTAATTCTGAGGACTGATGGAGAAAAAGAAGTCTCTTCCCACCTCCCTTGCCTTGCTCCCCCTCCCCAAGAACAGAGAGTGGGGGGGGGGGGAGAGATGACATCCATGGGACAGAATGGGGTCATTAGAAATGAAACCAGTAAAGGGCTATCTTGTCACTTGGACTGTCTGAAATGCCCCTGCAGTTCTTTTCCCTCCTCCTGTACTTTTTGAATCTGGGCCTCAGTTTAGTGGCTGCAGCAGCCTTCTCTCCTGATGGCAGACACCACATAGAACTCCATATCAGGGTAGGAGTAAGGAAAGGTCAAGTTGCCTTAGAAAGTTCCACTGGGGTCTGCTGTGGTCCTGGTGGGATGCCACGACTAGGTTACAGCCCCACCTCCTCCTCCCCTGGCAGGACTCTCAGGCCTGCTTTCCCTGCAGCCTCCTGTCCTTCTCCCCCACCCCACCCCCCACTCTCCCTGTGCTGCAGAGGCCTCCAATGCCAGCCTCAATGCCAGCCCACCCCCCTTGGTTCTCTCTGTCTTGCTCAGATTTCCTCCTCTTTTCCAGTGTCTTGCATTCATCCTGGCCTCTGCAATTCTACACCAGCACCTGAACGTTAAGGAGAACATTTCACCTGGAAAGAAACTCAGAGATTACCTATCAACTTCCTCACACATTCTGAGGGTCAGAGAAGAGTAGTGATTTGGCCAGGTCACAAAGCAAGTAACCCAGTGGCCACTGGAGTTCAGCTCCCCCATTCCATCCCGTGAGCACCTGTTCTCCCTACCTCCCTGTCCCACCACCCCTTCTACCTCTGAGTTTGCTTCTTCGGCCCTCATTATGCCAAGGTAAGTCCAGCTCCTGAGGCGTTGTTGACATGGTCCTGTACTCACCCCATGCTCTCCCTTCCATCCTGTCACCTTCTGCCCATCCCTAGCCTTCCAACCCAGCGCCACTTAGTAGAAACTGACTCTCAGTTATGTACAAAGGTCACTTTGCCTTTTCTATGAAACTTTCAGCAGCCATTCTTATTCACTAGGTGTGTCCTCCTAGCTCAAATACCTCCAACTGGAATTTCTTCTGCCTGGAAATACTCAAGTCCCAGCTCAACTGACTTCTATGATGCCATCCCAGGGTGCAGAGACCTGAAAGAAGGAAACAAGGAGGTTTGGCCTGATCAAGGAAATGGATGAAGCCTACTGTGGCTGCACAGTGAAGCTGGAGAAAGGAACAAAGTTCAGATCTCCAGCATCCTTGCGGGCCACATGGAGGATTTTGGAGTTGACTGAAAATCCTTTCCATTGGAAGCAATAGAAAACCACTGAATAGTTTTGAGTAGTGAAGTCCCTTGAGAATAGAGACTGTGTCCTTTTCATCTTTGTGGCCCTCTACTCTTATCCCAGTGACTGGCACATGATTGTTCAAGAAACATGTGTTGAGGGCCTCCCTGGTGCAAGGGGCTAAAGCACAGCACTGCGAAGCTATCCGCAGCCACTGCAGCACGAGTTCAATCCTGACCCAGGATCCTGGAGGTGAACCACATGGCACAGCAGAACACTCCTGCCCCACTGCAGCATATTTCAGTCAATCTGTCTGTTCTGACTCTGGTGAATCCTCTCACCACCCCCCACCTTTGGCCTATTCTGTATGCATAAATAAATAAATCTTTAAAGAAAATAGAACATCTATTGAGTATATCAGTGAACTGATAATTATTGCGCACCTATCTTCCACCCCTTCCTTATCTCTTCATTCTGGCTAAGTTGTAAGTGCCAGAACAGCAAGAATCAAGTCACAGTGCTCAATAGCACATAATTGATACTAGTTCCATTGTCCCTTGATTAGTGGCGTGCAAGGAAAAGAACTTGACATCAGGAGACTTGAGAATTTTTGTCCCTGCTAGTACTGATAGCCTTACCTTGGGGAGCACGTAAGTTAAACCTCTTGGAAGTCTTGGTTTCTTCATCAGTAAAATGGGAATGATTCCACTTAATTTATTGGTTGTGAGGACTAAACAATACCTTGTGTTTGAGAATGACTTCATTGCAAAAGAATACATCAACAAAAAATAATGTTTGCTCTGGGGGCAGGACCAGGCCAGTGGTGCAGGCAGCACTTTAAAATGACAAAAGATACCCAGGACCCCTCAAGCAAGTGTAAGGAGCCCCTCTGACTCTCACAGCAGCCTTCTTCTCTCTGCTCTTGGCTGAGAGCCCAGCTGGTCCACATCTTTCCCCAGGGCGTGTCACCACTGCTGACACCCTTCACACTTGGCTCCTTAGGCTCCTTCTCTAAGAAGCCTTTTTCAAAGCCTGCATTCCCTTGTTGTCTGTAGAAGGCTGCACTTGGAGACGGGACAGCTAGCTTCTGGGATGCCATGGCAGAAATCGCATAGACTCCGAGTCCCACTAAGCCAGGCTAAAGAGCCACTTTGTGGCAAGAGCAGACGGGGCCGGCCCACGAGCCGGCTGGCTGCTCACCAAACTTTCCCCCAGTGACTGTGAGGTTCTTGTCCTGGAGGCCTGCATGTCCCTGGTGATGAAATGTGAGTACAGGAGCAGAGACTGCCACATGCTGGGGTGTGTGTTTTCATGTGGGATGTGTCTGTCTGTGGGGTGGAGGGAGAAGAGGAGGGAAATGTTCCAAACCACTGTTGGTTAGCCTTTGACAGACACAGTGAAAAAAGAGAATCCCCAAAGAGGAAAGGAAATCTGTTTTGTTTAAGTTTCTCCATCCAAGGCAAATTCCTCTTTAAAACAACCTCTGTGTTGCCACTCGCAAACAGAAAGGGCAGACTCTGGCTTCTTCCCTTTCCCTGTGGTGCCTTCCTCTGAGTATATGTCTAACCTCAAGGAGCAGGTGTAGAAGCTAATATTTTGTAAAACTCTGAAGCTAAGTCAGCCTGCCAGTGTGGACTTTGTGCCTGTCCAGGCAGGTGGTGGGAATCATTTGGCAAGTCCTGGGCTTTCATATCTGTGGGCACCAAACCAGAGGCCTGCTTGTGGGAGCTATTCGGGGCCCAATGTGTGTTTAGAGACACCCTTCCAACCTGGTGGGTGTACTGCTAAATCCTACCCACTGGTGCTAACAACTGCTGAAGTTGAAAGTCTTGTCCTTCCTCATTCCCATGATGCCTGATTCCTCAGCCACAGAAAATGTATGCTGCTTCAGCTCAGGGTCAGTCAGGAGTCTACACCTTACATGGATTCCTCCCATAGAATATTTTCCAGATGACCCCTCTGGAATGTTCATAGGGGCATAACTTTAGGAGCTGGGGTTTACCGAGCAGGCAGAGGGGAACTGGCGAGTAGCAGAGGGAGCAAAAAGATACCAAGGGGTTTCCCTGGGGTGAGAGAATGTAACAACTGTGGAAGAGAGGACTAAAAGCCTCGATGATCTGGACCAAGCCTTGGATAAGAGACAACCGAACACCTTCCAGAGACAACACGGATGCCTTGAGAGAGCGGAAAAGCTCTTTCTTTGCCACTGGATGGAAGGTGGGGGAGGCAGAAACCTAAACAAGTGAATTCAATTACATCTGAAAAAGAATAGGCTAAATTAGGATTCATTCCTTGGGCCTGTTCCAGGAAATATTTGTGAAAAGTTGGTTGAAAGAATACTACCATCCAAACCCTAATTTTGTTATTATATAAAAGTCGCAATTTCTTTGCCTTTTCTGATTAGAAAATGTTTTCCTGATTTTGTCTTTGCTACTGGTATGTGACCTCTTAATTTAATTTTGGTTTTTGCCTATACAAACCAATTTCCTTGGAAACTTTTCCTGTGGTGCAGCAAAGACAGGGGAAAAGTAGAACATTAGTAATTATATAATGTGCACCTAATTCATTTAATTAGTAGTTATCAGACATCCTTAATGATTCATAGCCACAAACTAGGTTTCTAGCTGAGGACTTTAGCCCGCTTCTAAGATCATTCATGTGTGTCTGTGTGATGCAGAGAGAGAGAGAGAATGTTCTTCGTAGACCAAGGTTTTAATCCACCACTTCTATGTCCAGCACGTTCCTATAGCCTTTTACCTCTGCTTTGCCCCCAGATGGGCCTCTGAGGTGGGTGCCTAATCTTGCCCACTTTCTTCATAGCCAGTCAGTGGGAAGGAAGATTGAAACTTATTTTTAAAATAATTTTTCATTCACCACTTGTGCCAGTAAAAAAGAATTTTCCTAGGTTTCTTCAGTTTCTCCTTTCAAGGAGTGTTGTTAACACTAAGCGAATTCACCTATCTATGGAAAATATGAATTTTGTAACAGAAACTAAATTAGGTAGAAAGCTCAGATTTTTTTTTTAAGATTCATTTATTTATGCATATAGGAGCTAGAGTGCAGGCCAGGGAGAGGACGTGAAAGGATTCATCAGAGACAGAGTGGGGAGCAGAACAGGTAGATTGAGAAAGTACACTGCTGAGGGGAGCAGTGGGGGAGACAGGAGAGGTCTGCTGTGCCATATGGGTCACCTCCCTGGTTTGGGAATTAAACTTGTGCTGCGTGTCTGCGGATAGCTTCACAGTGCTGAGACCTACCCCTTTTGCCATCAGGGAAGCCTGGAAGCGCAGATTTGTGCAGTTTGTGTGTGTGAGTGTGTGTATGAGTGTGTCTATTGGTCTGTCTAGGTCTGTGTTATTTCATGGTGAATGGAATTCAGGGCTGTTGCATACAGTTGTATAGGTTGCACACTGCACAATGATAGAGGGAAGAATTCAGACTATGGATGGAATTGTGATTTCTGTTTCCCTCCCATACTAGTGCTTTTTATCTTGTCAATTTAAGAAAACTTTGATAGGTTTAGAAAATAGTGTATTTCTTTTGAATTAAATAATAAATTTCAGCTCTGGCCTCAGGCAACTTGGGTGTAAGCATTACCTCTGCCATATATCTCACACGTTTGTGTGGGAAATTAATTGCTACATATAAAATAACTGAGTAGTATATGACATGTGGAAATTCCATATTAGTAATTCCAAGAGGCCTGGTGCCATGGCTGCTACCTCTCATGAGACCACTGGGGTGGTGTCCTACACCCCCACACTGATGCCTGCTTCTGAAAGGTCCTAACTGCTATAACCTTCTTAGGCCTGGGCCTCAAGCTTCAATGTTACTGCCACTGCAAGTTTTCCATGTAGGTATTAAAATTAATTGACCACACTAACTCACGCTAAAAGGAATTATTCCTCAGAGAATAAACACTTCAAAAGAAGATCTTATGAACCTCAATGAAGCTCTAATTTGTAGTGTTTTAAGAAGGAACGTTTCAGGGGGCTGTAACTAGAGTCTTCTGGGTCAGTTGCTTACCACTGGCCAGTAGGCTGAGAGCCAGGAGCTTGTGACCCAAGGGCAAAACAGTGGGGTTATTTTAGGGGAGGATACAGGTAAGGGCAGGGAGTGGCATCTCCTTTATGAAACTTGTATAAGCCTCCTCTGACTGCCATCATGAGATCTCAGACTGGGTGGCTTAACCAACAGACATTTATTTTCTCACAGTTCTCGAAGCTCAGGAGTCCAAGATCAAGTTGTTCATCAATTTGCTTGGCTTGCAGATGGCTGCCTTCTTTCTGTCCTCACAAGAGGAAGAGCGCTCGGGTATCCCTTCTCCTTATAAAAGCACCAGCCCTACAGGATTAGGGCCCCATCCTTATGGTCACATTTAACCTCTACCACTTCAGAGACCCTATTGCCAAAGATAGTCACCTTGGGGATAGGACATATGAATTTGAGGGAGAGCAGAAAGAAACATTTAGTCCTCCACATGACATTTAGTTCTCCACATGCCCTTCTCACATGCAAAACACATACTCTATCCCAATAACCCCAGAGGTCTTCTAGCTCATTCCATCATCAACTCAAAAGTCCAAAGTCCCATCTGAATATCACCTAAGTCAGAGGAGGTGCAGGTGATGCTCAAGGTGCGATTCATCCTGAGGCAGAATTCCTCTCCAAACATAAAGCGATAAAAGCAGAGAAATCATGTCCTTCCAACGTACATGCTCTGAAATAGGAAAGAAGCCAAGAGTGACAGGTCCCAAACGAGTCCAAAACATAGCAAGGCAAATTCCACTGGAATTTAGGGTTTGGGGATAAACTTCTTTGGTCTGATGTCCTGTTCTCCATGGGGACTGGATGGCACTGTCACTCTCTTCCTCTTCTGGCAGCCTGACCCCTGCAGATCCCAGTGAGGACCCTCACCCTGACTTCCCTCATCGCTCTGCCTGTGAGGTCCAGGAGGAAGTGGCCTGGCACCGTGGTCCTGTGGGGGCAGTGGCAGCCCTAGAGCTGTGGGGATCACCTTCTGGACAGCTTTTCTTTTTTTGAAGAACAGCCCTCTCTCATTCTGTCCCATTTTCTTGAAGCTGTCAGTGTTTGGGTTGTATCAGCCCAGCTCTGTTTCAGGCTTCTGCGGAAATGACTTTGAGACCCTCGGCTTACGCCCACCTTAGTTTCTGCATCACATGGTGGTTCATCCACATCCTCCATGGTCTCTTCAGAGCACGTCTTTATTTTCTCGGTATGGATAGACCGATTATTCCCAACTCTTCAAATCTAGTTCCTTTTTGTTTGTATATTCCTTCGTCAACTCATCTTTCTCTTCTTGCATTTGCTCTAGCAATAAAGGGGACTGTGGCACACTCCCACACTGCTCTCCTCTGCTTAATGTCTGCTGTCATTGCTTCTTACATGTAACCTTCCACAAAACACTAGAACACAGTTCAACCCAGCTCTTTACTCCCTTATAACAAGGATCACCTTCGCCCTAGTTTTCAGTAATCATTTCCTCATTTTCACTTGTGATCTCACCAGAATGTCCTTTTAATTTCACATTTCACCAGTTTGCCCATTATTTCTTTCCGGCTTTCCTCTTTTCCTTCCAAGCTCTCTCCACAATCATCTTTAACATCTATATTTCTACTAACAGCCATGCTTGTCAAGCTAGACTTTTTCTTGCACGAACATCAAAACTCCTTCAAATTCCACACAGTTACCAATTCCAAAACCACTTTCATGATTTTAGTTATCAGTTACAAGAGCACCCCTCTTCACAGTACTAAAACCTCTATTGCAGTTTCTGCAGATAAGGAGTTTATTGGCTCATACAATTATAGAGCATGACAATTCCCAAGGTGTGCAGCCAACAAGAAGTCTTGGCAAAGCAAGCCAAGTTTGTCTCAGAGACAAACCCAAGAGAATCAATGGTATAATTGCAGACCAAAAGCTTGTGGGCTCAAGATCCAAGAGAAGCTGGTATTGCTGTTCAAGTCCAAAGGCAGGAGGGAAAACTCATGTCTCAGATTAAATGTTGTCAGGCATGAGAAGTTCCCGCTTATGTAACCTTTTTGTCCTATTCAGCTTATAAGTAATTGGATGAGCCCTCCCCCCATATTTGAGAGGGTACCCTGCTTTGCTCAGTCTGCCAACTCAAATGTTCATCTCATCTGAATGAAACACCCTCACAAGACACATCTAGAATAATGTTCAAGCAAATGTTTGGGTGCCTTCATTGCCCAGTCAAGTTGACATACTAAAATACACACATCTCATAGTTCCAACATCATAAATCACCTTAGATCTATAAGTGCACATTGGAATTTCCTGGAAAGCTTTAAAAAATACCAGTCTCTATTCTCATCCCTGGAAACTCTTATGTATCTGGTCTGCGGTATATAGCTCAGGTCTTAGAAGTTTTATTTATGCATACAAGAACTGGGGTAGAGGCCAGAGGTGGTGGGGGTGAGAGGATTCACCAGAGACATTGGGGAGCAGCACAGGCAGATCCACTGAAATACACTGCTGAGAGGAATATCCATGGGAGTCATCTCTCTGTCCAGGGATGCTGCAGTGGCTGCTGGAAGCCTCAAGGTGTTGAGTCTTATCTTCTTGTGCCACCAGGGAGGCCCAGGTCTTAGGAGTTTTAAAAGCTCCTCAGTAGCCAAGTGGACCAGATATGTACCTGAACAAGCACCAGTGAACAGAGGAGCCACATGGGAGTGTTTGTGTGACCCAATTCAGAGCCACCCTAACTCAGCACTAAGCACCTGCTTAATTCAATTAGTGAAAGACCTTGTAGACACTGCTAGTTTTTTTTTTTTTTTTTTATTTCTTTGTACATACAGAGCTGGGGTACAGGCCAGAGGCTCAGGGGCGGCGAGAGACTTCACCAGAGACAGAGTGGGGAGCAGAACAGGCAGATCGACGACGCACACTGCTGAGGGGAGCAGCGGGCGGGTCAGGAGAGGTCTGCCACGCCATGTGGTCACCTCTGGGGCAGGCGGGAATCGAACTCATGCAGAAGTGGCTTTAGCTTCTTAGTGCTGCACTTTAACCCGCTGCGCCACCAGGGAGGGCCTAGACACTGCTAGTTTTAACACCACAGGAATTTAGCAACATAGGTGCTAAGTACACATACAATAAGACTGTGAAATCAAAGGCACAAAGCTTTGGGAACAAATAGAAATTCCTTGGATATAGGAATGGTGGGGTTTGATTTAAACTTCAGTGTTGGTGACAAATAGAATACCATTTATGTATATTATTTTTTATTCTAGGTGTATTTTTGAAAGTTGTCCATTCTTCTGGGAAGCAGGGGGCACATCAGCCTTCCTTGTTTTCTCCAGCATTGTGCTGACAGCCAGGGAAAAAGGAATGACTCAACTAAAGGGGCTGTTGGCTGGGCCTCCGTGGCAGCTGCTGCCCCAGACTGCTGCAGTGAGGAGGAGGGAAAGACTAACAGGATGTCAGGGGAAACTCCTCTTTGCATGGATGAGGCAGACTGAGAGTCTCAGTGAGATGGCTGGACACCACTGTGTATACATCTCTTGGTCTCTCTTTCTTTCTCTCCCACCCTCCCAAACCTCCCTCCCTCCTCTTCTTCCCTGATGCTAACAGGTGACAGTGACACTTCCTTTTCTAAGGGACAACTCTTACCCAGAGTGCCATGGAGAAAGAAGGGAAACGGACATAGTAATTTACTGTGTGGGTTGGTTAGTTGGTTGGTTGGCTTGTTTTTAAAATATGGGTGAGGGTCTTGTACAGTATCTGCTCCATGTCAATCCAGTGAGAAAGTACATGGAAGTGTTTTGCATGATAAATACAAGCCTTGTTATCATGTTCCTACTTTTGCCATGAAGAATTATGCAAAAGCGCCCAACTCCTTAAAAGACAAATTTACTGACAGTTTGAAAAACCATAGAGTCAACCTAGAATATAGTTGATAAAAACAAGATCTGCGGTGCACACAGAGTTTCTTTGGGAAGGTGAGTGGTGGTGCAGCAATGTGGATGCTGTTCCACTGGGCTGTACATGTTAAGATGGTTTACCTGAGTAAAAGAAATCCATATTAAAAAAATAATAATAATAATAAGGGCACCCCATGCTCAGAGTTAGCACCAAGCCAGAAACCCTGAATCGAAGGCTTTACCAGCTAAATCAGAGATTCCAAGTTCAGATTCGTGCGAGGGGAGGTAAGAGCCGGTGGCCGGAGGTCAAGTCTACGCAATGCCTGGACCTTGTGAGCTGTGTGGTTCTCCACGTGGCAGGTAGTCACACTGAGGTTTCTCCCCGGTTGAGCTAGTGCTTTGGCCGCGGGGAATCGGTGAGAAGGGACGGAGTCCGGGGGAAATCGCGAAGCAACACGAGAAAAGAAAGAAAAGGCCAGGAAGCGCGGGCCGGGCAGCCGCGGGCTCTCGCGCTGCCCAGCCCTCGGGCGCAGGACGGCGCGGGGCCTCAGACCCGACGGGCGCGGCGGAGGTAGCGTCTGGCGGCACAGCCCACCCCCCGGGCCGCGCCGCTACCTCCCCCGGCCTCCTGCGGTCGCGGGGCGGGAGCAGCGGCTCCTCCCGCCTCCCGCCCGCTCTCTCGGCTTCCAGGTTCAATAAGGATTACATCATGGAGCAAGTATGCGGGGCAGCCTGAGAATCAAAGCCGTCACAATCAGCGGCTGGTTAACCGTAATGTTGCTGAAACACATCCCACCCCTCCTCCCCCTGCCCCCCCTTCCCACCCCAGCCCTCTGCTTTTCGTACTATTAAGGATAGCATTATTGGGCAGAGGAAAATCTGATCAAAACTGTCGACCGCCAACGGCAGATTTTCTATGGATCCTATAAAGGCCACCTTAACGATTTCCCTAATTAATGGATGACATCTTTGGCTGAAGGAGAGGCGATGGATTCGACTCTGTCTTCGTCTTTGTTAACCTTCTAATTAACTTTCGTAGGTCACCCAGGTCTCCCAAACCTAAAAAGTGAAGAGGCCCATTGTGCGGGGAGCAGTAAACTTACTTTTTCTGCTGGGGTACTTAAAAGGGAGAACGATTATAGGCCGAGAAAAATAACTCCATTTAAAAGCTTTGTGACTGCAGAGAATGCATAGGTCCCTCCCTTAGAAAATAATTGAAACACCTTTTATACCAATATTTCTATGCATAATAAAAACAAATTAGCAAAATGCATCTAAATTCAGCAGCACTTTCAAATTACCTTTTTGGGGACATGTAAGCCTCTGCAAGTCAACAAAAGGAGTGGGATTTAGAGAGAAAATTGCAACTGCAACAGCTACCAGCCTTTATGCTGAGTTGAGTGCAGGACAGGACCAGAGGCTCGGGATCTCCCAGTCACAAACATATTGCCCATGCCCATGCTGGTCAGGAGCTGCCTGGGACCCAAAGACTATTAGCAAGTGAGCAGGTCTTTTTCTGGATAGAATGGCGTTTTGGAGTTCAGATAGATTTCAAGGGTCTTAGTGAGAAACAGAAACCACCATGGTGGTAGCAAAGACCTGAAAGCAAGATGAAACCCATTGTGATGGTGAAACTGATGAACCAGAACGATAAAAAAGTAAGACCATACCTCCTGGAATTTCAGTTATATTAGATTTGCTAAACTATGCAGATGAGTCTTGGCTGCTGCTCCAGCACCTCGGCATCTCCGAACAATTAAAGGGGAGAACAAGGATAGGCAGGTGCTTAAACTCAAGTGGAATGCTAAGTAGAGGCACCTTTAAAGGAGACATTGCTAAGAGTGAGCTCCTCTCAGGTACCTTGCAAAGAAATGAGAGTCCTAACAGGTACCTTGCAAAGAAATGAGAGTCCTAACACAACAAACGTAGCATTGACTTTATTATTGACTTTTAATTATAAACAGAACCAGAGCTAATTGTAGAAAAGTGTAAAGACTTTAATAGAGTCGATATTTTAATTATGTCTATTTTTTGTGCACCCCCAAATTTTTTATGTAGTTCAAATTTGTATAGCTCTTGTTTTTCCTTTAGTACCACATTATGAACATTTTCCTGTGTTATTAAAAATGTGAGCAAGATTGATTTTGGGTCCACCCACACACTCAAATTGAAGCAGGGAGAGGTAAACCTTATGACATTTCTCTTCTGGAAAACTACCTAAGTGAGAAAACAAGTGTTCTTTCTCAGGCACTGCTGAGGAGTTTAAATTGCCACATCCATTCTGAAATAGAGGGTGATTTGGCATTATTTATTAAAACTCAACAACAAACATCTCTTGATGTAGCAATGCTCTCTAATGTCCACCAATCTTAATGTCCACCAGTAGGGGCTTAAAGAAACAGAGAACATCCATCCTGTGGAATATTGTGTTGCCATAAAAAATAGATGAAGATGCACCATTATGTGCCAGTTTGGGATGGCTCCCAAAATAGCCTGAAATAACAAGTAATCACAACAAAAAGGAGCAGAATCATGTGTAAACTATGCCATCATTTGTGGAGAAGGATGGGTTTAAATGTTCACAAAACTTTCTTTCTAACACAGTTAACTTGGAAGGGGAGTATCAAGTGACTAGGAAACAGCTACGGACATGAGAATTCATTATAACTTTTGTAATTTTTCAGTTTTGTACTGTATGAATATGTTACCTACTAAAATACATATATTTAAAATTTAAAAAAAAAAGAAAAGGCTGCCATTTCCCAACCTGTTCTGTGCGTAACTCTGTACAATTCAAGGGTGTAACACCGTCTTAAAAGCATCCTGTTCGGGCCCTCCCTGGTGGCGCAGCGGGTTAAAGCACAGCACTGAGAATCTACAGCTGCTTCCGCATGAGTTCGATTCCCGCCTGCCCCGGAGGTGACCACATGGCGTGGCAGACCTCTCCTGACCCGCCTCGCTGCTCCCCTCAGCAGTGTACTTCATTGATCTGCCTGTTCTGCTCCCCACTCTGTCTCTGGTGAGGCCTCTCGCCGCCCCTGAGCCTCTGGCCTGTACCCCAGTTCTGTATGCACAAATAAATAAATCTTTAAAAAAAAAAAAAAAAAAGCATCCTGTTCGGCCCTCCTTGGTGGCGCAGCGGGTTAAAGCACAGCACTGAGAATCTAAAGCCGCTTCTGCATGAGTTCGATTCCCACCTGCCCTGGAGCTGACCCACATGGCGTGGCAGACCTCTCCTGACCCGCCCGCTGCTCCCCTCAGCAGTGTACTTCATTGATCTGCCTGTTCTGCTCCCCACTCTGTCTCTGGTGAAGCCTCTCACCGCCCCTGAGCCTCAGGCCTGTACCCCAGTTCTGTACGCACAAATAAATAAATCTTAAAAAAAAAATGAAGGTACACAGTCTCTCTTTGAAATCTTTAAATGTTTTTAATGAAAACAGAATAATGCATTCTGCAATTTAATTGCTCAAAATTAAAATTCAACAAACTGTTGAGTCTGTATAAATAAAACATTCATAGATTATCAGCATGTGCATCGGGACAAATGCTTTGGGTCTTGAAATTGTGGAAATATTTCCTAACATTTGAGATGTGCCAAGAAAGAGATAAAGAAATCAAATAAGATCTTGTGTTACACAAATTCTTGCTCATAGGAATCTGACTTACTTGTATCAATCAATTCAAGTGGTTTACACTTTATGAGCTACATTAAGTGATTGAACTAAAACCTGGAGCTAATATGCTCTTCTCATCCCTCAATCCAATCTGTCAAAACGACATTGGAAATTATTAGGCTGAGCCATATGAAATTAGTGTTGTATCAGTAGTCCAATAGCAGCAATTTCAAGATTCAGTCTAATATTTTCATCATCATGATGTTGTAGCCCACAGCAGAGACACTGCTAGTTGCCTGTCCAATATCCATTTCTCCTTTTCTCTGTTAGGAAAACGCTCATTTAATTCCCATTTAGGAAGCAAATTTTCTTCAACTGGACCATACACACGGACACACTAATTCTCCTATGATTAGTTTAGATGAGCTATAGCTCTAGATTATTGAAATACAATAACATATACAATACATATAAGATAACATGTCCACACAAAAACCATATATATAAATGTTCATAGCAGTATTGTTGATAAAACTAAAAAAATTGAAACAGAACAAAGATCTCTCAACTAATGGATAGATAAAATGTGGTCTATCCAAAAAGAATGAAGTTCTGATATATACTACATATGATGAACTTTAAAAACACCCCGCTGGTGTTTGGTGGCTAAGGGGTTAAGTCTCAGCACTATCACCCCTAAGACCTGAGTTCAATCCTCATCCAGGGAGGTGACGAACATGGTATAACAGATCTCTGCTGTCTCACCCACTGCTCCCCTCAACAGTGTATTTCAGTAGATTTGCCTGTTCTAGTCCCCATTTTGTCTCTGGAGAATCCTCTTACCTGCCCCCCTGCCCCCCCCCCATATCTCTATACCCCAGTTTTTTTTTTTTT
>NW_004567102.1:51090779-51164146 GCF_000260355.1 Condylura cristata
ACCTCCAAACAGTTTTCCATAGTGGTTGTACTAGTTTGCATTCCCACCAGCAGTGCAGGAGATTTCCTTTTTCTCCACATCCTCACCAACATTTGTTGTTGCTAGTTGTTTGAAGATGTGCCATTCTCACTGGGTATACCCCAGTTCTTTTAAGAAAAACATTAATTTTAATAAACACATTTTTAAATGAATGACTTGAGCCCCTTGCTGGTGGTGCAATGGGTGAAAGCGCAGCACTACCAAGCCAGCCACAGTTGCTTCAGCTTGAGTTTGATCCCTGGCCAAGGAGGTGACCCACATGGTGCAGCAGACCTCCTCTGTCTCGCCTGCTGCTCCCCTCAGCAATATACTTTATCAATCTGCCTGTTCTGCTCCCCACTCTGGTGAATCCTCTTACTGTCTCTGCACCTCTGGCCTGACCAGTTCTGTATGCATACATAAATATTTTTTAAATGACTTTTAAGAAAGAAACACCATGCTGAACGAAAGCCAGAAGCCAGACATGAAAGGTTACATAGTCTATGATTCCACATACACGAAGTATCCAAAACAGGCAAAGTCATAGGAGACAGAAAGTAAATTAGTGGTTTCAGGGGCAGGGGGTGAGAGAAAAGGGAAGTTGCTCATAGAAATGGAGTTTCTTTGTGGGGGAGCAAGATGCTCTAGATTTTGAGTGTTGCTAGATACACAACTTTGAATAAAGTAAAGACTACTAAATTGTCCCTTAAAAGGGTAAAAAGTTGGCATAGATTGGAACTACCATATATAGTATATCAATTATTTATTTCAATAGAGCTGTTATGAGAAGTTCAAAAATAAATACTCCCCACAATTATACTTGTCTTACAAGATCCTAGAATTACCATACAACTAAGAGATAGCTCTCAAAAATACATAGAAAGACTAATTTTTCCCCACTTACATGTGCATTTTTGCCATCATTTTTGCAAAAATAGGTGAGTCTATGCCTCAGTAGACTGGAAACTTTGGGAGGGCAAGGCTCACATCAGAGCTTAATACCAGCATGTCCAGATGAACTACACATTATAGAGTAAGAGAGAGTTCGCTCCACTTCCTTAATGAGCAATGGTGGCTTCAGTCCCTAAAAGAGACCTGTTAATTCATCTGTAAAGTGGGACTTAAGCAATAGCCATCTTATGGAATAGATAGGTTAAATAAGATGTGAGATTAAAACTTTGAAAAATTCCTAGCACCTAATAAATGTCAATGAGAAATTGAATCACTGTTGTTGTCTCTGGTTGTTGATATTGTTATAAATCTGGAGGCCTTATACCCACTCATCACACAGATAGAAATTTCATATCATCTGTAATGAATAAATCTTGAATGATTATTTTTAATATGTATTTATTCTTATTGTAAAACTGAAGAAAAAGGGAAAAGCAATTTTCAGATTCTGAAACAAAAATAATTGGAGATTGAATTTATAACCATAAGATTTTACTTACTTATTGAATGATTTTATTGAGATAATGTTGGTTTACAAATTTGTATATGCCTTAAAGGCTCACATTTAAACCTTATGATTTTAAAATAGACTATGAGTATATGAGCAATATAATAAATAAATATAAATATAAAATGTATATTTTTAAATGTATATTATATAGACATTATATAAAATGCACATTAAAGCCATAATGAGATACCACACCACTCCTGTGACAATGACCCATATAAATAAAATAAAAATAACAAATGTTGGTGAGGGTGCGGAGAAAAATGAACTGTTGCACACTGTTAGTGGGGATGTAGATGGGTCCAATCCATATGGGAAACATAACAGAGTTTCCTTAATATATTAAAAATAGGTCTACCATATGAGCCAGCAATTCTACTCCTATGTATCTACCTCTAATATAGAAACACTAATTCAAAGACACATATGCATTCCGATGTTCACTGCAGCTATTTACAATAGCTTATCTCATGAAACAACCTAGTGCTCAGTGACAGAGCAGAGAATTTTATGCACACACACACACACACACAATGAAACACTACCCAGCTATTAAAAAAAAGAAACTCTAAGTATTTTGACAACATGGAGAGTGTTATGTCAAGTGAAGTAAGTGAGAAGAAAGACAAATACTTATGGATTTTCACTCATATGTGGAATATAGGTGGGGGAAACCAAAGTTATTGACAAAACAAACCCTAAAAATAAAACTGCAAATTTGAGGCTTCTAGAGGGTAAGAGATAGTGGGGATGGATAGAAAGTGAAGAGTTCCCAGTGTCTAAGGTGAAGGACTATACTTGTTTTGGTAGTGGATGTAATGTGGTGACATATATCTGGGGACATGTAAACCTATTCCCCTGAATCATAAACCCATATTACCACAATAAAAAAGAAATCATTTCCCAATCAATCAACTCATTCACTTCTGTACTCTGTACTTAACTGACTTATTGACATGCTCCTAATTTGAGTGCAATATTTTTCACATTGCATGAATTTTTTAAAATTTATTTTCTTTTTCAATATACACAAAACAATCAGTGTTTCTGCTGTAAGGCAAAGCCTTAGATGACTAATTCAACAAGGGTCACTTTATCTAACTTAATGAGCCCCAAACCCATGGCATACTGACAGAAACAGGGTAGCATGTAGTTCCAGATCAGATCCATCTGCCTCGAGTAGTCTCAGAAAGAGGGAGAACCCACTGGGATTTTCTTAGATAATTGTTGAGCTGCTGGTAACCCATCATGCTTTCTCAGAGGCAAACGGAAGGAGCCACTTTTCAGGAATTTTAACACATACTGGTAGGCTAAGGATTGAGACAACAATTGTTTTAGAGTAGTCAGGGGTGTGCTGGAAATGGTCCTCCCTTCTTATCTACAGAAACATGTAACTAAATGATTCATTCAGTATCTTATAACATGTTAATATGACTATGAAAGGAAAGCCCAGGAGAAGCTGCTTTTTCCTCTGCTCTTGCAATACACCAGATCTCTCCATCAGGTAACACATGACTAAAGAGTGGACAGACAACAAGCAGCTATAACACACATTTCCCTCTAGCCTGTCATCAAATAAATAAGAAAGGGTATATAGGGAGAATGAGAAGTGCATGATTTTCCAGGGCTTTCTTTCAGGTTACAACTCAGGTTATAATCAATTATATTGTCACAAGTTTCCATGAGATCAATATGCTTCAATAAGTCTTCCTATTTAGTCCTAAGGAAAAAATACAATGGGAAAGAGATGAGCAATTGACTTATTATACAGATTAGAAATCTCTGTTACTGTATGGTATGGGGCGAAACCAGACACACAGACCAAAGGAAGTGAACAGAAAGCCTAGAAATAAAGCCACAAATACATGGACAACTAATCTTTGACAAAGGAGCAAAGAATATGCAATAGAACAAGAAAAACTTGATCAATAAATGGTGCTGGGAAAACTGGACCATCACATGCAAAAGAATGAAACTAGATCAAACCAGGCACAAAAATCAACTCAAAATGGATAACGAACTGAATGTAAGACCTGACACCTTGAAATATATAGAAGAAAACAGGAAAAACACTACATGACATACATCTCAGTAACATCTTTAAAGACTTATCCCCCAAAGCAAAGGAAGTAAAGAAAAAGATAAACAGCTGGGATTACTTCAAACTAAAAGCTCTGTGAAGCAAAAGACACATTAACCAAAAAAAGAGACACACTGATTGGAAGAAAATTTTGCACTCCACAAAACTGATAAGGGGATTAATCACAAAGATATACAAAGAACTCACACAGATTCAACAAAAACAAAGTAAACTATACAGTAAAAAAAAAAAATGGGCAGAAGAATTTAAAAGACACTTTTCCAAAGGTGAAATGCAAATGGCCAACAGACATGAAAAAATGTTCAACATTCCTCATAATTAGGGAAATGCAAATCAAAGCCACAGTGAGATAACACCTTATACCAGTGAGAACAGCACATATTAAAAAAGCTAGCAACAACAAATGTTGGCTTGAGGTGGGGACATGGTGAAAAGGGAACACTCTTACACTGCTGGTGGGAATGCAAACTGGTCCAACCACTATGGAAAGCTGTGTTGAGGATCCTCAGACTACTAAAAATGGATCTACCATATGACCCAGCAATTCCACTCCTAGGGATCTACCCAAAGGACACAAAATCATTAATTCAAAAGAATGCCGACCTTCTATATTTATTGCAGCACTATTTATAATAGGTAAGACTTGAAAACAACCTAAAATGCCTAAAAGTAGGTGACTGGATCAAGAAGATGTGGTACATTTGCACTCATGCCATTCGCAGCAACATATATGGAACTAGAGAAGATTATGCTCAGTGAAATAAGTCAAAAAGAAAAAGAAAAACATCAGATGGTCTCACATATAGGGCAAACATAGGGGAACCAAATAAAGGATTAAGGCAAATATAATAACAACAACAGCAAAACAAAACAAAAATAAATAGACAACTATAAAGCAGAGACATTCTGCAGGAAAGGGATCAAAATGAAAGTGGGAAGGGCACAAATGTCTATGGAGATGGTGCATGGGTGAATTGGTGGTGGAAATTACATAGGGACTACACCTGAGAAAATAAAAGCAAACACTGTAAAAAATTATGTAAATTATATATATATTAATATATATATTCCTTTAAAAAATCTGTTAGAATCAATTCCATATATTCACATCAACCTCCTAACTGTCCTTCATCTCACCCCACAAAAAATAGAGAGAAAAAGTTTAGAATAGAAGTAAGAATACCAGTCATTAATAGTGTGAAATATGGCCAAAACAGACTGGAAATAATGGATATCAACCTCACCATTGTATCCCATCCCTAATATACACTCCTTTCTCATTGTTCTAATGTCAATACGACCCAACCACCAGGGGGAAGCTCTCTGAGAGTGAAGAAACTTCCTAACAACTAAGAAGGGTGAATGTTTTCTCTGTTGAAAGGTTACATCTTATTTAAGCCCAGGGTTCACTATTTTTAAAAGTTCATGGGGAGAGGGATCCTGTGGTGACACATTATTCTCCATCCCCCCCCCTTTAATCCCCTCATTCGTTTTCTTTTCCTCCCCCCTTTACCCTTTCGTATTCCTCTCTCCTCTCTTCATATTTTGCACCTCGATTTCATTCCTCTCTACTTCCCTTCTCTCTTTAGTAGTATCAATCTTTCGTAGTATACTTAGCATTTCATATCAAAGAGAATAGTCAAGATTACGAAATTCTAGTCTTGATTCTGAGTTTTGTTCTGCCAAACAAAAGATCAGTTTAATGTTAAGAATGACAGGTTTTTATATCCATTCACTAAATAAGGAGGCCATATATCTATCTAGAGATGTTTTGTAGAGTTTAATCCAGTATACGTGCAAGTTATCTATCTATATACATTAAAGAGTTTTCTGGATCTGTGTAGGGGCCTTTGATGTCTCTTCTGCATGTTAATTTCTCTGCTAATCCAGATGCCACTGCTCTTTGTGACATTTCAGAGAGGTCACTGAGCACCATCCTTATAACCCCAGAGAAGAACAATGGAATGCCAGTGCAGAACCATTTTTTTTTTATTACCTAAACTTTTTTCTTTTCAAGAAAAGCTATTCAAGTCTTAGGAGGTTTTACCACTAACACCGATTTCTCTCTGTTTTAGTAAGAGTTACCTTCTGTAGAGATTTATGAGTTATCTGTGTTCCCAGATTTACATACATCTGTTTTATGTGATTACTCCTCAGAAGGAACTACCTTGGGCCTCTAATCTAAATTTATTTTTCTGGCCTTTCCATGATGCATAGATTTTACATGTGAACTTGCCTCATGGTTTGAAATTCTAAGACTTAACCTGTATATAGACTATAGGAATTTGAAAGAGGTAACAGATGTTAGAGACTACAACCTATTAAGCTATATATTTCACAAACAAACATCAGCTGAAATTTGAAGTTGGAAAACTTTAGTTTTAGCAAGTCCTATTTTAAAAATCTGCTTATAAAATAGAAAATTCACAAGCAGTGGAGAAGTGAATATAAAATATTACATTTTCTCACACAACTTTAACAAATGATGTTTTTTTAAAAAACAGGTTTGTTAGGGAAAGGGACAGGAAAGTAAAGGACACTTGCATAGGCACAAGCAGGCAGGAAGAGCTGCACTGAAAGGGACAGGCTTGCTGAGAGAGGCCTGCGTGGTTGCAGGTGGGTGGCCTTGAGGAGAGTGGCCTCTGCTGAGTGGGGTCAATGAAGAGAAGTCCTGGCAGGTGCAGGTCACGGGTAGGCAGGAGGCTGCTGCCCTGCAGAGGCAGAGAGTGGGTGGAAAGAAGCACCTGCATAGCCACAGGTGAGCAGAAGGAAGCTTCAAGTGATCTTAATGTATTACCACCTGGTGAGTTTTTCCTTGGCTAGTGGGAAAATAAAATTTTTGGACATTGGAATATCTTATTTGAGTATGATTTTATATAGTGTAAAAGCTTAGTCTTGAACATTCTGCAGAAGGCAAAACCATATGTTTAACATAAAAGTTCCTCAAAAGGAGGATCTATAAAACAAGTTTAAAGATAACTTATGTTCTAAGCATAACTTATTTATGCTTGTTGGAGAAACTTTGAAAAATACAAGAGTATAAAGAAGAAAATGATAATGCCACCATCCAGGTAACTATCCATGTTTTCTTCAAGCCTGTTCTTTCCACATGTATTTGAAATTCCTTTTTGAGACTTTCACTCTTCTGTTTTAAAGCCATAATGCCTCATGAAGAGGGAGGGCACAATTTTTCATGACAGGGAGAAATAAAAAGAAAAAACAAGAAAAAAGAACAGAAAAGCTATAAGATTTTCTTGCCTTCTTTCCTGCTAACTGCTGACTCTGCTCCCCCTCACCTTCCTTCCCCAGAAGTATTCCTCCAAATCTCAAATAAATAAAAAAGCTTTACCAAACCTGAAAAGTACCACTACTATTCACTGTAAAGGAAGTATCAGTTTTCTGTATGTGAGTAGAGGGTAACAGGCAGATTTTTGCATTGTATCATCATCTACTTCTATAGTCTAAGAAATCATGAACAACTGTCAAAGGAGGAGGAGGAGAAAGAGGAACAGAATAAAGAGGAGGAGGAAAAGAATCCTTTTAACCATCTGAAAACATCCTTTAGATTCTAATAATGGGCTGGCCATTATTCTGGTTCCCTGCAATATAGAGTTACTCCCCTCAGTCTGGCTCTCCTTATATTTTTAGTTTAGTTTAAGACATTTGCTAAAATTTGCTAAGTTTGAGTAAATATAGTTTTCCAGGATATCTGAATCACTGTAGCCTAAAACTTAAGTCTATTATGTCTCCTCCTATTCCCATAATTTATCAAGAAGAGCACACTTGGCACAGCCTATACTACCAGAAGTAAGCACCAGGCTGTGAAAACCTAGTGTTGTCAACCTCTGAAGAGGATGTTCAATGTCTGCTTACACTTTTTTTTCATTGATGCCTGTAAGCATGTTATGTGTGTGTCCCATTATTGCACTATCATCTTATGAGAAATTTCATCTCTGGCTCTGTTTCCAGCATTTCAGTGAATTAGACACTGCAATGGTTAATTGTATGGAGCAACTTGGCTAAGCTATGATGAAACACCAGACTAGATACATAAAGGTATTTCTAAAATATGGTTAAAGTGGATTTTGAGTAAGCAGATTAGCCTCTAGATGTGGGTGGGCCACATTCACTCAGTGGAAGGCCTTAAGAGAAAAGAATGGATCCCCCAAAAAGGAATTTTGCCTCTAGACCTGTCTTTACTCTCAAAACTGTAGGCTGGAGTTGCTAGCCTGCTGGTCTGCCCTGTGCATTTTGGACTTACCAGTCTGCATATTCTCATGGGCCAATTCCGATGGATGGATGGATGGATGGATGGATGGATGGATGGATGGATGGATGGATGGATGGACAGTCCCGTGGAGAACCCCTACTAATACAGATACCTGAATGACAATCTCAACAAATATAAAATTTTGAACAAAATACTTATAAAACATTTTCTTTAATGTATCACTGTACTAGACAAAAGGGAGGGACTTTGAAACAAGTAAAAGTAAGTGAGTGGCCTCCCTGGTGGCACAACAGGTTCGGACTCAGCACTGCAAGCTGGCCGCAGCTGTTTCAGTGGGGGTTTGATTTCGCCTGGGGGGGGGCGGGGTGACCCACATGACACGGCAGACCTCTCCTGTCTCACCCGCTGCTCCCTTCAGCAATGTACTTCGTGGGTCTGCCTGTTCTGCTCCCCACTCTGTCTCTGGTGAATCCTCTCACTGCCCCTGCACCTCTGGCCTTAAAAAAATCTTAAAAAAAAGATTTATCTATTTATGCATACAGAACTGGGGTACAGGCCAGAAAAAAAGATTTATCTATTTATGCATACAGAACTGGGGTACAGGCCAGAGATGTGGAGGGTGAGAGGATTCACCAGAGACAGTGAGGATCAGAACAGGCAGATCCACGAAGTACACTGCTGAGGGGAGCAGCAGGCGGGTCAGGAGAGGTCTGTCAAGCCATGTGGTTACTTCCAGGGCAGGCGGGGATCGAACTCATGCGGAAGAGGCCTCAGCTTCTTTGTGCTGTGCTTTAACCCACTGAGCCACCAGGGAGGGCCAAATAAATAAATCTTAAAAAGAAAAAGTAAATGAAAACAGAAACCTCCATAGGAAGCAAGTTCTAAAGACTATTTTCACCCTGAGAGTCTCTGTCTGGCTTGGAGCCCCCAAATCTCAACTTCAATAATGCTTAGGGACTGCCCAAGGTGGGAAACCTGCTAGAATAAAACTGAAACCATGATGAGTCATATCCTCAGTATAAAGATAAATTGAAAAAATTAACCCTAACCCACAGAAGAATGTGTTAGCAAGGATATTTGTCTATCTTGATGTTGCTGCCAAGAAGACAAAAGAAAATGTCCCCTAAGAAGCTGAACCACAACTAAGTGTCACACAGGTTTCTATCTGGATTCATACTAACAATGTTGCCCCCAAATTATTATTTTTATGTGTTTAAAGATTTATTTTATTTATGCATACACGAGCTAGAATATATATGCCAGAAGTATGAGGGGTGAGAAGATTCACCAGAGACAGAATGGAGAGCAATGCAAATGCAAATCTCCCCTACAAAAATACATCTTCAACTTTATCTCAAAGAATCCCCAGAAACAAAGTGTCAAGACAAATTAAAGCTCACAGAAGAAAAACACCACAAATCCAGGATGGAACATGGCACCGTGAGGGGAAAGCTAGAAGAAGCAGGCAGCAATAACAGTCCCTTAAAGACAGGAGATACTGGTGTTATCAGTGACCCAAAACAAAGTGCATACACTTAATGACATTTTTTAAAAGGAGTTCAAAAATATTAGCAAGGAACAAGAGAATACATGGGCACCCAAACAGACTTGAAATGAGACCAATCAGGACTTCAGAAAATGAAAGACAAAATAATTAATTTTTAAGGGAGGGTAGTTTAAGAAACTGTTTAGATGCAATAGAAAAGGAACATGTGAATGGGAAAATAGATTTAAAACTTTTATCAGAATAGGGGCCTCTTAGTGATGCAAGGACTTAAATCTCAGCACTATGAAGCTATCAGCAGCCACAGAAGCATGAGTTCAATTCCCAGCCAGAGAGGTGACCCACATGGCAAAGAAGATCTCTGCTGTCCCTCCTGCTGCTCCCCTCAGCAATGTTTCAGTCAATCTGCCTGTTTTGTTCCCCACTCTGTCGCTGGTAAATCCTCTCTCACCCCCTACATCTCTGGCCTGTACCCCAGTTCTTGTATGCCTAATAAATAAATCTTTAAAAAAAAAAAAAAAGAGAGAAAATATAACTGACTCCCAAACACCTGAAAAATACTCAACTTTAGGCCCTCCCTGGTGGTGCAGTGGGTTAAAGCACAGCACTAAGAAGCTTAAGCAACTTCCGCATGAGTTCGATCCCCGCCTGCCCCGGAGGAGATCCACATGGCATGGCAGACCTCTCCTGACCCGCCCGCTGCTCCCCTCAGCAGTGTACTTCGTTGATCTGCCTGTTCTGCTCCCCACTCTGTCTCTGGTGAAGCCTCTCACCCTCCGCATCTCTGGCCTGTACCCCAGTTCTGTATAAATAAATAAATAAATCTAAAATTAAAAAAATACTCAACTTTATTAGCATATCAGAGATATGCATGCAAATTTAGATTACAAAAGGATGTTTCTCCATAAGTTAATAAGTATTGATAGGAAGAAGCAATAAATCATATCACTGATAAGAATGTAAATTAATACAACAATTAAGGGATACGGTGATGGTACCTAGTTAAATGACTAAAAAAGCTATTCTATACCAGTGTTTATATAGTAGAGGAATTCCTGCAATTGTGTACCAAGAAGAATGCACAATAAATACTTAGAGAAGGAGAGAGAAAGAAAGAGAAAGTGAGCACTAACTGTCCACTCATGCTAGCGAGGACCTGTCTCTTGTAGCATATTCTCACCGTGGAGTACTATACAACAAGGAAAATGAACAAATCACATTGTATAGTTGGATCACAATTAATTTAATGTCAACATTAAAAGGTAAAATCACTGGCGACTATATAATGTATCTTCATCTTACAGAGCTTTTAGAAACTATGTAAACTTCATGCTATATTACTTGGGACACCTAACTAAGTAGTAAAATTGTAAAGAAAACAAGCAAATGAGTAAAACACAATTCAGGGTGGAGATTGCCTCTGGCTGTGTTGGTGGGAAGGAGAGTAATTCAGGAGTGCACAAAGAAGTTTCCCCACAGATGCTATTGAGATTCTGTCTTTTTCAAAACATAGCTGCTAGGATATACACACTCATTTTACTTCATTCTTCCAGTTGCATAGATACTCATATAGCATTTTCATTTCACTGTCAAATGGTAAATATGTTATATTTATCTAACACTTATTATATTTGAATACTTAGTACAACTTAGTTTCTTGGCTAACATTTGCTACAAGAGATGGGTCCTTGCTAGCATGAATGGACATTTGTGTCTATTTTCTCTTTCCCTCTCTCTCTCTCTCCTTCTCTCTCGCTCTCTCTCCTTTCTTTTATTCTCTTGTAATCATAAATAATACTGCTCTGAGCATTTCCTGTGCATTCCTCCTGGTACACAATTGCAAGAATTTCTCTGCTATATAAACCCTGGCATGGAATTGCTTTCTTATTCATTTTACTAGGTACCATGCTTATGTCTCCTTTGCTTTCCCTTTTCAAGAAGTCATTCAAAAACTCTATTCTCTCTTTTTATTTTTTATTTTTTATTTTATTTTATTTTTTTTTTTAAAGATTTATTTATTTGTACATACAGAACTGGGGTACAGGCCAGAGGCTCAGGGGCGGTGAGAGGCTTCACCAGAAACAGAGTGGGGAGCAGAACAGGCAGATCGACGAAGTACACTGCTGAGGGGAGCAGCGGGCGGGTCAGGAGAGGTCTGCCACGCCATGTGGTCTCCTCCGGGGCAGGCGGGATTTGAACTCATGCGGAAGTGGCTTTAGCTTCTCAGTGCTGTGCTTTAACCTGCTGCGCCACCAGGGAGGGCCCTATTCTCTCTTTTTTAAAGATTTATTTATTTATGCATACAGACTTGGGGTACAGACCAGAGGTGCAGGGGGTGAGAGGATTCACCAGAGACAGAGTGTGGAGCAGAACAGGAAGATCTACTGAAATACATTGCTGAGGGGAGCAATGGGCAGATCAGGAGAGGTCTGCTGGGCTATGTGGGTCAGCTCCCTGGCCACTCTGCAGTAACTTCATAGTGCTGTGCTTTAACCCATTGCACCACCAGGGAGGACCCTATTCTCTTAATGATTTAAATCTTCCTTATCCCTGGACTGAGTGCTCTTTCTTCTTTTATTTCATTTTCTAGGTCAAATGCTGTACTTGCCCCTGCACTGTCATTATTGGTGGGCAGATTTCTATACTTTTCTGGCCATCAAATCAAATCAAAAGGAGCTTCTTTTTTCTAATGATATCCAAATTGAATTACTTCATAATAATTCTTTCTTTTTTATTTTTTAAAGATTTATTTATTTATGCATATAGAACTGGGGTATAGGCCAGGGGTGCAGGGGGCAGTGAGAGGATTCACTGGAGACAGAGTGGGGAGCAGAACAAATAGATTGATGAAGTACACTGCTGAGAGGAGCAGCGGGGCAGGTCAGGAGAGGTCTGCCATGCCATGTGGGTCACCTCCCTGACCAGAGATTGAATTTGCACTGAAGTGTCTATAGACAACTTTGCAGTGCTGCATTTTAACCCATTGTACCACCAGGAAGGACCCCAAAATAATTCTTTCTAAAAAACAATAATTCAAAACCAGAGTGGGTGATGGAAAGGTCCAGAATGTTCCCTCCTTCAGTAGGCCTTATGAAAATCACCTAATGTCTCCTCCCTAATGGTCTTTGTAAAACAAAAATGATAAGCTATGGTGCCGGATGTTCTAGAAGTGGTGGCCATAAACCTTTTATTAATAAATGGCAAAACTTGTCTTTAATTTTGTCTAAACCTACACATTGTTATTAAATGATTTTTTTCAACTGGGAAGTTTCATCATCTGTCTCACACTTGTATTTTCCTTCTCCCTAATCATGCAGTATCTCAGTCTTGAGACTCACTAACTGCTGATGGCATGGCCTCACTCAGGGCCATCACACTTGCAATAAAGGTTGAGTACTATATGTTTTTTTTTTTTTAAGTTTTAATGGCTTTCATCATAAGCAAAAAGTCCTGCCACTTATTTGATTTGAACTCTCAAAGGCACACAGAGAATTGATGGAAGGAAAATGTTGAATCCCAAATTTATCTTTGGGGAATTCAAAATAGACAATGGAGTAACAGCTGTTCTAGATTTCCATCAGAGATTAGCAGATAAGTTATTATTGAAATTCAAAGTTGTGACATCTTTAGATAAATATTTGCCCTTGATTTTCACAGCCTCTGATTCAACAGAAATCTGGAAGTATTCGCAGTCTGGCCCAGAGAATATCACTTTAAATGTACAGCTTTATGCTGTGGTTGACGAGGGCTGGGGCTGGGTTCTGTCTGCAGGTCATCTGCTGTTGTTGCTCCCTGATGGCAGCATGTAGGTCCCTTTTCCAGCCTGGATTCGACCTGTCCTTGGAGGTTTTCTCCACCCCTTTTACTAAGCCTGATTTAACATCTACATTCGGAACTCCCCTTTCACTGAGTCTGCCAGAGGGGGGCCAGTATTCTGGCTTGATGCCTTTGGAGAGACTCCATACTCAAGTCTAGCTATTAACAACTTCAATCTGCCAGCCCTCCAGCACACAAGACTGCAGACAAAAAAATAATAATAATAAAAATAAAATCCTTGAGATATTCTCTCTTCACACATGGGCTCAGGCCTCCATTCAACAAATAGCTTCCTTCTGTTGGCCTTCCTCCCTGTTGACTTACTTGAGAAAGCCATCCTTCCAGACAAATGTGGTCTTTACATTAACCACAAAGACTGTCTTGTCTTGCATGCAACCACTGCTAACCCAGTTTATAACAGAGGCTTTTTTTTTTTTAGGGGGTGGGGTGGGAAGGCAATGCATCGAGTTTTATTGTTACAGAAATTTCCTGCTCCTCTCAGCATCAGTGACAGAGCCCTCCTCCCCTCAGCTATTTTGAAAGAAGACAAACAAGAGGAGATACCTCCTGGTCCTTCCTTTTTTTTCTTATAGGGACCACAGCTGAAGAGGGAGAGGCCGTGTGTGCAGCTTGTATTCACACTTCCCTGACCCATGTGCTGCGTAAACAGTTGGCCTGAGTGCAAGGCCTGCCTGTCACACTGGTGTTTATGAAAGCCTAGTACTGGAGTGACAGTAGTGAGCACCCCGGGGGTTGTTCAAATAACACCAACAGTACCGAGCATGTCACCAATAGGTAGTTTTCAGTCCAGAGACAATGTCTGTCCTGCATTTAAAACAAAAATTACTGCCACTTCTCATAGAAATATGCGTCTATAGAGTAATTAGATATCTTTTCCCATATATTGCAAGACAAGTCCAGCTCATAACTTTACAGATGACTAGTGAGGCCTCCCTTTGGGTTCTGCACGTTGGAACTCCCCCTGCTGCTGACTGATTGAGGAGTCAGCATCCCAGCTTGAGTGAACAGAGGGAAACCCCTCCTATAAGGAACACAGTAGTTGCTTAATAACCATCTGATGAATTGATGACACCCAAGGAATGTCTATTTCCCCTGCAACTTCAGTCACCTGCCTGTACTCTCCTCAGCCTGACAACCCCCACCCCCAATCCCTTACTTTGATCCTGCCCCCACCCCATTACTCTGCTTTGCTCTGTTCCCACCAGGTCCCCGGCGGGGCTCTAAACTCAAGCTGGAATGTAGGTGCAGCCAGGAGGGCGTGACAAGTGTCGGGACCGGCAGCGGAGGCGGGGACAGGGACGCTACAGCCACACCCCGCTCCCCTTCTCACTGCTAGGTTCCCCCACACCCCTATCACTCCAACTCCTCCTCCAGTCGCCCCCACCCCTCAGGCAGCAAGAGTGAGGCGACCCAGCAAGTGGAGAATCTTGGCCGCGCCCCCTCCCCCGCCTTATAAAAAAGAAATTGACTTTTGTTTGGAGTTTGTGAAAAGTGGGGCTCGGGGCCCAGTCAATGGGGCGCCCTGCGGTGCGGGCTGAGTGGAGCTAGTGCGAATCGCTCAGCCGCGGCCCCAATTAATCCGCCCTTTGTGCGGCCAGCCCGGCCGCCCCGACGCAGCAGCACCAGCGGCCCATTGTTCGGCCTCGCCGGGCCGCGGGATTTACCCTTTTCAAACAGCCGGTTTTGTCCAGGGCAGTTCGAGCGGAAGTTTCTCACTGACAATTTGCCCCAAATAGATAGATTTGTCAGAAACGACCTTCGGGAAGGAAGCAAAAAGCCACCGGCCTGAAGGTTGGGCCGGACACAGGGACTTGCCGACGTCCCACCCGCGGCGGCTGCTTCGCCCTCGGCGCCCGGGCCCAGAGCCGCGAAGCCGGTGGGGTCCCGACCCACGCCCCTGCTGGCCAGACTCGCGGACCTGACCTCCATCTGCCCATCTGCAACATGGGACGGCCCGCAGGCGCAAGCCGTCTAAGTTCAGAACGTTGGGTCAGGAAGTGTGGACGACCGTCACTGTTTTTCCCTACTCAAAGCCCACCTGTTTTTTGGTTTTTTTTTTTGTTTTTTTTGTTTTTTTTTTTTTACAACCTGTAAGCAAAATACCTGGCGAGGCCGCAGTGAAGATTTGGAACAGCCTTGAAGGTGGGTCACGGTAACAAGTTCCGGATTGTGCACGTGCTGACTCTTCTGCTCTCCAGCTCTGTCCTTAACAAAGATGTCAACCGTGTTAAATCACAGGTGGTGCCTTTGTAAGGGCGGCTATTGTCCTCTCATAAGTCAAGATATAAAACGCTTGGTACTGAATGGCCCCGTGGTCTGGAGCTCTCTACTTGGGAGTCAGGCTGTTAGATTCCCCCCACCACCACCACCACCCATCAGAGGGGCTCTTCTCCCAAATGACCTCTCTTAATAAGCAAAATTAAAAGGAGGGTGGGGGTGGGCGGGGAGAAACCAACATGCTGTTGATGAAAAGAATAGTTACTGATTTCTTCACACTTAATGGGAAGTATGAGTCTTTTAAAATACAGTCTTACACCAAACAGATCTGTGAATTTTAAGCAGAACTGAATTGTATTAATCAGTTGATGGGTTTGTTCATTTTCTATCACTAGAGGAAAAATATAAAGGATGGGACTCCTCCGTGTCTATTTCTACTGTACTCAAGCAATCTCTTTCTTTTATCCACAAAATTTCCTGCTAGTTGCACTAGAGAAAAAACTGAAACAAAAATAAACCTGTTTTCTGTTTACCCATCAGGTGAATACACACTTCAGCATCATACAGAGGAAACCCTAGGTGGTCTTTAACAAGATTTCAGTGGTTAAGAGCTACAATTTAGAGAAGATGACAATACACACACAGTGTCAATAGTATTTAAACAAACATCCCAGATAACAGAATAATTGTTATTAACTATGATGCTTTGGGCTTCTCAGTGATTCCCCATGCCTGTCTGCAGCCAAACAGCTGCAGGATTACAGCCCACTCCCAAACCTGTATATATGTATCATTTAAAAAATTGTATTTAACCATTCCCTTCAGTGCATTCCCTCTATGTGGAACAGAAGTGAATGGTTTAGTAATAAGAATGTCTTTCATGCCAAAAGTACTCTAACCACAGTGCTAGAAATAAACTCCTTTAAAAGATCCCACATCTCTCTGAAATAGGAACAGGTGTCTGATGTTGTAAGTCCTTCAATCTGGGTTAACGTGTCTAAATAAATGGAACTCTTAGCCCTACTTACACTTGCGCAAGTGTTTTCAAAATTTATTAAATTGTACAACTGTACAAAAGTGTACTCTCCTGGGAATTGAAAATATTAAAGAAATAAAGAAAGAAGGTAAGGTATTTTGTATAAATTCTTTCTCATGTCCAGACAAATACTATTTTTTAAATGACTTTACTGATCAGAACATTAAAATGGATGCATTCCTTGTACACACCAAACATGCAAAATTACTTAGCTAATGATATATGTCTATAGCTATAGATGTATTTAGGGACCCAAATATGTACAATTATGAATACTTGGATAATTGCACATTATTTTAGGTAGTCATAAATGCAGAGGCTGAAGTGGAATTGCCTATACTGTTTTTGCTGTTTACTATTTATTAAGCATCCACTTTGCTCTAAAAGATGTTAAAAATATATCAAAGAACCTTAGCCTTCACAAACGACATCTAAATATTTGTACTCTAAAAATAAAGTTACATATTTCAAATATTTCATATTTCAAATATCTCATTATTTAATATCCTGATCTGATAGAAATGTTATATTTCAAATCACTATTTTATCTTCCCCAAAATCATGTCAATTACACCTGAAATTTTAGATACTGGGAGAAATGTCTGAAAACTTACCTCCTGAGTTGTGAACTGCTATACCTGAAAGGCCAAATCCTCCTCCTCCCAGCAGGCAATCATCTTATGCCCTGAAGCATGAGATCTGATTACCCCTATCATCATCTTAGCTTGCATAGATACAGATGTTATTAACGGCTGTAGTTTATCCAACCCTTTTTTAAAACGCAGCTGCAGCATTTGACTTGGGGACCTCCTGTGAATCCCACTGGTTGACTCCGTCTTGCACAAAGCACGTGGGGTTTGGGGGAGGAAGAAGAGAGGGGGAGGTTTGTTTTGTTTTGGAGGTTTTTTTTTTTTTTTTTTTTTGAAGCAGACTTCCCTAAATAGCCACTCGGCATCTTTGTAAGTGATGTGAATTCTGAAATTACTTACTAGAAGAGGACAACAGAGTACTGTGTGAACTAGATCATTTGGAAACAAAGCATACTAGAATGTATGATGCTTTTCATTGCATTGTTAAGAGATCAAATATGTAGTCCTCATACACTTATTCACAAAATAAAGAATAGTAGCTTGTTCTCAAATATGTTAGCCACATTTAAAGTGGGCTACCCTGTTTTACATAACAATTGTTTCTACTAGTGTTGAAACAGTAATCTAGATAAACGAGGTTCTAAATCTGCTTTGAAGGGAAGAGATTGCTGTTTTAAAATAGAAAGGCCCAAGCTGGCAATCCATGAGATCAAATTCAGTGATTAATTGTTCAGTCTAATCATTGACCTTTTTTTGGCATTTAAAATTAGTGTCTCTAAGCAGTTCCTCTTATATATCATATCACCCCCTTACACAAAACAGAAAGAGACCAGGAAATTTTAAGTATTAGCAGAGAGGGCATTTAGAGAAAAACCTGTGAAATGAAGGAATTAGAAGTTTCCAGTTCTTGAGTTATTGCTTTAAGATGTACAGAACACTTTCTTTAATTCTGATTACTTCACTAATGAGTGAGTGAGTGAAATTGCCTTAATTTGAGCTTCTAGAAGTCCTTCTGGGGAATGGGAGGTAGCTGAATGCAGTGGAATAAGTGTTTCAAAGCACACTGGACTCAGCAGCAAGCAATCTGGGTTCTGGGGTGGCCTCTGTCTCAGGCCAGTTTTGTCTCTATGCGTTTCAGTTTTGTCATCTGCAAAATGATGGAATTAGATGAATACTGATCTCTAAGATTCTGCTTTCTTGTTTTACTTTTGTTTCAGAAATGACCTACATTGCTCCTTCAGAGTGGGAGAACTAAAGGATCTGTCCCTCCTACCTACCCTCCCTTTTGCTAGGTCCGAGCAAAGAGGAGCCCCGCCCACAAAGCCTCCTCACTTTTATGCTGAGTCCCATCAGACAGGACCTCTCAGACGGTCCCCCTTTATGCAGCTCCACTAAGTGACAAGTACTGGGACCAAGAATGCAAAGATGAAACAATCTCTGGCCTCAAGGAGCTCCCTATCTCTGTCTTGTTGGAGAGTGGGGTGTCCACTCTGAACTTTTCCAACCTTTTAACTTTTTCCATTAAGGAAATAAGAACCAGGCAACCTTGTCACTTTTGACCTATCTTGGCCGGGAGGGAGGAAGAGGCCAAGTTATCTTCTTGCTCCTTTGTTCTTGGTAAGTTCTCTGATTTTTTCTGGTTCATTTTATTTGTTTATGCACACAAGAGCTGGGGTATGGGCCTGAAGTGTGGGAAGGGGGTAAGAGGATTCACCAAAGACAGAGTGGGAGTGGAACAGGCAGATTGACTGAAATACACTGCAGAGGAGAGCAGAGGGTGAGAGAAGTCTGCTGTGCCCTGTGGGTTACCTCCCTGCCCAGACCGATCTGGTAGGATGGAAAGCCTGCTGGGCAGCATTGGATAGCTTCACAGTGCTGAAACTTAACCCTTTGTATCACTAGGGATGCCCTGGTTGTGTCTGTTTTACATATATCTCTGTTTCTGTTTTAAATATATCCAATAGAGAAGGACCCCAGGTCACAAATTAAAACATTTTACATGAAAGCCATGATATTTTCTTCGTGGAACAAGAAAGCATGTAAATAAATCAAATATTTTATATAGTAGATTATACTCTATAGAGTAGATATATGGGTGAATATTTGGGGTGTAAAAGTACATCAAAATGCAGTCAGACTCTTAAAGTCTCTAACTCCTCAGCCAACCAATAAACCTGAATTTCCATTGTTGATGTGATTCCCAGGAAGATTGTGAATAAATATGCAGATGTGATTTCACAATAAGAAAGGGGCCTCTTACACATAATATTGTCTCATTGCTGTTGTTAACAGTGTTTATTTTTTTCCTTTGCGGGGAGTAACAGTTAAGGCTTAACAAGCCTGGGAAAGTGTCAAGGAAAAATTCCCTCTCAGCACCCACTGGATTCAAGAGTACCTGGGTCTCTTTTCTGGGTGCTTGCAGTGTGTCTTTTCTGAGTAAAGACACATGGTAACAAATAAAACAACATGCAGAGAAGCCCATGGCAAAATCAGGAACAAACTTGACTTTCATTCTGTCACTTAGCAAACCTTCACTGAGCACCTGCTTCATGTTAAATCTTTCTCTGCAACCCACCTTCTTTTCCACTCTCCACCCAGTGGGGTGCAACAATCAATAAGAGGTTGAAGTCTGATTTGGAAGCAAATGAAAATCAACTTTTTCCTTCATGTAAACAAATAAATAAAATGTGGGTCTGTGTGTCTTTGAAGACTGAATATCAAACTTTAGCCAAGCTCAACTGGTAGGTTTTCCAGACATGTTCTGAATCTGGGTATTTCTTAACCCTGTTTGTAAGTGAGATGAAGGGAGTTTTAAAGGAATGATTCTCAAAAAAGCTTCTAAAAGGGATTTGTAGAGTGCATTTCTGTTGCACACCAACTTCAACTCTGCTAACTGATAAGTAAGCTTTTCCTTCTCCGTTACTGTTTTAATTCAAAAGAATAGTGGGACAGGGGCCTCCATAGTTACTCAAGGGGTTAGGTACAGCACTATAAAGCTATCCCATTGCCACTGCAGAATGAGTTTGATCCCCGACCAGGGAGGTAATCCATATGGCGAAACAGACCTCTCCTATCTCACCCACTGCTCCCCTCAGCAGTGTATTTCAGTTGATCTGCCTGTTCTGTTCCCCACTCTGTCTCTGGTGAATCCTGTCACCACCCCCCCACACCCACACACCTCTGTCCTGAACCCTGGCTTTTATATGCATAAATAAATACATCTTAAAAAAATAAGAACAGTGGGGCAGTTAGTGGGGAAAATGACCACATTTTTAGAGAAGCTAGTAAATGGAAAGGTAGGAGTGAGATTCAGATAACCTGATGCTTGAGGGATGAACAGGACCCTACTTCCCTTTATAAACAGATGGAAGGAGGTTTAGCAGAAGACAGAGCTACAATACAATACCATTTTCAGAGGCAGTAGATCCTCTTAACACAAGGTCAACTTTCAGGGCATACCCTGACAGCTTACCTCATGCCACACTGCTTTAAGATTCCTTGTATGTTTTTCCAGCATTCCCCAGGTTTTACTCCAATTCAAAGCACTTATCACATTTTATGTGTCTGTTTTCTCTGTAGTGTCCTTGGGAAGTGGGGTGGGGGAGGCATGCCAATAATGTCTTATAGTCTCCTTGTCTGGCACATACTGGGTTTCCCACATTTAATGAATAGGTTGGATTGATATACAGACAGAGAAACCCCTGGATCCCATGGTCCTTCTTATGATTTTATTTCTTTCCTCCTAAACCAAAATTAAACCTCCTCCTGGGCCCTCCCTGGTGGCACAGGGGGTTGAAGCACAGCACTGTGAAGCTGTCTGCATTAGACCACAGGCCAGGGAGGTGACCCACATGGCTTTGCAGGCCTCTCCTGACCTATCTGCTGTTCCCCTCAGCAGTGTGTTTCGGTATATCTTCTGTTCTGCTCTCTACTCTGTCTCTGGTGAATCCTTTCATTGTCCCTGCATCTCTGGCCTATACCCCAGTTCTCATATGTTCATAAATAAATAATTTTTTTTAAAAAGAGCTTTATCTGATAGAATAGGTCTTTCCTGTGTTTTTGGCTTTGATTTCATTTGAGAGCTCATTTTCACAGGAGACTAAAGAGGGAATTAGTCCTCTTTAAGAGGCTGAAGCTGGTTAGAAAGGTGGGAGACCTCTGCAGTGTGATTCCATCCCTCAGGCCAAAATTATAAACTTCTCTTAAACTTAATATTCTGTCTCTGTTAAAAGGTATTCTGAGATAGGTGGCATTTGGTTGGCTCTTGTCAACAATTTCCCTTCAAGAAAACAGAAATAATCTTGGGAAGTTGAGGTTGGATAGAGTAGTAGTCCTTTTACAGATAACCACCTGGAGCCCAGAGATGTCCAGCCCCATGCTTAGGTTGGGCAGTTTGCTGGGAAATAGGCTGAACTCTCATCCCCTCCTTCCAGTAGTTAGCCTTACTGTAGCTCCAGCAGCTTCCTGAGAAATTTGCAGATGATTTTCCTTCATTCTTTTGAAGGAAATTTACGCATCCACTATACTTGGTAGAACTCTGGAAACCCATGGAAGGAAGATGAAAAGTAATAGTCACTCCTTAAGGAGGCTTTCTTCCCTGAGTTTCTATCACCTTAGATCCAAGGTCCCAAAGCATGCAGCAGCTTCCATAAGCAGAAGTTTAGGGCTGGGGGAAGGCTTCCTGCTCTAGGCTCCTCCTGGACCTGGGTGTAGCCCCGCTGTCCCACCCCCTCCCACCTATCTGGATCTTGTGGCTACACATTGCCACCAAGCCAATCACTCCAGAAAGTCATCATGATGATTTCAGAACTGCATTGTGTGTTATACAAAGCTCATGAATAATTACAGCTGGGCATTCATAACTCAGAACAAACATGCTTGGGGGTGTGTGTGAGAGTGAGTCTTGTTTTTTGCTAGTGTGTGTATTTCCTTTCCTTCCACTTCTTGACACTTTCCTTGATTAGATGACAGGAGAAAGGAGAACAGTCTCATTTTGCATTTAGGACAATTTGGTGGGTCTCAGTAGGATTTCTAGAAGTTTTGATGCTTTGAGTCAACAGGGCCAGAGTATCTGGGATAGGGAAGGGAAGGTAGAGAGTGTCTGTGTTAGGGAGCCTTGGAGAGCTTTAGTACTCCTACCTTCAAGCCCCACCTCCCGGCACGTGAAGCTGTTTCTGGTTATTCGCGCCAAAGTCACCTAAACTTCCCCCCTGGAGACAGGCCGAGGTGTAGCCTTGAACGCTGACCCTCGTCTTCTCCGGGAGATAAATTACTTGAACTCTTGCAGTTCTTTGTGCTCAACCAGGTTCCCCCATGGCGTCCGCATGTTCGTTGGAGTGGTGGAGATTGTTGAGGGCGGCAAGTGGATTTCTGAAGGGAAGCAGAACCCCAGGTTCCAAAAAGGAACCTACCACAGCAATAAGTTTCCCACCCCGCCCCCCACCCTCGGAAAATCACTTCTTCTGAGCGAGGAGTTCAAATTTGCCTTACATTGCTGCGCTGGCGTCTGCCCAAACTGGCTGTCTAAAATGTTGAGTTCTTGTGCTGTTCTAGACACAACACACACACACACACCAAAATTCTCGTCCCAACTCGAAAAAAAAAATACTAGCAAAGGTAAGACTCGGGAAACAGTTACGTGTTCTTAGTCCAGAGCGTTGGTCGCCGCGCGGCACTTGCAGGGACACGGGTTCTGGTGTGAGGGTGTGGGCTGCCCCGGCACCAGACCCAGGCGAAGCCGCAGCGCAAAGTTGAGGTCACGTGCTCTGGCCACCGCAGGAGCGCACAGCCCGCGCCCCGGTGACGCCAGGCCCGGGAGCTGCGGCGCTGTCCCAGGACTCGGGGGATGCAAGCACAGACTTCCACAGATGTAGCCTGATCAAAGCCCGGTGGACACAAAGTCTGAAGGAAGAGTGGGGCCGGTGGGGAGCCGGCCGGCGGAATTGCTGTCTAGGTTCGGCTCCCCGGGAAGCGCCGCGCCGGGCGCTGCAGCAGAAGGTGCGACCCCCTGACCTCTGACCGGGCCCACGCTCTGACCAGCTCTTGTTCAACAAGTTCAAGCTGCTGGGAGAGCTTAAATAAGAATTAATCTCTTAGAGATCGGGATCACTGCTTGCTCGGCTTGCGCTCTCTCGCAGCGCGGCGCGGGGACCAGGACTCGAGAGCACCGAGTCGCTGGAAGGCTGGCGGGGGGGCCGTGGGGGTGGAAGACTGAGTCTGGGGGTGCTCTCCGCAATCCCTCTGCTTGGGAGAGAAGTAGACCGCGAAGGCCGCTGGGGTAGACCTGCAGGGTGAAATCTTGGCGCGCTGCGCGCATACACACACACACACACACACACACACACACACACACCCTCAGTTCCTATGCAAATAACTGTCGCTACAGACGCTTCTCCGAAGCGTCTTTGCTTTGGGAAGGCGGCTGTGGGAATCACCCTCCCTGTGGCTGGTGCCCCAGCAGACCGCAAGAAGGCCGCAGGAACGCCGAGCCTCGCTCACATCCCATCCCAGGCCCCAAGTCCGCACACAGCGTCCTCAGCTATAACTTTCCGTAGGTAGTTGCAAAATGAATAATTACTCACCTCGGGCCAGATCCAAGTTTTACCCAACAGACGGGGCACGGGACCAAGAATGAGCCAATTCACATGGCCATATCCGGCGCGCACAGTCACACAAACACACAGCCACCCAGTTTCTCCCACGAATCTGTCTGGCACTCTGGAGAGAAGGAGGAAAGCGTTTTGAGAAAGCTCCAGCTCCCCCCTCCCCTCGCCATGAAATATAATAATTCATCTTTATTACAAGAGCAGCTCGGTCCTCACCACCACGCACCCGCAGAGCCCCAGTCCCATATTCACGCTCCAACTCGTCAGCTCTGAGAGCGCCTGCATTTTCCTTGGGAGCCGCTTGGAGGTTCATTAATATCATTAGCATTTAACCCCCCTCCCTCTCCCCATCCCCTCCCCGCACATGGCTGACGTCAGACCCCGCCAGGAGTTGGGGGAAAAGCTAAGTGGGCCAGGGACGCCCTATTCCCCTCCCCGCGGCTGCCTGTCAGAGCGCTTCTGGAGATATTACAGGGGACCCAGCCCGCAGCGACAGGCACAAAGTCACGGGGTAATGAACTTCTGGGACCCTTTGCCGCTGGGTGCGCGGCTCTCCCGGGATACCCGGACCTGGCCGCCTGTTCCGTCCGAAGATTTTGCAGCTATCTAGTTTTCCCACACGCCGCTCGGGTTCCGGCAGCGCCAAGCCAATCTGTCTTGAGACTGCGGTTGTGTTTTCCTTCTTTCCTCACAAGACCAACGGTCTCTAGAGATTCGTCCATATTCTGCATGCCTAATGTAGAGGGAGAAATTGAAGACTGAGACAGGAATGGGGAAAGAGAGGGATTTTGCCCTTTTGGCTCCATAGGAAGACCATTTTCGTGTCTCCATCTCTGTCCTTCAATACCTTTTTCTTGCTGCCCTCCGCCCCTCTTCCTCGAGCCTGTCTGTCTCTCCATTTGTCTGTCCATGCTTGTGTCTGTATCAAGCAACATTCCCAGCAGCTGAGGTTTTGCAAGAGCCGGGAAGAAACTTAAGGATGCTTAAATTTCCACTGTGGAACGAATTCTGAGTGCCCGGGGAGCAGCGCAGCGCCTCACCGACACCCACCTGTCCCGCCCCGGAGCCTTGCAGGCTGGAGGGCGGCTGGAGAGCAGCGGCGCCGGGCGGCGAGGCGGGCGCTGCCGGTCGGGACTCGGGTAGTGCCCACCAACCGCTCCGCCCCGGGGCCGCCAGCATGAGCAAGCCGGCCGGATCAACAAGTGGGTACCTTTCGGGCCGTTGTGGGGATCAGGCGCGCCGCCGGGGGCGGGCGGGACGCGAGGCCCGGGCGCTCCCGCTCAGCTTTTGCCGCTCGGAGCCCAGAGAGGAACTCTAACGGCGTGTGGGCTTGGGCCCAGCTCCTTGCGGACCGTGAGTCGGAGCGTTTCGTGGTGAGGGAAGAACAATTTCGTTACCTCAGGGTGGCTTGATTTCCCACGCTCTCTAGTGGGGCGGCTGCGACCCGTGCAGCCCACCAGTCCTGCGTGTTGCCACCACTTAGCTGCCAGTTGCTCGGAGGGTGGGGGGAGCGCCGGGGGCGGGAACTAGGCCGCAGCTCCAGGCAGCACAATAATACAGACGCTCAAAACTCAGGCTCGAGCGCGCAAAAGCAACTCTGCGCAAAGCGGATTTGAATGGAATGTTTTGCGCCTCGTTTCTAGTTATTTCAAATAATCCTGCAAACTGGCAAGCAGAAAAAAATTTAAAGTCACATTTTTCCTTAATCCTAAATCCTCGTAGGTCATAACTGGGGAATTTAAAGTATGGAACCGCGCTAGCAAAGAGAGCAACGAATCCCTAATCCTAAGGACTTTTCTGCCTAGTGGAAGCTAGGCAGAGGCAGAAGTGTGCGGCCTGTTCTCCTCACGCGTTTCTCTCTTCCCTCAAACTTCCTTAGTTGCTGGTTCTTCCTCCGAAGGCCAAGATACGACTGACCGTTAGCCACCCTCGATGCCAGAATGCCGATGTACTACGAGTACATTGCGTGCAGAATCCGAGAGTGCAGGCCTGAGCCGGCTTTGGGCAAGCACCACTACAGCGTTCGAATGTCCCCGGGGCATTTCAATTCCCGCCTTCCGGTGGCCCGGGGTTACAGTTTCCAAGGTCCAAGGCAGGGGGTGGTCGCTGCCACAGTGCCCACATCCTGGGGTACTCCCGCCGCCCTTGTTTTTTTTTGTTTTTGTTTTTGCTTGCTTGTTTTTTGTTTTGTTTTGTTTTCTCGCTTTTGGTATTTTTGTTGCTCTGTGCTTTCCTTCAGCCCTCCTCCCCTCACTCGCCCTCATTGTCATGAGTCTTTGAAAGTTGAGAGAGTCCGAGATACTTCTGAGGACTGATAATGAAGTCACACTAAAGTGGGATGCAGTTTCACCTCCTCCCAAACAACAACCCCAAAAGTGGGTTGTTTTCACTTTGTCCATTTTGCTTGGATTTGGTGGCGCCTTTAAAAAAAATTAGAGTATAAAAAAAGGGACAGGGAAACGCGTTTAGACCCAGAGCCGAGGGAGGGAAAAAAGGAATCTTTAACCACAAGCAGAAAGCTGAGTTGATCCTTGCGCAGGACCGGAGTTTGCAGTTAGCCTGGGGCGGAGGCTAGTCCTTGCTGTTACAATCTCTGGGAACCGCTGCGAGCTCGCTTTTTGTGGCCCATGTTCCCACGTGTGAGGCTCTTTCTCAGGAAGTGCAAAAGATAACCTTTCATCCCGAACTTCGGTTGCAAAAACCGGAGCCCCCCAGCCTCGGCAGGCCTCGCCAGGCCTGTCGGATGACAGGCCTTCACCTTCTTCTCTGGAAATAAACAGCCGCGGACTCTTGCACCCACTTAGTGTGCAAAAACCCCAGGGCGGGGTGGGGTGGGGTAGCTTGAAAAGTGAGGCTTTGGAGTTGACCGAAGGGGCGGGCGCTAGGCTGGATTCCCTGGGGGTCGCGCCCGAGCTCTTTGGACTAGGAACCGAGCGAGCCTTCGCACTTTTTGGGGAAAAGGCACAGGGACGCACTGGGGAAACTTGGACGCTCTCTAACTCCCCAAGAGTCTGAGCTCGACCTCTGAAACCTCGAGCCCCGGCGCGAGTCTGGACGCCGCTGCTGAGATTTCTCAGGCCCGCAGGACAGCAACCCCCACGGGCCGCGCCGCGACAACTAGGCTCTCTCTCTCATGACTGATGGCGGCAGCGAGGCCCGAAACCTGCTGCTCCTCTGCCCTGATGGCAAGGAGGTCGGCGCGCAGCCGGCAAGGTCAGGCCGAGCCAGGCAGCAAGGTCTGCAACGCGCGTCTCGCTCGGCTTCGCACAACTGCTGAGCAGCGATGTCACCCGGGAGCCCTCCTGGGTGGTAACCAGACTCAGGCCAGTAACCCCTGCATCCTAAACTAACTTCTTTCAACAGTCTCTGATGGTAATTACAGTAATCGAAGCTGCCATATATCTTTAGGCAATTATGACACACAAAAAGCCCAGAGGGGACCCCCTGTCGAGGGAAGTTAAGAACGATTTTCCAGCCTCTGGAAACTCCCGCGAGCCTCACGTCGGAGCTCGCTTAGCGAGCTTTGCAACAGGGTCAAACAGCTTTTCTGGTAACCCCAAGTCACCTTAAAGTGGTTGTGTGGTGGAGTCTGGGACCTAGATCCGCTAAGCTGGGAATTTTCACGTCCCTCCATCCTGCGTCCCTCCCGCACCAGGAGTTGATGCTCCAAAGTCTGCACGGAAGCATCGGAGACACCCAGTCCTGGCTGCCTGGGCACCCCTGGGCAGAGGTGAGGGAAAGGGATGGTCCCGGAACCCCGCCTCCCAGTCTGCGAAGTTGGTCCTCAGCCCACACTGGTCCACCCTGGACCCCTTAGGGGTTCCCTAGGGACGTGTATCCCTGGCCTCTTCTCTGGGTGGGAAACGGGAAAAGAAATCCCACCACTGCTCCTGCTCGGTCCATGCACTCCTCTTGGCATCACCAAAGGGGAAGAGGATGCAAGGACCCCAAACATTGTTGCTGGACCCCAAACATGGACCCTAAGCTCTGTCGCAGGGTAGGTGTTAGACAGGGAGAAAGGTTGCAAAATACGGGAAACAAGTTGAGGGATTTCAAAGTGACTGCAGTGCAGGCCAACTTGCTTCTCTGGCTGCTGGGCAGCTCTGAGTTCCCTTGGGAGCAGTGACAGGCCACAGGGGGTGAGGAACCAGACGCGGGGAGGCCAGTCTGGTTCTCTCCAACCCTCCCCGCCCCCCAACACAACTTCTCCTCCCACTCTGTTGGAGAGGGGGCGCTGAGGCGGGCGGTGGTCGCCGCGCCCTGCGCCGCCCCAGTTGGCCTTTGTCGCCGTTCGAATTCCCATGCTACTCTTTTTGACGGGTCACTGGTGGCTCTATAGGCAGGTGCTACCGCAGGGTTGTAATTACTCGGGCCGAGCCTGGTGGCTACCGAGCCCCCCCTCTGCAACCCGACCGCCCGCGTTTGCTCTGCACGCCCCCCTCCCCACCTCCAGCGGCCCATCCAAAACCGGGACCCGGGTGTTCGCCCACCTGGGAGCCTCAGAATCTACTTCCTCCGCCTGAGGCGCGGGGTAGGGCTCCCGGACGCGGCGCCCTTGCCTTCCCCCACACCTCTTGTCCAGTTGTTTCTACAGCAGCTTCTCTGCACCTCAGCCTAAGGGCGATACCCAAACCCCGCTCCAGAGAGCAGCCGTCGAATTCCCTGCAGGCCGGAGGCCCCCCCAACCCCAACTGGAAGCCTTCGGTTGGGAAATGAAATGTCAAGAAATTAATTGTTATTAACAAGTTTTATTAACCATCACCATCCGTTATTATTAAGTTGCCAATTAAGATAACGCTTTATATTTAATGTTCTCTTTGTTTGCGGGAAGAAGGATTTCTAAGTCCTGGTAAACTGCTCCAGCTTGTGGCACTCTTGAACCTTAGAGAAAAATAGTTCCCTCCCTTTTGAATTTTCGATTATTTCCCTCTTCCTAACGCCCCTCCAGGGTCCGCAGCCATTCCAGGCTTGAGGAAAATCCAGGAAAAGTTGTCTTCAGCAGGGCAGTACTTGAGGCAGTGGAAGTGGAGGGCCAATGTTGGGAAAACAGTCAAGATTCTTTACAAAACTTAGCCTCAGACAGTGGTGGGGAAAATATAGGGTGGAAGAGACCCACTCAGGATCTCATGGAGCAAGCCCGTCTGTGAGGAGGAAAGAGCTTAGGGAGTGGAGGAAAAACCGTTCCCCACTAACCTGCCTGGGAATGGACAGATTTACACCACCCTCCTTTCCCTTGCAGGACGGATGCTAGTTACTTTGGGGTGAAAATTTTTTTTTCCTAAAAGAAATCATTTCTTAAAAGCGATCTACCAAGCATTATTTTTAATAGGTAAAGCGAAACTTGGGCAATTACCACTACCCTTATTATCATTAATAATCCTAGTATTAGCATTACAATAATAATCCTAATAATAACCACCACCCGGCAGCTCAGAGAAAACTCGATTGCCTTCCAGCTGCCATCCCTGGTTCCAGCCGTGTTTGTTTTTCTTCTTTCCCCTTTTACATTTCAAGTTTGTCTCCTCGCGCGCTCACTAACAACTTTCTCTGTTAAATGCAAGAGCGGGGGAGGGAGGCGGCCCAAACTTTTCGCGGAGCAGAAAGGCAGCGGCGGGCCGTGCTGCCGCCCCGGCCTGCTGTAATCTTTTATTCCAAAATGGGTCTCGGCGATTAGAGCAGACCCAAATACATGTAGCGGTGCATGAATAATGCTCATTGTAGGAAACTGACACTTGCTCAAGGAAAAAAAGTTTGGCTATAAAATCACTTCATTATTTGCTTTTACCGCAGCTTCGGTGCTAATCCCTTCAGAGGTCAGATTGCTTAGCATCTCTCTCTCCCTCTCCCCTTTCCTCTCCCTTCTCCACCCTCTTCTCCTTCTGGCCCCTTCCCGTCTTCCCTGTTATTTCAGGCCGCATTTTAGATATCCCCTGTAAAGTGTGTGGTGACCGCAGCTCGGGGAAACACTACGGAGTCTACGCCTGTGACGGCTGCTCGGGTTTTTTCAAACGAAGTATCCGAAGGAATAGGACCTATGTCTGCAAATCTGGAAACCAGGTATCTTGTCAGGGTTGCACGGCTCGGCTTCCCTCTGCCGCCTCCCCCTCCTTTGTTCGTGCCTAGGCCTCCTCTGAGTCTTCCAAGCTCCCCTCCTTCCTCCGCAGAGGCCATTTCGCTTGGGAAAGAGGGAAGGAGGTAAGGGAAGGCTGATGAGTTTGCAGAAGGAAGTTTGAAATCCCTTTGCCTCCCTACACCCTCCATCTCCCTTTAATCCTCTGACAGATTTTGACACTGGGCAAGGCCCACACCAGAGGCTATAAAGCCTACCCGGGACCTAAGGAACTCTGGAATCTAAACCACAAATAGCAAAGGGCCATTATAATCTGTTGCTTGCCCTTGTTCCCTGCCCCCAACCCAGCAGCACCCAAGTTCAGTGTTCCCATTGCTGCCTAGATTAGCAGAAGTAAAAGGCACAGTATGGTCTAATCAAGGTTGAGACCCAAAAGTGAATGTTAGCCATTTGGAACAGAGAGGAGTGCTCTGCCCTTTCAATGTAGGCAAGCAGGACTGCTGTAAGTGGGCTCTGGGCCTTCAGTACCCAGGTGATTCTAGGTAGGCCTTGTTGGAAAAGGGCACTGTGAACAAGAAAAGAAGACTTCCAGGGAGTAACTGGCCCCCTCTCTAAGATGTCCAAATTTCCTCTTTTTCTGCTTAGAAGGTGTGCCTGGTTGGTTGTATTTTGACCTTAAATAGGCAGATGCCTCAGAGAGACAGGGGTTTCAGGGCACAGCTGTGTGTGAGTCAAAACTTCCACAATACCTGAGTAGAGGCCCTTGACTCAGTAATGGTCTTATTTCTATCTACTTTCCTTATGTCTACCTTCTGGCACTTTGCCTTCTCTTTAACCAGGCATACAGACCCTTTGCACAGAGCCCCCATTTGACTCTCAAGTAGACCCTGGAGAGTGCAAGTCAGAAGTCATCCCTTGGTAACCAAGGTAGAAAATGTTTTCACCAATTACTATATCTATACATGTACATACATATATATTGTATAGTGCTAGTGAATTCTTTTTCTGAAGACTTGTCTTCTTGTATCAATTTCTGATAGATTTGAAATAGTAGCAAAAAAAAACAAGAAAATACTTGCATCTGGATAGATTATTTTGAACTCTCCAGTCCTGTTTAAGTAGTTACACAGTTCAGTATCCACTTTTAATTTCACCCATAGAGACATCTATTATATACTCTTAAGACTCAATCCTAATAGCTGTGGGTCATCATATTTGAGTAGGCATCTATTTAATTATTTTTTTACATTTATGCATTGCACCAAATTGGGGAGTGAAAATCTCAGATGTTATCACTGATATTTTCAGTAGGATTGACTATCAATTCAAACCTATTGATGTCAGTCCAAGTACTTGTAAAGGGTGATAATAGACTCATCAGGCTTGGTGGTCCTCTCCTTGCACAGAGAATAAATGGATTGATCTCAGATGCTCACATTTCTCCCAGGCTCCAGATATTTACATACGTATCACCTGCTTTGAAGACATTCTTATAAAGGAATGGAGTTTTTCATTTTGCATTCTGGAAGGAAAATAGTTGAGGATAAACATGATTGCATTTAGTAATAAATCCCTTAAAACTTTTTACCTGAATCTATTAACACTGGCCAGCAAAGATGCCCTGAAAAATTTACTCAGGAACCCAGAACTTTTTATTCTAAGACTAGATAAGTGATATTCCAACTTAATATTGACAGAAATGAGGATAGTTAGACATTGTTATGAATCTCTATCGTACAATTTATCTTAGACGAATCAGTATATATATATATATATATATATATTTAAGATTTATTTATTTGTGCATACAGAACTGGGGTACAGACCAGAGGCTCAGGGGTGGTGAAAGGCTTCACCAGAGACAGAGTGGGGAGCAGTACACTGCTGAGGGGAGCAGTGGGCTGGTCAGGAGAGGTCTGCCAGGCCATGTGGTCACCTCCAGGGCAGGTGGGAATCTAACTCATGCGGAAGTGGTTTTAGATTCTCAGTGCTGTGCTTTAACCCACTGCGCCACCAGGGAGGGCCAAATCAGTATATTTTTAATCCAGAGAGATGTAATCTCATGAAACTATATTTCTAACATGTAATTTTCCCCTAAGAACTATTTTTAAAAAATTATTTCAACTTGGCCCTCCCTGGTGGCGCAGTGGGTTAAAGCACTACACTGAGAAGCTAAAGCCACTTCTGCATGAGTTCAATTCCCGCCTGCCCAGGAGGTGACCATATGATATGGCAGACCTTTCCTGGCCCGCCCGCTGCTCCCCTCAGCAGTGTACTTCGTCGATCTGCCTGTTCTGCTCCCCACTCTGTCTCTAGTGAAGCCTTTCACCACCCCTGAGTCTCTGGTCTGTACCCCAGTTCTGTATGCATAAATAAATAAATCTTTAAAAAAATTATTTCAACTTTAGACTATATGAATTTATAAGATTATGATGCCAAATAAAAATACATTCAGTTTGTTCTTTCTTCCCACTGTATATGTAACAGCAGCAAATCATTTAAACACAGGAGAATACAGAATTCTTACGTATTTTCTGTATACAAAATGCGCTTATAGCTCTCACTATGTATCTATGCATATATTCCCATGTATAGCAGCACTGAATTAATTCCATGAGAAGTTTTCTCTATAAATTTCCTCTCTGAATGGACAATATTTTCCCAGAAAGTTGCATTAGGTAAAACATTTATTTTCTTATGCGGCTCAGATAAATTTTCTAAAGCAGCAATTAGAAATTTTCCCCTTAATCAGTTAATTGTGCTTACATTCTCAGTCCATATTATCATTTTGTCCCATATCTCACATTATCTTTCTGGTCATATTGAACATGGTGGGCATGTCTAGACTTTTTGCAGACTTGGTCTCTTGCCCTGTCTAGGCCTAGCCCTCTCAACCATCCTGCAAGGAGGACCTTCAGGGGATGGCAGTGTTTCCCATGAATCCCAACTGAGGCTAGTTTTTGTGTGTGTGTGGGGGGGGGGGGTATGAAACACTTTTTATTAACAGCAAGCCAATGTTCATACTCAGGATTTTGTCAGCTTAGAAAGATTGTTTCCCCTTTTCAGATTAGAGAGATCTTTTCCCTCAGGTTAACAAATGCCATCCCCAAAGGACTCAGAATATTCTTAAGAATTTTGGATATGCAAAGCAGTAATTTTCAGTGAGGCTAGTTTTTAAAACAACTCTCAACATGCTGGCTTCAAGAATAAAGACAAGAATGAGGAAAGAGGGAAGTAAAACTAAATGGGAGAGGTGTTTCTGAGAGATAAAGTGGGCCCACCCAGAAAATGACAAAATGAGGCAAACTTAAGATCTGAAACCAGGAAGAATAGCTGGCGGGAAAGAGAGATTGCAGGGACACGGGCAGATAAGTCCCCTCTCCACAGACCTCTGAGGCCTTCTCTAGGACAGGTCGCTGTCTTCGGTCCTGAAAAGCCTCGCACCAAGACTTGGCGAAAGTTTAGCTTGTGAGTTGCGCAAATCCTGCGCTTCTGATGCTTCATCTTCTTGTAGGAAGACTTCTCGTTCGTTTTCCTAGCGCCAGGAGTTGGTCCGCTAAAGTGGACCCAAGAATCCCAGCCCCATTTCTACCTGGTCCTGCTGTACCAAGACCCTTGCATTTTGTGGACCCAGGTCGGTAGCAGGGTCTGCTCCAGTCCCCCGCTCACCCCCACCCCCACCCAGACCGTGTCTAGTCTCCATTTCGGAAAAACTTGAGGACCGCTGACCGCCTGCGCTCTGTTCCAGGGAGGCTGCCCCGTGGACAAGACGCACAGAAACCAGTGCAGGGCGTGTCGACTGAAGAAGTGTTTGGAAGTCAACATGAACAAAGATGGTAATCAGCACATCCTTTTATTCTTCTAATGTTGATTGGGTAGTAAGTAAATTATATGTACAGAAAATACATGGCACTCCTATGCATGTAAATCATCTCCCCAGAGCTTCTTTCCAGATGCTGGGAATTGGCCTCAGACTTTCAGTCATAGCCTTCCTATCTCTCAGCATAAGCCCTTTCCTGACTCAGTGAACTCCCCAGCACAAAAGCCAGGCCCATATATGAAACTTGCACCCCACACCACTCCCTGGAAGTCAGCGTTCTCAGGAGTCCCGCTCTGTTGGGACCTCACCATTTATTTTCTCATAGGGTCTTAACTCCACTTCTTACCTGCTTTACAACCCTGGGTGGGCGACCCCGAGCCTGCTAGTCTCCTGCAGGATCTCAAGGTCTGGAATAGTTTCTGGAGAGGAATTAGTAGGCGCTAGGGGACACATGTTAGGGGAAGAAGGGGAGACACAAAGACATGGAATTCGATGCAGACTCCAGCCAGTTCACAGAGATTTGAAAAGCAGTAAGTCCACTGTGGTCATTTAGGCTTTTCCAGGACTTTTGGTTTTATAGAATTAGGGCAGCAGGCTTCCACTTGCCGGTGTTTTAGACACCCAGCTCCAGGCTACTTTTCAATACACCAGAGTAGCAACTCACGCAGCAGGTTTCTTGGGCTCAGAGGGCAACGCAGGCTTCACCCGTGTCTTGGCTTGGCTCCAGAGCACCCCAGGCTGGCAGAGTTGGGGGTATGGTGGGGAAGAAGGAATGGAGCCACAGAATCAGGTAACCTGGGAGCCAGGTGGCAGCTGGTTCAGTCACAGCGCTCACTGGGAGCGTTCCTTCCGCACAGGAAGCGGGAGGGAAGAGTTCAACCTGTGGAACTTTGTATTGACACACATTGTCAAGCTTGAAAAGCAGAAGATTATCCTGAATTCATTTGTTTGTTTAAATTGTTGATAGTGATTGTCACATCTCCCCTGCCTTCCTCCCGCACAGTCTGAGATAGGCTCCCCTCAGGCCATCCCCCAACATAACCCCTGGGGGCCCTCTTGGGCTGGCCAAACAGTCTTTCCCTAGGGACTGGTGGGGGAGTAGGAAAGAGGACTAGTCCTGGGGTGGTGAGGGAGGAGCAAGTCTGCACAGAAACATCGTTTTGTGCAATGCTCCCTCTTCTCCAGGTTGCTGACAAGGATACTCCCCAATCCTGCCTGGTTTCTCTGCAGTCTCCTTTGAATGGGGAGCAGCCCTGAATGGCAAAGAGACCCACTAAGTCTTGCTTGGGGGTTGACCATTATCGTCAAGCTTGGGCCGACAAGCCCAAGCTTGTAACATACACTTTGTAGGCGTTAGATGGAGTTTTGAGCTCCCCTGGTGCTCACATTTCTTTTTCCTCCTCCCTGGACCTCTTGGGTGACTGTGCCTGCCAAGATGTGGCATTTGGCACTGGAGTGCCCAAGGACTAAGTATCATTAAGTCCCTGATCCTGAGCTTGTGTCCTTCTGCCTTTCTCTACAGCTGTGCAGCATGAACGGGGGCCCCGGACGTCCACCATCCGCAAGCAGGTGGCTCTCTACTTCCGCGGACACAAAGAGGAGAGTGGGGCAGCAGCACACTTCCCCTCCGCTGCGCTGCCGGCCCCGGCCTTCTTCACTGCAGTCACGCAACTGGAGCCGCACAGCCTGGAGCTGGCCGCCGTGTCGGCCACCCCAGAGCGGCAGGCCCTCGTGAGCCTGGCTCAACCTACACCCAAGGTCAGAGCCCTTGCTGGGCCCAGGGAGACTTGTACTGACTGAGCAGAGGGTGGGAAGGAGCAAATGGTTCCTTCTGAACTGGACTGGAGTCAGCCACAACAGGCACCCCTCCATGGCAGTGGGCTTGAATGTGCATCCAGCCAGGGATGCTCAAATCTGAGTATGTACTTAAGTCACTGTGTGGGCTGGCCATGAATATGGCCCACCCCCACTGTTCCTCTCAACAACTTTGAAGTGAGGCCAGGAAACTGTACCTTTAAATGAGAGAGTAGCCTAAGTGTCCCTGGAGACCAGAAGAACAGAGGCTTGCTTTTAGAAGAAAGGACTTGTCTGAGCCTGGCAGAAGAACCCCAGCATCTTCGCAGATCTCAGGCTGCTTAATCTCTTGAGCAAAGTCATGCAACAGAGAAAAAGTGGCGCTCACCCTATTAGAACAGCTTGAGGAACCTGGCTTGCTGGCCCCTCACTCATTCCTGAGCCTCAAGGATTTACACCACGATGGAGCTTGTACTAGCAGGGCCACTGGGGAACCCCAGCCTGCCCCCTAGGAACTACCCTTCTGGTTTCCAGCTGGTTCCTACCCAAAGCCTGCACTCCAGGCCCAGAGGGGCGCAGGAGCTCCCTGAGAGAAGGGCCAGCTGCAGTCCCACGCTCCAGGGGAGCCAAACACCTGGGCACACACGCACAATATTTAATATTGCTTTCTTACCCTTGATGTGTATAATAAGCTTGGGAAAGTAGTGTTATGAATATGTTGTCAGTTATGAATGGGAATGCTCTGTGAATGATTAAGATGTCTAATTGAAATATTTCCATAATATACTAATCCTTTCTAAAAATACTCATATGCATATTTGTGTTTGGGATGCCTATTAATTTATACTTTTTTCACATCTATTTTTATTTACACAAACGCAAGCAGCTCTTGTCTAAATTGGGAGACAGGCCTGGCACTTGGCTCAGCCTGAGGAAAATTTGCTGCAGAGTATTGAAAAGCCAGATGCCTTTCTGGGAAGAACAGGCCCCCAAAGAGTAGGAATGGGCCTCTCCCCACAATTATTATTTCCTAGAATCTGTAGATGTAGATGTTTCTTTTTGTTCCACCTACGGCAACTGCATGTTTAAGCAGAACATCCTAAAGCTTACTTCTTGCCCTGTTCTAATGAAAAAAAATTTTAAAATAATAAATAAAGGATGATTGGGTCTTCTTGTAACCTATGGCTTCTCCCTGATGCTTGTCTTCTATCCTGCTCAGTACCCTCATGAAGTGAATGGGACCCCAATGTATCTCTATGAGGTTGCAACAGAGTCCGTGTGTGAATCAGCTGCCAGGCTTCTGTTTATGAGCATCAAGTGGGCTAAGAGTGTGCCTGCTTTCTCCACGCTGTCTTTGCAAGACCAGGTATGTCCAAGGAGGCTCTCAGGTGTTGGGGAAAGGGTTTGGGAAAGAAGTAACAGCAGTCAGCTTTATGATTAAGTACCAATGCCAGGGGTCCAATCTGAACAACAATGAGAAAAACTATTTTTAGTAGCTTCTAACTGCCTTCCAAAATCTATAGCTCTGGGATCCTAAAAATACAAAATGATGTTATTTTATAGAAGTTGGATCTGGTCTATGAAAAACATATAAGAACTTTACCTTCGCTGTTCAGTTTAATTGAAACATCAAATTTAATCACAAAATTTAAGAATCTTAATGATTTTTGAAAATTTTAATAAACATTGTTTTCTTAAGAACATTAAAACTGAGGGGGAAAAAAGGTGATGAGAATATTCTGGAGATTTCCAGATCTAGCCTGCTGCTTTTCTATCCGCAGCCTTTTATTGTCATTGTGAAATTCAGTTTTGGCCACTGACTTATCAGCATGTAGGATTAAAGGGGTGCATAGCCTGCAGGCTAGGCTCTCTCTTGACTCTGTAAGTGCTTTTAGAGATTTTGTAAACAAATAGGCATTGTGCAAATTCTGTGGTTGTAAATGACATTTGCCAGGAAGAAAAGTGCCAATAAAAACTGCATCCTACCCAAATCCAGGAGTTTTGTTGTTAGGAATATCAGCAATGGCTTCCGATAGAATTTGTTTATCCTTAAGGGAAAGAAAGAAAAGTGTTTACAACCAGTGACTGTCCCCAGTGCATGGGTGGAAATGAACAACAGAGTTTCCCCCAAGGCTAATAAGCAGTTCCCAAAGCTAAAGATTTGTTTCTTTGATTCATACTATATCTAATTAAAACATAATAATGCCCCTGAATATGAAGTGCATTTCCTACAGAGAGGTCTGGTAATGTGCTCAAAACATTAATCTTCTAGCAGGGGATGTTCTTTTTTTCATGGCCTGACCTTTCAGACATGACCAGAATTAGATACTGTTTACCTTGTATTTGTAAAGTATTTTTTTTTCTGTAGTTAATGAAATAAAACTTAACACCATTTTGAAAAGTAAACCTTTTGGCCCAATTGTAATTTTGGTCATAAACCTTCATAATTCACCTTTTAACACTCCAATGGAAGTTCTTTCACAGGAACCATCCAGAATTCACTACTTTTTGGGAGATTTTTTTTCAAAAACATATTTTTCAAGATGGTTAGGTTTGACCAGGTTTAATGGTTGGTTCTAACCATTAACTTTGTGTGTGTGTGTGAATTGGCTATTTTTTTTCTCAAAACAAGTATTTGTAGACTCTTTAATCCAAACAAAATTTACTTACTGTCTGCCACTTAGCCCTTCGGTGGAAACCCTTCAACAACAAGCAAACTGCAGTGAAGTGGAATCCAGTATATTAATTTGGAAAAGGAGCCAGATCTTCATTTTAAATATTCAGTAACACATTTTATTAGAATGAAAATGACAAGCACCTTGATGCTGTCCACTTATGTGTCTCAGAAAAATCAGGCAGTGAGATGAGGTAAACTCAGCAAACCCCGATTAACATAATTACACCCTGATTTCCCTGCATGCCTCTTGGGAATTAGTGATCTTTCTCTCTAGCTCCCAGCCCCCTCAACCCTCCAGGGAGATGGAAGCCCAGGTCTGCAAGCTTAGTCTGGAATCCTCAACCCTGATAATATCAGCATTGCAGATGAGAGGCATCTGTCTGCTGAGCTCCTGGTGGCATTCATTGAGCCCGGGTCTGGGGAGAAGTTTCTAGGTGGACAGGAACAAATGCTAGGACAATAAGAGTAAACCCTTTTCCTAAAGAAGCAAAGTTTGGGCGATTGGAATGACTGTCAACTGCATGTGCTTATCTATAGGCACCTTTTCAAAAAGGAAAATAAGGGGGAGAAAGGGAAAGCTAAAATATTCAGAGGAAAAATGACCAAGCTAGGCATTTAAAACACTTTTTTAAATAATGGAAATTAACATATTGAAATTGTTTATAAATTTATAAATTACACACTATATTATATTATACATCTATTGTATGACAGCTGATGCTTTTGGAAGATGCTTGGAGAGAACTGTTTGTTCTAGGAATAGCACAATGGGCCATTCCGGTTGATGCTAACACTCTACTGGCTGTATCTGGTAAGAATTGCACAATTTAATGACTTTGTTGTAGAAATTACCATAAAAATACATTACTGAAAAAAGAACAACATGTAAAGAATAACAAATTCCTGCTGAACAATAGAGTATACCTGTCATTTATAAATCTATATTTAAATGCAAATAATGTTGTTTTGTTGTATTCATGACTGCTTGCATTGTTATTTAAATGTAAATTACTGTGTTTGTTATCATCCAAGAGAAGATTTTATATTAACTTTCATACAATATAGCCAGTTTACATGGAATCAAATATCTTAGAGTGACAATTGAATAGATATTGATATCAGGATTTTGTCAAAAATCAATATGAAATTGTGGAAATGCCTTCATATTAGAGCATTTATACCATATTTTTTATTCTAGGCATGAATGGTGACAACACAGATTCCCAGAAGCTGAACAAGATCATTTCTGAAATACAGGCTTTACAAGAGGTGGTGGCTCGGTTTAGACAACTCCGGTTAGATGCGACTGAATTCGCCTGTCTAAAATGCATCGTCACTTTCAAAGCTGGTAAGCAGACATAAATCCTGCTCTCTTCTCCTCCAGTTTTGCCACCTCACTCATTCAACCACCTCAAAGTTCAGACTGACCCTTGCAAACAGAGGTGATGGTTTTCAAGGGTGCTAATTCTCTTAGTCTGGTCCTAGCTTTGATAGCCTTGGGTACCTCCATGTTCTCCTGCTGGCCATCCACTTCCAAAGAGGTGCTGTCCCCATCTATATCCCCTGTGCTGCCTGTCACTCTTTCCTGGTCTTCATTTGTAGTTCCCACACACAGTGGCTCTGAACTGAGAAGTTTCCGGAATGCTGCTGCCATCGCAGCTCTTCAAGATGAGGCACAGCTAACACTCAACAGCTACATCCATACCAGGTGACTCTTGTTTCCTTGAATTTGTACTTAAGAAAATTGCTTCCATTGTAAACATGTGAGCGGGTAGTAAGAAACCAGGTCTAACAGTGTGACTAATTATCCTGTTGCCAGCCAGTTAATTTAGCTTAAAGTGGTGTCCTCACCTCTTTCTCAGGATGGGTGAGAGGAACAAATCAAATCAGATTATCAAAATGAAAGTGTCGCTAGGAACACGACAGCTGTCCAGTCTGAAGAAGTTGATCTGTCAAAAATAGTTCAACATATTTGTGGGTCCGGACCCAGACATGGAAAGGTCAAAAAAAATGAAGGCTAAAATGTTAGGGTTGATATAATAGCGAGTAGTCATGTCATCCTTTAAAAAAGGTAAGTGCTTTTCTCTGGATGCTTTTTCCAAATGAAAGGACCAGAGAACTTTCTAGAGAGGTACTGTTGACCCCTTTCATTCTGTTTGACTTTGGGGACTGCTATCTGTTGGGCTTACTTTGATCCATAACACCCACCAGGTTACTTCAAGTCACACACGGCCCACTAGCAGAAGCTGTCTTGTCCTTATGTAGAAATGCTCAGCTACTGGGTACCAGCAATACTGTTCCTGGTCCACCAAATGGAAAAATCCACCCACAGGCATAGACTCTCTGATTCCATTTCTAGATGAACAAAAGCAAGGCTGGTAGTAAAGAGCTGTAGAACTTAACTAACTTAAGTTAGGACTGTGGTAGATCTGAGGGTAGAATAGAGTTACTGTTCTCGTTTGTTCTCTGCATTGACTTTGAAGGGAAACCCATGAATGTTTGCCTCTTTGGTCTCAACATCACCCACAGATAGTGTGGGAAGTAACTAAATCAAATGGGTTAATGGCCTCCCTCCTTGAAGAGTCAAAGAAATCCAAGTCAACTGTGTCCACTTGGGGTGGTACCACTTCTGCTAATATCCCCCCTTGTTTTCATTATAAAGCTTCTTTTGAATACAAATGAATAAAATCATCTCCTACCCAAGGATTAGCATCAAAGCTACATTGAATTTAGTGCATGTATTTATACTTTTACAAACTAAGGTGCCATGGCTTTTTTTTTTTTTTTAAAGATTTATTTATTTATTCATTCATACAAGGTAGCATGTAGGCCACAGTTGGTGAGGGAGTGGGGGGGACGGTTGAGAGGATTCACTAGAGACAGAGTAGGGAATAGAAAAGGTGGAGCTACTGAAATATACTGCTGAGGGGAGCAGTGGGCAAGACAGGAGAGGCCTGCTGCACCATGTGGGTCACGTCCCTGGCCAGGGATTGAATTTGTGCTGCAGTGGCTGTGGATAGCTTCATAGTGCTGCATCTTACCCCTTGCATCACCAGGGAGGCCCCAGTGCCTTGATTTTTAAGTGTAAATCCATATTGACTTTTGGAAAGTATATGGTAGATGCTTAATATTTGTTCAATACTGTAAGATTATAAAGTGAAGCAGTACATCATTTAGACACTTCCCCCACTAAAGACAAACTTGTGTCTTGTAACTGACTTTCAACATTTAGAACCATCAAGGCACAAAGAACAATCCAGTTTTTGACTCAACAAGCCTTCCCTGAGTACTCACTGTGTGGGGGGCTCCTGCTGACAATGTGGATGTCACAGGACAAGACATTTCCCTTGTGTTTATGGCAGGTAGGCAGAAGTGGGACTCATTTCAGACTAAATAAAAGAGAAACAAGATGGAGAGGAGGAAAGAGGACTCTAGTGGGAAGGGGTGAGGGAACATCCAGAAAGGCTGACTGATGGAGGAGGCAAAATGTGGACTAGCACAATTTCAGAAAGGGGAGGAAGTTGACCGCATCAGTAAGGGGGAGTTTGTTGTGGAGAGGCTGACAGAGAGGTGAGTACAGAGACTTAGGGAAGCCCTGATATACCAGGAGGTGCTAATGGGGAGAATTAAACCCCAAATTAAGAAAAATCTATTTTAGAGGAATGCAAGTATACTAATTCTCCACCACCCTCAAAACAAGGAAATTATTCATGGTAGGGAGACATCTGCTTTGACAAGGAATTCTTTATCATAATACTAGCTACAGCTATAATTTAATATTAATATCTAGAGTCATGCATGTGACAAAACTGACTATGCCTTATTTCTTAGCTCCTTCAAATCAGTGAACATTCTCCTCTAGCACTTTCCTGTCTAGAAAAATAAAATCTGAAATTGAAATGAGAAGTTAACATTGCAAACTGAGCTAATTGTACATTAATTGTTCACATTGCAAACGGAGCTGATTGTTAGCTCTGTAAGCTATTTCTCTATCTAGGACATAAGGAGAAAGCTAGGAATTGATGTAGCACACAAATTATAATAATAACTGAAGATCAAATACATGAATCTGTGACAGACCCAAAACACCTGAGGAGTAAACTTTGTTATTAATGGCATTCATCTCCTTAAAAGATCATTTTGAGCTAAGTCTCTGTGTGTGTGTCTCAAACACACACACACACTCACACATACACACCCATCACCTTGTTATTGTTTCTGGGTAGTACAGTACTCCACACCTAATAGATAATTCTTGTTGATTGACTAGCCAGCCCCTTCCTGACTACAGAATAAAACAAGTGGGTGAGTAGGTAAGTGGATAATCTATTCATAGAAAATCAAGAGTTAATTGCCTATGAATTCTCCAAATACCCACTCTTCCCACTCTTTCTGAAAGAAGTATTTTCCCACAGTGGTTTCTCACCATGAGAAACTTCAGCTGTTGGATGGATGCTCAGGCATGGCAGAGGTTTGTCCAGACAGCCTTTACCCACACCCAAGACAGGACTGTCTACTCTGCTGATCCTGAGAAGGGAAACAGCTGTGGAACAGAGTAAAAGGCCAAGGTGATGCAGGTTTTAGGCTTACTTTCCAGGAAATATAAGAATTGCTTTCAGCAAGGCGAGCAAGTGGTAGAATATAGGAATTATTGTTGTTAATAATTAAAGATTTATTTATTTATGCATACACGAGCTGGGATGTAGGCCAGTGGTGTGGAGGGTGAGAGGATTCACCAGAGACAGAGTGGGGAGCAGAACAGGTGGACTGACTGAAACATACTGCTGAGGGGAGCAGTGGGCGAGACAGGAGAAGTCTGCTGCACCATGTGGGTCAGCTCCCTGGCCAGGGATCAAACTTGTGCTGCAGTGAATGCAGATAGTTTCATAGCACTGAGGCTTACCCCCTTATGCCACCAGGGGGACCGGTATAATTTTTTAGTGTAGCTAAGTTTCACCATCTTCATTACATTAGTATATGTGGTGGTCCCTGTCCTTGGGTTGTGATGAAGCTGGGCAGTGAAAGAGCCAAATGAACTCTTACTGTGCCCAAAATGAATTATCAGTTTAGAATCAGGTGGAAGAAAGGTGTCTTCATATGCTCAAAGCTAAGAGACAAACATGAAAGTTGCTTACCTGGACTCTGTTTGCAGGATGGACGAATAGAGTCATTGGACAATTCAACTCAGTCTTCAACTACCTGACTCCTATGAAGGAATTTGATACCTGTCAGTGTCTGCTACCTGGTGGCCACAGGCTGAGCCCTGCTGTCACCGATACACATCTCTGGAGCTTAGTGTGTTATGTGCTTTTTTCCCGTGGAGGGAACCTTGCCTGTGAAGGGTGCTGGTACCTGCTTCTAAACTATTGACTGAAGAAGCATCAGGGCTACAATAAGGAGGTGGCTTATAGGCATCTAAAAGCAGCAGCAAATTAAACTTGCAATCTGAACATAGATGTATGTTGGACATCAAGAGAGGAAATTGTTAAGCAATTTCTCACATCTTTAATTATATGCCAATTTCATTGACATGAAAGTTGGGTGGCACTGCCTTTAATTTGCAGTGTAATAAGGATGGAATTATTCCTCAGAGTGACTAAGTATAATGCCTGAATAATAATTTGTAGAATTGCTTTAAAAAAGAATCCATTTTATTTGAGGGAAATATCCTTGGTAAGGAGACTTAACATTCAGAAAGAGTGGGTGCTATTGCACGGTTTATGATTCATCATAAAGCATGGTTGTCTTCTACACTGGGAACTCTGAGTGTATTGTTTGACCTAAACTTAATTCCATGCTTCTTAAAATTTGTTTTTCCTCCAAGCAAAATGTAACCCTTTTGCTGACATAAAGACAGGCACCATGGGATTTTGGCAATGATTTATGTTCTCCGTGCTTCACTTCTCTCACCTGCACAAAGTGGCAGTAGTAGCTATCTGGGACTGTGTTACTGGATAGCACCTTCCTAGAGACCCAGTGAGGAAATTATGCTGCAGATGGTATGTGTTCAAGTATGAAGTATTAATCTCCACTAGTAATGGATCTGATCTTGCTCTCACTGCTTCTCATATTCTAGATATCCCACTCAACCCTGTCGCTTTGGAAAACTCCTGTTGCTTTTGCCAGCTTTACGTTCTATTAGCCCATCCACTATTGAAGAAGTGTTTTTCAAGAAAACCATAGGCAATGTGCCAATTACAAGACTGCTTTCAGACATGTACAAATCCAGCGATATCTAAGCCCGCAAAGTACCCACTTTTCAGGATGGGACAGTATCTGATGAACTTTTACCCACGGAGGACAAGCCTCAACTAACAAACCCTTCAGGAAGCATAAGCCTGGGAACAGCCTGTGTAGCCTTCAGGAAAAAGATGTCAACAGGCAAAAAACAGTTCCAGTAGCTGAGACCTGCTGCCTCCACCAGGGTGGGGCAGCCCAGCAGTAAAGGGGACCATATAACAGAACCACCTGAACAGAGAGAACTCTCTGCTGGGGAGCCCTCGTGGGGGTGGGCCGAGTCAGGGGCTGCCTGGCCAAGCCATCTTGCCTCTCACCTGGAAAATGGGGCTGAACTCTCAAAAACTGCAACACAAGTAGAACTCTCTTTTCCTGTTTAGCACATAAAGTTGGATAAACAAATGTAGCTCTGTACGTAACATCTTACAGCAGCCCTCAGAACTATCCCATGTTGGAGAATTCCTTTAAAAAACAACAGTTATGTTTCAAATCAAAAGTTTTATCAAAGTTCCCCTTCTATTGTAATATGTCATGAAGTGGCCTTCAGAATTGAGTTAATACGTGAAAGGTAGCTGATGCTGTGAGATTTGCTTTTTCTCTATATTTTTTCTCTCCTCTCTTTCGTTCTTCTTTTTTTAATACCATAGGCCAGGCAACCTTGTCAAAAGAATTGGTGGATGCACATGATATTCTCACCAGGACTTCCAGTTGGATAAAAAAATAGAAGAGCTTTACTAAAACAACACAAGTCAAGGGAGGATGAAAACAGCAAAACCAAATAAAGTGGAGACGAGTGATTGAGTGAGGCAGATTTCTGTCCCATTAACACAGTGCTGAAACCAAAGGCAATGAAGGGCCACACTCGTGTTTCAGCGAGTCACACCAGACAGTAAATGAATACAGATGGGGTGAAAGGAGATGAGCACTAAGAGGTTTCTTGATCGATCCATTGCTAACAGCCGGAGACTCTTCAATGCCTTTCAGAAAACTGGTTTCTAGTAAAGCCTTGAATGCGCGCACACACACACACACACACATCATCATCCTACACTATAAGCTGCTCCTTTGGTATGAATCTATACTTATGGAAATGTAGAAACAAACATTTAAAAATAGCTGCTGTACTTTTCACATTTTGATTTATTAGGTACTAGCACTGAGGAAAAATATTCAGCACTTGGACTATCATAGGATGAGTAAAACTTTTCTTGTACAAAGTGAATTAACTGATTTGTGAAGTTAAAAGGTTGTACTCATTGTATTTACAAAGAATAAAAATATATTGGATTTAAATGAACTCTGCCTGATTTCTTGGCCTCCCTCCCTAGCTGGTTCTCTCCCACCAGATACAAGGTGGCAGCAGCAGCTGGTGTGAAACTGAAGCTCCGAGTACTCCAGCCTGAAGAACTGAACTACAAAGGCAATTTCCTTTTTACAGTGAATCCCATTTGTAAAATGATGAATAAAGAAATAAAACATAAGATTCCGTTCTCTGCAGCTCTCAAATGTAATTGCATCTGTTAGAAAAATTGCTGTGTGAGGAAGAAAGAGGCCGATTAACAGAGTCTTCATTCACTCACTCTGTCTCTAACCCTCTTGCCAACATTTCAGTCCTGACCAGGAACTTGAAATCATATAATGATCGAAAAGATGAAGTGTGAAGTACTATAGTGGGGAATAATATGTGGAAGAATGATGTAAAAAATATATATGTGTATATAAGATGTGGAAGGAGCAAAAGAAAGTATGTTCAGATGCCCCCAGCCAATCTCGGTACTGACCCCATCACCAGGGGCCTGTGGTAGAAATTCTAGGGGCTAAGTCCATGGTCTGCAGGCTCTTTCTGGACAGCAGCTCCCACAAGGCCAGAGAAGGGACTTGACAGGGCCCATGGCTGACCGTGCAGATTGTGGGAGTTTCGATCAGTCTCCTGATTCCACAGAGGAAGTTGATCTTAAAGAAAAGCCAGTACTCAGAGATGGTGCAATACGGTTCCTTGCAACACTACTATGGTCAACAACTAAAATGTCTCCCAAAAGAGAAGAGCATATTCTGGTGTGTCAGTGTTACAGTAGTTAAAGTGAGTGACTAAATCTGAAATATCATGGTGGGGGTGAGTAACAGGTGATTGGCAGAGGATATTTGTGGCATTTATATCAAGTTTTACAACCTACACAACAATACTAGACTGTGTTTACAGACATGTAACTGCATGGCAAATGTTTAAAACAAACACGAGGTGGCTAGAAAATACTTGCCTGGGAGTGGTTACCTGTCAGGAGTAGGACGATGGCAGGATACCAGGAGGCCCTCACACGCTTCTGAAAGTTTATATTATACAGCAAAAAGGAATCAGAAATAAAAATGAGCAGAGCCCAACATAAGGCCATTCATCCTGTATTAGTCAAGCTTGGCCCCAGTGATGCTGAATAACAAATACTCCTCCAGCCCACGACACACGTGGTTTTCTGTTCATGGCACCGCCTTGCACCAAAGACTCATGTGGGCCTAGTCCTGGCTGCAGTTTGGGTTCAAATAAGTAAACAAAGTGCTCCATTATTTCCTGATTCAGAATTCTTTGTGTGGCAGTATGCAGAAGTGCAAGAGGCTGAGGGAAACCATGCAAACATAATTAAAACTCCTGCTCAGGCCAGATTTGTTCACTTTGCACAGGGTGGGCTATAAGAAAATTTATCACAATTGATCTATAAGAAAATTAATCACAAGTATATTTAAAATATTGTTAGTAAAATTAAAGTGAACACAAATTAAAAGGAGCAAGTTTCCTGTGACAACCACATCATCCCTGACTGTTGGAAGTGTCTTTTTGGAGAGTCAGGGGCCCTTACAAACAAGAACCAAACCTGGCTTTCAACATCTGTAAAGGCCCAGATTAAAAACCCAGTGGGTCTCCTCTGGGGTTCTGACATCTCTGGGGGGTATAGCTTAGGTACTTTAACAACGTCACCGCCTGCATCGATTTGGAGGCTGGTGTAGAAGAGGTACCACAGTGGTCTTTGAATATACACATTCAAGATACATACTTCCAATACATGCAACTTGAATATACAAGCAAGAGAAGGTGAAGTCAGCTAAACGATCACTGTCACTGTCCTCGAAAAGCAGTCTTCAGGGCTTGGTTGATAACTGGTTTCCTAAATCTGAGAAAGGTCACTTTGCAAGAATAGTTAAGTACTATGACTAATGGGAGTCTCACATTGTGTTTGAGCGACTGTTAGTTGCTCTTTAATGCTAAGGAAGAGAAAGAATGATGAGTTCAGGAACTAAATTGAGACTCCCAAATTACCTCTCTGAGAGTTCAAGATTTATAATACAATTGAGGAACCCAAGAACCAAACTTTTTAGCCCCAAACCTACACTATGAGTGCCATCCTTAATCATTTTTTTTTTGAAAATAGAAACCCCCTTTTCTGTACGTATGTTATTTTTGTGTATAACTCTCTTTCCCAGGGGTTCTTATGAGCTCTAGCTCATTCTTTGTAGTATCTGTCTAGTGTTCCATTTTATGAATGGAACTACAATTTATCCAACCAATTCCTTATTGATTGCTTTGGGTTGCTGTAGTTTTTTCACTATAACAATTTAAAGTGCAAAAACTATCCTTTGTATACTTCTGTAGACTTGTAGAGACATTTCTGTACAATAAATTCTTAGAAGTGGCATTTCTGGGTCAAAGATTATATGCATTTCTGATTTTGATACATACAGCCAAATGGTTCTCCAAAAGGGTTGTATCAATTTGCACTCCTGCCAAGAGGGTATGAGAGGGCCCATTTCATTGCTCAGAATTTAAAAGTGCTTAATCAGACACAGGCTTGATGAACACTTCAGAAGCTGTTAGAAAAATACAGAGGACGCATATGTTTCCGCTAGGAATATTCCCCTGTCACACATGCTTATTGAACTGGTTAAGTAGGTCTCACCCTGGGCCCAGTGGTCCAGCTTTGCTCTCTAAGTTTCTCAGACCAGGCCTCCCCACTTCTGGAAAGTTTGGGGAGTATCCTTGGCACCATAAAGGTTGAGAGAAAGTGGATAAATCGAAATGCAGAAGTGGCTTGCCAGACCCTTTCTGTGGATACCCTGCCACTCTAAGAATCTCAAGCCTCTCATTTCACAGTAACATTTCACAGTTTGAAACAATCACTTAAAGAAATTGGAGACCAGGCCCTCCCTGGTGGGGCAACCTGTTAAAGTGCAACACTGCAAGCCAGCCGCTGCCACTTCAGTGCGAGTTTGATCCGTGGGTGGGAAGGTGACCCACATGGCGCAGCAGACCTCTCCTGTCTCACCCGCTGCTCCCCCCAGCAGTGTACTTCATCGATCTGCCTGTTCTGCTCCCCACTGGGTCTCTGGTGAAGCCTCTCACTGATCCTGCACTTCTGGCCTGTACCCCAGTTCTGTATGCACAAATAAATAAATAAATAACCTGATCTTCTAAAAAGAAAAAGAAATTGGAGAACAATAACTCTCTAACTTAATAACTCGGTACCTTGACCACAAATGGCAAATGTTTTTTGTTTTCTTTTTCTTCTTGGTATTTTAACCCATGTGTTTATATTTTTGAAGCTCACTTTGGAACATGAAGTAACTTTTTCTCAATATTGCTGATCTGAACATAGATCTTTCAAGATGGTCATCAGAACTTCCAGCTGGTTCTGAGCTGGGCATACTGGCCATGTGCTGAGTGCAATCTTTCCATTGAGAAACTGGTATTGCCACAGAGCCTGGGGATCTTCCTGATGTGCCAAAGAACACTTTTTCCAGCTCTGCTAGGAAATGGTGAAGAGTCAATGGCTGGAGGAGGCCAACGTCATAGGTTTCTTCCTCAGGGGAGATCGCCTTATTCAGTGTGTGTCTCTGGTCACTGTAATATGTGTTAGTGGCTATGTCCTGGGTAATGGGCAAGGACATTGGAGGCCTGGACTCCTGGACCAGAAGCTGAGAACAGCTGCCAGCTACTGTGCCAAGGAGGCCATCTTCTTCATCTTGGCCCAGTCCTGAGCCTAGTGGGAGGCACCTAGGCCAGGGTGAAGGTGTTACAAGGTAGCCCAGAGTGGACTGGGCCGCCAGTCTGGGGGTCTCGCCTGCGCACTCACAACTCAGTTATACTGCAGGCACACACAAAAGGGTCAATAACGGGTTTACTTACAAAAGGGGAAAGGAATAGGAAACAACTCAGGGAAAGAGAGCGGGATACACAGTAACTGGAATACCTTACGGCTAGGCTGACTGAACACACCGAGTCACACGGTCGGAGAGCCGTTTCCCGAGCAAGAGAGAGAGAGATGCAGTTGCAGCCCATTTATCCCCCAAATATCCCAGAATTCCTGCTAGTTCCACCCTTGGGTCCTCGCAGTTCTCTCCCTGGTACTGCTGGGAGTTGTAGTTTCCAATCCCTGGAGTAGGGGGTAGAGTCGAGAAAGCTGGAGTAGGGGGTGGGGTCCACAAGTCTGCAGAGTTCCTTTGGAACATCCTTCCCCTAACACAGGAATGGGGCTTTCAGCCCCGACCAGCAGGATCTGACAAGTCAGTGAACCTCTTGGCACCTCCCTGTTTTCATTTGCACAAGGGAGCACCCAAATGATTCATTTATGCATACAGAACTGGAGCGGTGAGAGGATTCACCAGAGACAGAGTGGGAACCAGAACAGGCAGACTGATGAAGTACACTGCTGAGGGGAGCAGCAGGCGAGTCAGGAGAGGTCCTCTGTGCCATGTGGGTCACCGCTGGGGCGGGGATCGAACTCATGGTGAAGTGGCTGCAGCCAGCCTCATGGTGCTGCGCTTTAACCTATTTGCCACCGGGGAGGGCTCTCCTCTCCTGTTTTCATTGTTACCTTTAAGTGGGGCCAAGGAGACCACCAGAAAAAATTCTCCCAGAATTAATCAGATTAGTGCTCAACCTTGGCTGTCTGCCCCTCCCAATTCTTTCCTTTAGACAAGTCTTAGTCTTGGTTGCACATAGAATCACCTGGGAACACAGCCCAGAGCAATTTTCCCATCTGGGGAGAAGTCCAGTGCTGGGAAGCTCCTGATGACTCCACTGTGCTGCTAAGGGTCGGGGACACTGACTCCAGGCCTGTGTCAGGAACAGGGTAGGATCAGTGCTCAGGCCCCAGGATCTCTGTGCCCCTCACCCCTCAGGCCTGGCTACTTTCCCTCTATTTGCTGGTGACCTTTAAAAAAGTTAATTCTTTCTCTCCTCCCTGCCCTGGGCTGTCATTGAACTCCCCCAGTTGATTGTGGAGCTTATGATTGAGAGCCTCTTCTGACCGCCTCCCTTTCCCCAGAAATTAACGTGATCATTAAGGCTTATAATTTCACTCACCAGTGCTATCAATCAAGGGGCTGCGGAACAGAGTTAAGAGTCCTTTTGTAATTGGCAGCAGCCTGAGATTCAGTGCAGAGCAAGGGCTGTGGGGAGGCTGAAGGGGAGGAGGGCCTGGTGTGAGGGAGGAGCAGCACCCCCTGACCAAATCCCCAAGTTCTTTGTGACCTGCTCCCTACAGGGGCCACCTACATCCCGTCTACGTCTGCCCTGAAAGTCAAAAGCCAGTTCTTATCGACAGCACTTGAGGTTACTCCTTGTTCACCCCTATCTCCCTGAGGTGGAAAGGAAGACACCTCCAGAAAACTAGATTGGGAAGATCAGTGGATTCTTTATCCACTGGGCAACTCCCCTACACTGGTAGGGGAGGGGCTGTGGGTCCAGATTTTGTGAATTTTAAAAGCAGAGTTGACTCTGTCAAGAGCCCAAGGGCAAGACACAGCCCTCCCTGGCCTTCTTCCTTAGAGATGTCTTGGAGTTCTATACAGTGCAGCTGAACCAGGAGCAAAGCACTCTGGGCCCACTTCTCCACCCCAGAGAAGAACAACATTAAACAGAATGTGTTTGGTTGTTTGTTCTGATACCGTAAGAAACTAAAGAGGGGAAGACAATCTATAACATTTCACCTTCCTAACACAACTGTTTTATTTTGCCTGTTTTTTTTCCCTAGCTCTTGCATATCTGCTTGTGTATTCTTTTTTCCCAGCCAGGGAAGTGACCCACATGGCGCAGCAGATCTCCCCTGTCCTGCCCCTCAGCAGTGTATTTCAGTCTCAATCAATCTGCCTATTCTGCTCCCCACTCTCTTCCTAGCGAATCCTCTCACCACCCAGCCCACTCCCCTGCACCTCTGGCCTGCACACCAACTCTTGTATGTGTAAATAAAATAAAATAAATCTTTAAAAAAAAAAAGAATGAGGTAGACTGAGTCAGGCTGAGGTTTGTGCCCCAAATTCTAGGCCTTTGATGTGGTGTGGGGGAGGAACACGGAAAAGTGAGAATCAGCTCTAGAATGAAGGAGGGTTGGGTTCTAGAACTGGATTCTGATGACCCACAGTTCTCTGAGCCTGCTTCCATGAAACTCCTTTGTCTCATGGGTGCCAATGCTCTTTACTTGTGGTTTGCAGCAATTCCTCTCACCTGCAAATGAAACTCACACACTGCCATGGAAAGAAAATGGTAGCAGCCCCTTGTATAACTCTGTCTCCATGAGAGGCCAGAAACATGAGCAGTGAATACCAGAGGGGATAAGGTCGTCAGCTATGTTGCCCAAATAGTTGGCTAAGACCTGGAAATAGTATCTCTCTTCCAACGAGTAAGCCAGCAGAGGGATTAGAATGCCAAATTTACCTCCCAGCCAAAAGAGTACACTTTCAGTGCAGGCATCTTTCCCAAATTAAAAGGTACACAGCAAATTAGGCATTTTTACAAAGTGCTCATGGCAGTAAGTTGGGGTACAATTCTTGTGAAAAACGATTGAGCAACTGGTATCATAGCCAAAGGTCTTCAGTCAGATCTTTTTTAGAATATAATTTCAATTTTTATTGAAATTTGGAAACATTAATTTTTAAAAAGATTTATTTATTCATGCATATGAGAAGTGGAGTACAGGCCAGAGGTGTGAGGTTTCACTACAGACAGACTGGGCAGCAGAATAGGCAGATCCACTGAAACACACTGCTAAGGGGAGCAGTGGGGAAGACAGGAGACGTCTGGTCACCATGTGGGTCACCTCTCTGGCTGGGGTTTGGTTGCAGGGGCTGCAGATAGCCTGACAGCTCTGCCTTTAACCCCCACGCCACCAGGGAGGCCATCTCTTTTGATATACTTTTGCCTCAGCAGGGGCCTTTATCATGTGGAAGTGTCTGCCACAGTGTTGTATTTTTTCATCTTGAAATAATGAAAATCTCCAAAAGAATATAGCACAGGGACATTTTCTATACCCTTGACATTTATTTTTATAGCTGCAAGTGTACTGTGGAAGTATTATGACATGAATATGTGCATAGGAAAAAATGGTGGGATTATGGGTAAATTACATTTTCAGCGATTTTCCAAAGACTCTCTAAAGTGATTTTGCTATTGTTAAAAGCTTGACATGTTTACTGCGTTTATATTTGTATTAGATTTTTATTATTTATTGCTATAATGATCAAGTTAAAAACATTTTCCAGTGTTGGCGCTTCCACTGATTTAATCTTGTAGGCAGGAAATTCACAGATGCCAGGGATCTGTGGAGACACAGGCAGTTTGAAAGGTAATAAGGAGGTGTCTGCTTTCTCAGCAATTCCTGTGCAAGTCCAGGCGCAATCTCCCTACCCATGGTGTCTCGGGGATGCGCCATGAAAATCAAGAGTGCTGAAGGTGAAGAAAATGCTTCAATGGGGGGTGTGGTCGTGAAGAAATGACAGTGAGCCACAGGAGAGACTAGATGTGGGTTGTCCTCTCCCATCATCTTACACTAGCGGCCCCAGCAGGTAAGAGTCATCTCCCAGGTCGCACAGCTGCTCTGGATCCAGAGTTCTGGCTCTTCCTTCGGATTTACAACTGAGTTTTGCTGTCATAGACGAGATAAGTGCCCTGCCTGTTCACATGGAAAGTATCCACCTAGTCCCATAGCAGAAGTTTCCTTTTCTCTCACTCCCTCTCTCAAGGCAGGAAGGCACTCTGTGGGCTTCACCCAGCTGTGCTCCTCCCCCTCAGGGGAGCTGCACCCGAGCAGGGAAGGAAGAGCCTGTGAGTAGTGACATATTTCTACACAGAAGTAGAGATCAAGGGTGGAAAAATCCACTTTTTTTTTCTCAATAAATTCTTAGGAACCATAACTCCTTCCATGCTGCAACATGGTTGACTCTCAACATAATGCTGAACAAAAGAATCGTATTTTTAAAAATGTACGTACTGGGGCCCTCCCTGGTGGTGTAGCAGGTTAAATAAAGCACAGCACTGAGCAGCTAAAGCCACTTCAGCACGAGTTCCATCCCCTCCCCAGAGGTGACCTACATGGCATAGCAGACCTCTCCAGGCCCGCCCACTGGTCCCCTCAGCAGTGTACTTCTTTGACCTGCCTGTTCTGCTCCCCACTCTGTCTCTGGTGAATCAATTCTCCACCCCTGTGCCATTGGCCTGTACCCCAGCTCTGTATGCATAAATAAATAAATCTCTTTTTTTAAAGATTTATTTATTTATGCATACAGAACTGGAGTACAGGCCAGAGATGCGAAGGGTGAGAGGATTCACCAGAGACAGAGCGGGGAGCAGAACAGGCAGATCGATGAAGTACACAGTCAGGTCAGGAGAGGTCTGCCGCACCATGTGGATCTCCTCCGGGCAGGCGGGAATCGAACTCATGCGCAAGTGGCTTAAGCTTCTTAGTGCAGTGCTTTAACCTGCTGCGCCACAAGGGAGGGCCCTAAATAAATCTTTTTTTAAAAAAAGTACCTAATGGCCCAGAGACACAGAGAGGGTATTTGAATCCAAGACTGGGTAACTTTTCAGCTTATGCCTTTTCTGCTCTCTCTGGCTCCAGACTACCCCACCTCTCCCCTGGGTGGGCCTCAGGGTATGCTGGGGGTGGGGTGTTAGACTCTTGGACAAGTCTCTTTCTATGTCAAAAAAAGGAGAGGCTAGTATTCGAATGCTAACTAACTTCTGGTCTCTCTTTGCCTATTTCATTTAAAAATTTCCATAGTTCCAAAGGAGACTAAAGAGAGGTGATGACTTTCTGCTATGTAGTCTCTTGCACTGGACCCTGGAAAGTAAAAGGACATTTGTACAGAAACAGGTGAAAATGAAAAGTTTGGAGCTTCGTTAATAGTATTGTACTAAAGTTGGGTTCTTAGTTTTGATGTAAACACCACCTAAGATGGTTGTGTAAGATGTTAATGTTAGGAGAAACTGACAGAACACTGCATTGTCCTTACATTTTTTTCTGTCAATCTAGATGATTCCAAAATTAAAAAGCCTTTTAACAGTATAGAATGAAATGTTTTCCTCTTGTTTCTGTTCTCAGGCCACTGGTTCCCAAGCCACAAAACCCATGTTGTTCTCAGATAAATTGTTTAGACATATTCAGTTAGTCATCAGAAAATATATGTGTGTATATATATATATTTTTATATATATTCTACAAATATCAGAAAACAAGTTAAATTCCTAGAAGTGGAGTTTCAGGGCTCATAATTTTAATAGTTATTGCCCAATTGCCTTTGGCAAAAACTGTGCCAACTTACCCTCCCTCCTGATGCTCATAAGAACCTAGTCATTTCACCAGACTGTTGTCTGAGAGATCATTTCACCTCAGCTTAAGTCATCCTGTCAACTCTCAAAATGCTCCTGAATAGACCACTGTAGGGTCCTTCCAGAAGTGTGGAGCTGCAGTGGGGAGGTGGCAGCTGAGTGACCAGGAGCAACAAGACTGAAGAAGTGATCGTCAAATGATTAACATTTCCAACATCAGTCACTACTGTCCTCGGCAGAGGACTTTTTCAAAACTGCATTGTCTCTGAGCCACAGCACACAAAGGGTCAACCCTCACAAATTTGCTCATAAGGGGGGAAAAAACCCCCACAGGTCAAAGTGTTCAGATTACAGGTCCAGGAAAATCCCTTTGCAGAAAGAAGACAGCAAATCCCCAGTGCAGTTGAAAGGACAACTTTCTTCACCTCAGAGACTCTCCGATGAATAAACCGGTTAAACATGGTTTGGATTTACTGAACATGAAAACAACTGGATTAAGGTATAATCTAGCTAGAAAGGAAAGGAAATGTACCGAGAAAGCTAAGTAATGACAAAGCTGCAGTGTTTACATGTGCCAAGCAGGGATGGTTGTTCCAGTTTTATAACCAAATTCTCTTAAATGTTTAACTTTCCTTTGATAACAACACTGATATCAAGGCAAGTGTGCAATAGGGGCACAGATGACCCAGGGGCTGAAGGGCCCAGGACACCAGAATCTGCAGACATCGACTGTCTGGGTCAACACTGGTGTAGGTCTCCCTAACTGCCACAGTCCAGCACAGCACAGGCTTCAGGATCAGAAAGACCTGGGGTTTGTTTGCATCCCAGTTTCATCTTTTGCTGGTGTGTGTGGCCTTGGGGAAATTAAACTCTGTCCCAGTTCTTGGTAAAATGTGGATGGAGCTGGAAAGGATTAGGCTCAGTGAAATTACCCAGAAGAAAAAAGAATAATATCAGATGATTTCATTTCTAGGCATACAGGGGAGCCAAATAAGGGATCAGGAAACAAGTAATAAAATAAATTAAAAACCAAAATTAATAGGCAACTATAACCAGAGACATTCTGCAGGGGGAAGAGGAAAGTGGGATCAACACAGGGGAGGGAACAGCCCAAGGGATTATGGCGATGGTGCACAGATGAATTTCTAGAACTAAGCTGAGAGGAGAAAGCAAACATCGTCCAGAAACGAACAATGATGTGAAATGTGTATTAATACAACAAAAAATAACAACATAAATAAAACTGTTACAAGAATGAGAAAATGTAGCACACGTGGGCTCAGGGCTGAAGCCGAAGCAGACAGCAAATCAGTTGCTTTCATCTCCTCTGATCCCCTTTTCTCAAGCACACGCACCCACCACCGGCACATCAAGCCACCATTCCCACATAATGCAGATACAAGGCACATCCCAATTGCACTTTTTCAGACAGGAGGGCTCAAATGCCTTTCCACCAGAGGTTCCTAAATTCCCTGACATGCCCAATCATATTTGACTCTGCATCTGAGTGTTGGGTATCTCTTCAGAATTTTTTCTTGCCCTCAGCATACCTTGTCATTTTTTTAATCGAACATCAGACATGTTGCACCAGATAATAGGAACTGAGGTAAACAGGACTTACGAGTACAGATTTATGGTAACCCAACTAGGGAGCTGTTTAATGTTTGCTGTAGTTATAGATACCAAAGGCTTCAAATTCCTCTAGTGTCTTTGCTTTTGTCACTCTTTCACTTTGGGTTTCCTTTCCCCAAATACCTCCTCAGCATCTGCCTTGCAGCTTTCCATTGTAATCTGCTGTGAGGCTCCCAGAGCCCTGTTTATGGCTGTACAGTGACAGGGAGGGGAGGATGGGACTCTAATCTCCAGATTAAATTTTAGTGTTCAAGTGGTCTGTGACCCTCCCAAGTGAAGTTCCCCCAGTAGTGCAGATGCCCCTCCTCGCCTTGGCTACAGTATCCCCAGTTTCTTTCCTCATCAGGATGCCTCTTAACAATGAGGTTTTCCTCCCTCCCCCAGGTGACACAGGAAGGCTGGAGGGGACTATTGTGGAAACAATGCTCTTCTCCAGCTGGGATAATGTTCTGGCAGTCTTTTACCCTGGAGAGCAGGTCTCTCTTAGATTTTGGGTGTATTTCACAGTATTTCATTTCTCCCTACTACAGCCACAGGATCTTTCTTGATCTACAAGATGGAATCTGGTGGGGTTCCCAGAGGTAAAGCCCAGAACAGCAAAAACCCCTTTAAGATCATGGGCCCAGGAATCTCCAGCTCCAGCTAGTCCGTACCCCATCTGCAGCAATTCAGTCACCAAACAAGCATTTCTATTATGACCCCAGCAACATCTGCCCTAAGATTGGCTGTCTCTAGGCTTGGGAGTGGTGGTTGACCCTGCAACCTCAATTCTCTGATTGGGTCTGATTTTCAGTGGTCCATTTTTTTGTTATAAGGACAAGGGTGCCAACCTTAAAGCTACTCAGGATGTGAGGGGGACATCAGACCTTCTTTTTTACTTTGAATGACCACCCTTACCCTCCATTAGAAACAACATGTTCCTTTGCCTTTATATTTGCCATGTTTCCTGCCTGGCAGCGCCAGTATCTTTTGATGATAGCGTTCATACACTGTACAGAAATGATGATGTAATGAATATATTAAAATTTTTTAAAAAATATTTTTTCCTTGGGGGGGGGGGAAGAAAACACAGAACATTGAGGTTCTTAAGGGCCGGTGTTTGATTGACTTCTTTTGTCTATAAGAGGACTTTGCACAGATAAAATCCTTAGTGTTGCTGGTCGATTTTATTGGCTTACTTGTATTTATGACATTCATTAGGAGAGTAATAAAAGTGTTTGTGCTAAGGTGTTAACCAGAATCTTCAAAATAGCCTTGTGTGTTTTTGAATTAACTTCCTGGTCTCTAAATCAAAGTTGTATTTTCTTAGCAAGGTTGCAATAAGGCACCCTTCACTTAGTGTAAATCAAGATTTACAAAACTAATTAGTCAAATCTGGTAAGTCCTGACTTTTTCCTTTTCCTAATGACTTACGTAGCAAGGTTAATATCAAATCTGACCAAATTCCAGGATATCAAAGGTTGTAAGCTAAGAGCCCAAACCTGGCAGGTTCAGAATTATCTGAAAGCTTTTAAAAACAGAGTCAGTCAGAGAGTAACTATAATATGCAGCTAAGTTTAGGAAAAATAAGATACTTCTGATCAATAAGCTTTTAATGTCTAAAAGTGTTTTTTGTACTCACTTAAAATTGTACTAAAAAACAAATCTTATCTGTCCATTCACTTATTTCAACCTAGAGGACAAAAGCAATGTTACTGAAAATCTATCCACCCTTTCATTCATTAAGTTATTTGGCACCAAGTAAAGGCTGGGTACCAAGCCACAGGCCCCTGTATGCCCAGAAGGCAGATAGGCCTTTAGTCTAAATCCAGAGAACTTACATCCTGGATTACTTTGCAGAACCTCAGTATTTTCCACTGTAAAGAAGAACACTTATTTGACAGGGAAAGTGTGACAACAAGGGAAGGCAAAGGAACTACTAAGGAAGATATATTCTATACTCCTAAAATGTCCCCCAACCTCTTGTCCAAACACTTGCATATTGCAGCAATTACAGCTGGCATTCACTAAGCACATTATGTATGACAGGCCATGTGCTGGCCTCTGTCCAGCCATACCTCAAATAAATTTATCTGTAAAGATATAGTGAGCAGTAGCCTCCTCCTTTAATTGGCTACATTCATTCTTATACCCCTAACAAAAGCAAAAGGAAGCAACATGCAACAAGACATGATCCAAATTAAGAATGATCCAAATTAAGAGCGTTGAGGATGGAAGGATGAGATGCTGCCCAGTCACCTCCCACTCAGGGTCACTCCTGAGGGTCATGATGACTGAACCTCCAAACAGGAAACCAAATACCAGATAAACCTATCCAGGAACTGCGGTGGGCTTAGGGTACCATCTGTTACTACTATTATTATATCTGATTACTACGGTCACCAGATAACTCTCACTAAGAACGTCCCTACCACAAACTATGCTGTCTGAGGATTTCACATTTAGTTCTCCACCACTGTAAGTTACTGAAGATACCACTTTATGACTGGCAGGGGTTGAGACAAGGCTCAGGGCCTGAGACTTTCACTGCCAAATTAACTTCTATTCTTTTAGGAAGAGGTGCACTAGCATTTAGGACCTCTTCTTATGTGGTTAGCATTAACAGCACTTGCATTTTTACTTCACAGGGCTAAAGGTGTAGTTTTACATAAATTATAGTTTCAATGCTCTTACAGGCAATGACATTGAGAAATACCTTCCTGCACTAGGCAGACAGTTGGAATATCCCAACTATTTGCCTAGCTTAAAACTTTCTGCTTTTTGGAGTATAATGGACAGGCGAGAAAATAACAAAAATAATGAGCAACCATATACCAGAGACATTTTGCGGGGGTGGAGTGGCGAATGGGATCAAAAACGGGGGTGGGGGTGGGGAGGTGGAGGAGTGGGGAGTGAAGTGCATGGGATTATGGTGATGGCACATGGGTGACATGCTGATGGGAAACCCGCGGGGATTACAATTGAGATGGAAAAAAAAACGTACAAAATGATGTAAAAATAAACTATTATAAAATTTAAAAAAAAAAACTACTAAAAAAAAACCTTCTGCTTTTTGAGAGAATGCCTGTCCTTACAAAATTGTGGTGAGGTAAAAAGTAAGCAGGCTAGAATAACCCATCCTAAACCACATTATTTGTCAGTAACTGATCAAAATCAAAAGAAACCCTTGCCATTGTTGACATTTTTCTGCTTTGGAGGTTGACTTGTGTGTTGTAGTTTTAGTAGCATCTCTAACATCTGCTTACTAGACTCCTGCATTTCCCAGTTTTGACAACCAAAAATATCTCAAGACACAGGCAAATGTCTTACTCCCCCCACCCACACCCCCAGGGAAGGGGGTATGAGAACAACAAAATCATGCCAGTTGCAAATCAATACTTAAGTCATCAGTTTAGCAAAGCCACCATTACTTGGTTCTGCATACCCCAAACTAACAGCATTTGATTTTACTTCTCTATTTCACTGAAACGCCATGTTGCTCAGCTTTGTACCTTCTTACAGTAATTCAGATGTTCAGTATTATGGGACTGTGAAATGTTACTTGAGCCTTATAAGGTAGCTCTGACTTCTTCCTATGATTTCCAACCTGCTTTGTGTACACCATACTTTGGCTAACACCTAAGTTGGTTTCTCCTCAAATGAACTCACTCATCTCTGCAGAATACACCTCTTGAGCAGGAGGACAAACATTTCTTATTGTGGGGTCAAATTCTAAGTCATAATGGCTTCCAAACCACCAGAGGTGCAGATTCAAGTTAGAGACCACATTCTGGCTGCAAAAGTCTGGTCAAAACGAAGCTTGGCCACAAGAAGCTGTGCACTTTCTAGTTTCTTATCTTCTCTGTTAAAGAGGATAAAAGGTGCCACTCTACCGAGGCAAATTAAAGAGAAAAGAATGAATTTGCTGACTAAGGATTATTACACACTTGCTAAGTTTGTTTAAACAAGTCACTCAGATGAAGTGGGGAAAAAAATTCTGAAAAACAGAAGGTAAGGTACTGACTTACCTTAAAAGGTCTTTTAAAAAGAATAACTTAAGATTATAAAGCATTTTTCAAATACACAGTGATTCATAACGATTCAATAAGCCTTAAGGAATGCTTTTTTTCAGTACATCACTTTTTGTGTTATTTAAAAGAAAATACCCCGTTCAAAGGGTGATGGCATATTTGATATCACCACAGTTTAAAGAGGAATGGGGTTACAGGAATGAGAAGTATATAATTAGTAAATAATCCCTCTCAACGAGTGAGTTAAGTAGTAAAGCTATGGAGGGAGAAAAGAAAAGCCGGAGACAGCACAATCAGTGCATATCAGAAATGCATTTTTATTTTTATTTGAAAACAACTTAAAATTTTAGACAAATGATCTTAGTATATAAATTTGATTTTGTTTTTATACGGAATATAAAGACTTCCCTCACTGATCTTCCATGTGAAGGATATAACAGCCTGAAGGGAGATACTTTCTGCACACAAGTGTGTAACTTGCGTCCACGGAACTGGAAACCAGTGGTGTAGTGCTCCTACACATAACTTAGGTCAAGTGGCATCACGTATTAAAAAGGGTAAAAGAGAAATATTCTAGTTAGTCAGATTCAAGAAGCAAACATGACACAAAAACCTGTGCAGATAAGACCAAGTCAGTAACTTTAGTTAGGACACTGCAGAATATACTGGAGTAACAGGTTGGTGAGGCTATAGTGTGCACCACATTAAAACAGCAAGGAAGAGCTATTTATACAGAAAGGCTGGAATGAGGGATTTCCACTAAAGCAAATTAACTTCTTGTCAACTGCCAAAACAAAACAAAATAAAACAAAATTGAGCACATGAGTGTTAGTATACTGAAGGCATGTTATACCAGTTTCTGTGCAGCATGCTAAAGTTAGTTAGAACTTCTTCACTGGTGCATATGAATCATTTATAGTCACAGGAAAGTTTTTCTGCCCCTTCTTGCTTAATTTCAGGCATGTCTTATCTTAGATGGCGTATAACTTTTATCTATAATTTCATCCTGTAAAAACATGTGAAGACAACGTTCATTCTGTGCCAGAGGATGTCCAGCGACCCTAGGAATAAAAATACAAATTTAGTTCCATACTTTATGGGAGAGAGAAGGGTCAACACATATTTTAAGAATAAGGAGCACATAAAATCTAGTAGAAGAAAACCCCAAATACTAAGAAATAAGCACAAATGCCCATGGCTTTTCCCTTTTTGTATGGTTATAATTTTTTTAGTCTTTTTGTTTTTTGCTTGCTTTTAAAGGTCTCCACAAAAAACTTAAACATAAGAATGGATTGGGCAACTGGACTTTTCAGAATTAAAAAATATTGAAGCTAGTACTACCATCTCCAAAAGGAAAAGTATATTTAAAAAAAAATACAATGAGGCCCTCCCTGGTGGCGCAGCGGGTTAAAGCACAGCACTGAGAATCTGAAGCCACTTCCGCATGAGTTCGATTCCCGCCTGCCCCGGAGGCGACCACATGGCGAGCCAGACCTCTCCTGACCCGCCCGCTGCTTCCCTCAGCAGTGTACTTCATCGATCTGCCTGTTCTGCTCCCCACTTTGTCTCTGGTGAAGCCTCTCACCGCCCCTGAGCCTCTGGCCTGTACCCCAGTTCTGTATGAATAAATAAATAAATTTAAAAAAAAAAAATACAATGAAGGTTGTATGCTACAGGTGATAACTCGAAGGCTTTTGTGTAACTCTCCTTCCTGTTTATCACTCACAGATGTCAAACATCACTGGAGATTAAAATCAAAGTGTTGCTAATAAGGAAACTCAAACAAAACTGTATTCTTTAGGATATGATCTTACTGTGGTCAAACTTAAGGCCAATGTACAATTATAATGAGTTCTTTCTTGGTATAATTCTTCCTATTATTTGGCCTTTAACGAATGGCTGTATTTCAAATGGGAATCAAATTAAAAGCTAGAAATTTTCAGCTGCACTTAAAGAATATATTTTGCTATGAAAATTTGACATGCGGGTAATACCTCCATCTGCAAACAAATAAAATGATTGCCAAGTATATTATAAGTTTTATTGTTCACACTAGAACATACCTTAAATCAGAAAAAAATTGTAAGTAAAACTGTATTTTTTAAATGGTGTAATTTTAAATGTAATTTGCATAAATTAACCAAGAAACACAAATACAAAACTTAGGTCAACTTGGAAGATACTCATTTTCAATCACTCAAGTGTGTTAATATTTATCACATGATATTTAATTGTTATATGCTTTTGTTAAAATGATACCAAAAATTAGTTAGGAAATGGTCAAAAACAAAAGTATTACCACAGTTTTAACTTGTACCTAAATTACTAGTAGTCATCTAAAGTTATCTCAAAACACTATCCATTCTCACACAAGGAGCTGAAAGTACTTACTTGTTTATAAACTGCTCCAGCCCCTGCTTCCTTTCTTCAATAAAGTTGTCATCAAATATTCCATCATCTCCCCTAAAAGGAAGCTGACGCAAAAATGCTTTCCCAGGAAGAGGGGGAACTACAACCTAGAGCAACATAAGGAAAGGAAATTCTTGAAATGTGCAGGCTGTGATTATCTGTAGAATACAACATGAAATTAAAGTATATCTTCACTGAAGAGTAGTCCCCCTATCCATTTAAATATAAAAGGGAATCAGTGAGAAAACATATTGAAAAAAGATCCCATATTTTGGAGGCAAGATAACCAAATGCAGAACAGCTCATCAGACCAAAGTTCCACGGTGTCAGGGCCGCAGGGCCGAGAGCTTATCATTTTTCCTGAACTTATCAATGCATAGTTATACAAAAAGAACATTCAGGCAATACTGAAACATGTCTCTCAGACAGTTTTGGTGCCACTCAGGAAAGACAATGCTTTATTTCAAAGGAAGCTACAGAGATCAAAATCAACTCTCAGTGAAACGAAGAAATAAAATAATAACATTCTCTCTGGCATGGGCACAAAAGAACTCTGTGGTTAACTTCTTCCACTTCCTACCACCTGCAAGTAAGTCTTTCCTATATTTTCTGAGGTGATGATAATTGTTGCCTCTCTGTTTTCTAGGCTAAGAAAGAGTCAAACTTTCTCTTAACTCCCTTAACCCTATCTCCCCCAAAGATATGATCTCTTCTTGTCCATTGCCTAAGAACTTCCCAAACTCCCTTTAAAGCCTACTATCCTCTTAGGGTCAACCTATACTGATCCCCCTTCCCCCTCTCCCCCCCATTATCTGGAGCTCAAATATTTGAATTATATAACACCTTTTTATTTCACAGGTTTATTCTGTTTCTATACCCCAGGGTTTCTTCAACCAAGGTATCATTAACATTTTGAACCAAATAATTACTTATATGTGTGTTTCTTCTACGTTATTGACTATTTAAGAGCAGTTTAAGCTTCCAGCTACTAGAAGCCACCAGTAGCACCCTCTAGTTGTGGCAATAAAAAATGTCTCCAAACACTGGTAAATCTTTCCTGGTGGACAAAACTGTGCCTGATGAAAAACAAATAATCTATCTTATTAATGTCTTCAAATCAAGGGCCTTAGATTTCTTATGGTCATTTTAAGAAAACCAAGGCATACAACAGAAGTTCAAGTATCAGTTAAATAACTAACCACGCTGGTAGAGCCCTAGTTTACATCAATACTGAGAAAATGTGTAAGTACCAACTTAAATAAGGAGAACTATGAACAGTAAACTACAGGAATACAAAGCACACATATTCTAATCCAGACAAAACTTAAACACTTGATGCAGAGTTTATGTAAATAAGGATGGAAAAAGGGCAAGATCAACACAACTTCACACAGATTAGCAAAACAAAATAGAAGCAGAAAAGCAATTACTAAATCGAACACCTAGCATAAACTGTAACTCCAAATGACCAGTGATGAAGACATCTAAAGATTTGTCTCTGTAAGTCTATTTTAGCATTTCTGACTCTCCCTGTGTTAGCATTTGCCAAGTTGAGAATTAAAGTCCAAAGGAACCTTACAATTGAGAAACAAGTCTCATGACCACTATTAAATTCTAGTTAAAGTGGCATCTGGTGGTCAGGGGAAACATCTGTAGCTACAGAATTTAGCAGAAATTAAGATTCCTAATATTATCATTTATGGAAACCTTCTTAACATAATACTCAAAATAGTCATAAAATGGATGGTAAACATGAGAATAAACCCACAAAGACCATGAGTGGCTTGCCACACTAGAATTCCAAAGATCATCTTCAATGTCAAGTTATTTTTGCCTTGTTAAGCAATTTGAAGAGAACTAGTCTGAATTCTTACACCAATATAAAAGTCATGAATCTGAAGATATATGCATGTGTAGGACAGAAACAGAAAGGATACTTGCTCAAAATAATAAAGCTAAAGTCAAAGCATAGTAAAAATTAAAGCTAGCCGTAATGTTTACTAGTTATAATGTCACCTACTTACTAGACTAGTATAATAGATTATAGTTAAAAGTACTAATATAGAGAGAAAATAACTTGATCAAATACCAAAGCACCCACGATACTAAGTTTGGTCTAATATTAAAAATGAAGTACTGTGTCTCAAATGACACCAAAAAGAAAGTAAAAAATAAGCCACAGAATGGGATAACTTTGTAAACCACATATAATAATAAAAGACTTCTAAGACCTTTTAAAATATTCTAAATCCTAAATAATAAAGATAACACAATTACTTGGCAACAGATCTAAATATATATATATATATATCCCTAAAGAAGATATATGAATGGCTGATAAGCAAATTAAAAGATCACTAACATCATACCAATCAGGAAAAATGAAACCCAAAACCACTATGAGATACCACTTCACAGTTACAATAGTTATTATAAAGACAGATGAAGTCATGGAGAAAAGTGGACCCCCTTATATACTATTGGTAGGAATGTAAAAAAAAAAAAATTGTACAGCTGGCAGTTTCTGAAAAGGTTAAACACAGTTAGCATATGACCCAGTAAACCCACTCATAATGCTATACCTAAGAGAAATAAAAATATATATTTAGACCAAAAGGCTTATATGAATGTCCACAGTAGCCTTATTCATAATGGTTGAAGAGCAAGAAACAAAAAAACTCTTATGTCTACCAACTGATGAATGTACATCTATACAAAAGACTATTATTTGGCAATAAAAAGAAATTAAGTACCAACAATGTTAAAAGAAATTAGGCACAAAAAACTGCATAGTCCATGATTCTGCTTACACCATATGTTCAGCATAGGCAACTACATAAAGAAATGGGTAGTGCTAGGCCCTCCCTGCTGGTGCAACAGGTTAAAGCACAGCACTATGAAGCTATCACAACCATGGCAGCACAAATTCAATCCCTGCCAAGGAGGTGACCACATGGCTTGGCAGACCTCTCCTGACCTGCCCGCTGCTCCCATCAGCAGTGTATATCAGTGGATCTGCCTGTTCTGCTCCTCACTCTGTCTCTGGTGAATCCTCTCACCCTGCACCCGCACATCTCTGGCCTGTACACCAATTCTGTATACATAAATAAATAAATCTTAAAAAAAAAAAGATAAAAAATAAAAAAACACAAAAGAAATTGGTAGTGCCCACTAATGGTTTTCTTTTTGTGTTGTGACTGAAATGTTCCAAAATTGAATGTAGTGGTGGTTTCCAACCATTGAAATGTATATTGTAAAAGGTTAATTATATGACATGTGAATTACATATCAATAAAGCTGTTCCTTTTTTTTTTATGCTTATAGAACTGGGGTACAAGCAAGAGGTGTGGTGGGTGAAAGGATTCACCAGAGACAGAGTAGAGAACAGAACAGGCAGATTGACAAAGTACACTGCTGAGGGGAGCAGTGGGAGGGTCAGAAAGGGTCTGCCATGCCATGTGGGTCAGCTCCCTGGCCGGGGATTGAGCTCATGCTGCAGTGGCTTTGGGGAGCTTCATAATACAGTGCCTTAACCCACTGTGCCACTAAGGAGTGCCCCTAAAGCTGCTACTTTTTAAATTTTATTTTTAAAAAAGCTTTATTTACTGCTGCATACAAGAATTGGGGGTACAGGCCAGAGGTGCTGGGGTCAGGAGGAAAGAGTTCACCAGAGACAGAGTGCGGAAAAGAACAGTTGAACTGCCTGAAATACATTGCTGAGGAGGGCAGCGGTCGAGACAGGAGAGGTCTGCTGCACCATGTGGGTCACACCTCCCTGGAGAATGTAATGTAAGCTGCAGGGGCTAACTATATAGCTTGATAGCACTGTCTTTAACCCCTGTGACACCAGAGAGACCCATACATTCACCAAATGTTTATTAAGCACTCCATTGTGCTTAATCATAGTTATAATAGTGATAGGTTCTGTGTTAATGTCCCAGCACAGTACATAGTTAACAATATTGAACTGTATATTTAAAAGTTGGTATGAGAAACTCTTAAATATTCTCAACAAACAACAATACCAAAGGACCTCCCTGGTGGCACAGAATTAAAGACAGTGCTATCAAGCTATTAGCAGCCACTAAAGCACGAGTTCAATCTTGGCCAGCCAGTGAGCCAGCCCTTATGGCACAGCAGACCTCTCCTGTCTCAAGCTCCGCTGCTCCCCTCAGCAGTGTATTTCAGTCAGTCTGTCTCTTCTGCCCCCCAACTCTGTCTCTGGTGAACCCTCCCAAGCCCGCCTAGCACCTCTGACCTACACCCCAGCTCTTGTATGCATAAACAAATAAACATTAAAACATCCACACACAAACTCTCTACTATGATCATAAAAATTTTCATTTTTAGTATATGTGCCACTGAAGCAAAGCACCATAAAAATTTTCATTACCCAAAACTCTCCTAACTTGTTTGGCACATTTAGACCTTTGAACCATCTGTGATTCATATACAGTGAGTTAAAAATCTTTATTCCTAAATGGACACCTGTTTCAACACTGCTTATTAAATATAATTCCTTTGCCCCAACTGACATTATTTTTGTTGTGAATTAAACTTTCAATAAATGCAAAGCTTCCAAATTCAATTATATTTCACTTATTTGTTTGAACATTCCTAAAGCAATATACCACAGTTTTTAATCACTACAGCTCAATATGTTGACAACACTTTGTTTTTGAGCTATCTGATTCTAAAGCTCACATATAAATCCACAAGTTTATAAAGACCCCACTAAGATTCTATTTGAAATTTATAAATTTATGTAAGCTAGAAGCTACTGCCTTACTGCTATCAGCAGTAAGGCGAAATGTCACCTTTAAGTGAAGTCTTTTCTTGGCCACATTATTAAATGAGAGTAGCTCTCCAGGTGCCCAATCCCTGTTTCCCTTAACTTTTGTTTGTTGTTTGTTTTAGAGGACATCGGCATACGGCATTCTACCTTTTTTTCCTGCTTTCCCTTTACCATCACCTCAGCTTACTAAGTAGAATATAAGCACTATAAAATTTGAAGCCATAATTTGTTCACGTTCTAGCTGTAATTTTTAGAAACACACAGAATGAATTCTCAAATATTTATAGGGTAAATGAATCTTTAAAAAGAGAATATTCTATAGACAATCCAGAAATAAACCCACATGCTTATGGACAACTACTCTTAAGGGAGCAAAGAATAGGCAATGGAACAAGGAAAGTTTGTTCAATAATCTGTGCTGGGAAAACTGGACTGCTACACGCAAAAGAATGAAGCTGGACCATTACCTCACACCATGCACAAAAACCAGAAACCATAAAATATATAGAAGAGAATACAGACAAAATACTACCATACAACTCAGTAACATGTTTAAAGACACCTCCCCAAAGCAAAGAAAGTGAAGGAAAAGATGAACATCTGGGACTATATCCAACTAAAAAGCTTCTGTACAGCAAGAGACATTAACCAAAACAAATAGACACCCTAATGACTGGGAGAAAATTTTTGCACACAACTGATAAGGGACTGATCACACATATCTATGAAGAGCTGATGTGACTTAACAAAAATAAACAATCTAGTCAAAAAATGTGCAGAAGAGCTAAAAAGACATTTCTTCAAAGAGGAAATGCAAATGGTCAACAGATAGATGAAAAAATGTTCAACATTGTTGTTAAGGAAATGCAAATCACAACTACACTGAGATACCACCTTACACCAGTGAGAATAGCACATATTAAAAAAACAGAAACAACAAATGTTGGCAAGGATGTAGAGAAAAAGGAACTCTCCCACACTGCTGGTGGGAAAGCAAACTGGTCCAACCACTAAGGGAAGCTGTGTGAAGGTTCCTCATACTACTAAACATGGAGTGTCCAGAGTCTGTCTGGTGGTACAAGGGGTTAAGTCTCTTCACTATCAAGCTATCACCAGTCACTGCAGCACAAGTTTGATCCTGGGCCAGGGAGCTGACATGGTGCAGGAGACCTCTCCTGTCTTTCCTGCTGCTCCTCTCAGCAGTGTTTTTCAGTAGATCTGCCTGTTCTGCTCCCTACTCTCTCTGATGAATCCTCTCACCACCTACTACCCCTCTGGCCTATACTCTAGTTCATCTATTCAAAAATAAGTAAAATAAATCTTTTAAAAATATGTAAGTATTACCCTAGTGTGAGTCAGCAAAGGTCTCCATTAGCTCACTGAAGTAAACAAAAGAAAGAAGAGAGTTGTAAGAAAAATTACAAAGATTTCCCCCATCTTCGTGAAATATGATAAAACTGACTATTTGGGAGGGGGAAAAAAGGAAATTATCATTGATTTTATTAACTTTACTCAAGATAATTTTCCTGAGATGTCCTAAACATTAAAATTCATAATGTTTTGCTTTAAAAATCACATTACAGGGCCCTCCCTGGTGGCGTAGTGGGTTAAAGCACAGTACTAAGGAGCTAAAGCCACTTCAGCATGAGTTCGATTCCAGCCCTGGAGGTGACCACATGGCACAGCAGACCTCTCCTGTCTTGCCCACTGCTCCCCTCAGCAGTATACTTTGTTAATCTGTCTCTGGTGAATCCTCTGAACCTGAACCTATGGCCTGTACCCAACTCTGTATGCATAAATAAATAAATCTTGAAAAAAAATCACATTACAAATAATTCTTACCTTGCTCTCTCTTTCTAATTCACTTCTCAGCCATTCAAAATCACTGTATCTTCTTCTAACAGTAGATTCCTTCAGCTTGAAAATAGGTAGATTTGTCTGAAATAAACAAAAATGTCACTCCAAGTTGAAACACGTTACAGGGACTTCAAAAAGGGGGAAGGGGAACCTGTTTGTCAAATTAATAACATAACATGCTCAGGTACCTTAAGATAAGAAAAACATCACGTTATTAATATGACAGTTTTACCTCAAAAGAAACAAAACCTGGCTGTTAAAAAGTATGTTATTTAAACTAGATTACAACTTTTAAAATGAATGTCTGCAATATGCTTTTAATGTCATTTTGTTTAAGGTTCATTACATAAATAAAGGTCATTTTTCCTATTTCAACGAGCTATAAAAATGTCACTGAATAGGGTGAGATACATCTAGCTCTGATTACTAGCCAGTTTAGACAGTACCTTAGTGTACAATATTCACAGGTGAAGAAGACCTTAACTACATTGAAATGGTAATCAAAATATTTGATTAGTACTAAATTAGATAATACATAATGAAAGAAATGAATCGAGGATTATTCTTCATGGTTGTCTTAAAAATCTTACTAAGGAGTGGAAAAGAGTACGTTTCTTCACCAGATGGAAACTAGTAGTGACACCATTAGATAAGATTCACAGATCCATATTTTTACATGCTGAGTGCAAACTTAAGAACTAAATGTAATGCCCAGGACCTTAAAGTTACATAAAAATGGAAGAAAATTTTTTGATATTGTCCTATAAAAGATTACGAAGACTGGTTCCTCCCTGGTGGTGCAATGGATTAAAACACCACATTACAAAGCCCTCAGAAGCACTGCAAGCATGAGTTCGATCCCCACCCCAGAGGTGACGTGACCCACATGGCGTGGCAGACCTCTTCTGACCTGCCCACTGCTCCCCTCAGCAGTGTACTTTGCCAATCAACCTGTTCTGTTCCCCACTTTGTCTCTGGTGAATCTTCTCACCCACCACACCTCTGGCCTGTACCCCAGTAAGCATAAATAAATTAATCTTTAAAAAAAATTATGAAGACTACTATTAACTTTAAAAAAATACCAAGATTCCTATTATATTTTGCTGATCCCTATAAAAAAGAAAAGTCATGCCAAATCCAATTTAACATGGCTTGTGATTATGAACTATTAGCAAAGCTAATAGTTCTTGACTTTATCAAGAATCGACTTTAAAATGTACATATCACAAAGTTTACAAGGAACAGAAATTATCTGTCATCAGTAAAGCCATACCACACTGAAAATGACATTTAATATTATGTGCCCTTATATTCTTTACTTAATTAAGCATTTGCAGAACTACAAACTGTTTTACAGCTGAAAAAAAGGTTAAAAAGGTTTCCTATTTTGTATACAGAGGCTCCATCATAAAATTCATTCCTAAGAAACTCTCAATCATTTGTTAAACTTAATGCCACTTGGTAAGTAATTGTCATTCAGCAAAAGATAAAAGCTTTTTATTCAGGACCTCAAATCCATTTTGTAGTAGCCTCGTTTTTTTTCCCAAAGTGTATTAACTTCTCTATGTTGTATACCTTATAGCTTGAAATCTTCTACAAATGGTATTGGGCACAACACTGTATAGGTTTCAATCGTGAAACCAAATCTCACAAGAGGTTTAAAAGCACTTGAATTTTCTTTCCCAGGTAACCACAACATTTGTTCATTGTATTAATGACTAAGAGCAAAATTGCACCTAACAAGACTCTTATTATACTAAAAGTCAAGCTTATATTTAGAGATGCTGGCTTGCTGTACAGAGGGGTATTCTCATTCCCTATAGGGAATAAAATTAGGTCCCCTGGAGAGCAGGATGATAATTCCCAGAAAGAAAGCACTGGATTATTTCTCTCTAATTTCACCCATTGGCTTTTTAACCAAGTTCACCCTTCCGCATTAAAATATTAAGTCTTTGTAAGTGTCTAAAGATAGAAAGGCCTTTACAGAATTGAGTGTTTTCTGCAGGTGAGATTTTACATTTTGAATTCCCTCCTCTCAAATTACTTCACAAAAGGGATTAGCTGCTCTCTTTATTCAGAATGTTAAGATCAAGCTTGTGAAAAGAGTTCCCTAAGAATTTTCATACTTCTGGGTACGGAAGTCTATAAAGTTAATCTCTGAAACAACATATCAAGCTTACAGGTACAATGTTGAGGGAAGAGTGCCAATTCAGCTCATTTTACCTTCAATTTTCCCTTTTGAACTTTTGACACAATCATGATTATATCTCACTTTAATAGAAGAGGGGTGGGTGAGAGAAGTTCATTTCTTTCTAAGATCAATCATTCGATAGATCATATATAAAAAATTCTCTTAGTTTTCTCAGATAGCTGATTTCTCTTTATATGAGGACTGCTTTAGAGTTGATATTATTTTTCTTTTTAAGATTTATTTATTTATGCATACAAGAGCTGGGTTTAGGCCAGGGTGTAGGGGGAGTGGGAAGATTTGCCATAGACAGATTGGGGAGCTAAACAGGCAGATCTACTGAAATACACTGCTGAGGGTGCAGTTAATGAGACAGCAGAGGTCAGCGGTCCCGCGTGGGTTAGGTAGCTCCCTGGCGAGGTGGGGTCATGAAGCTAGTCTAGCTAGCAATTGCTTCATAGTGCTGAGACTTAACACCTTGCACCACTAGAGAGGCCCAATTCTTAATTCTATTTTCTTTTTATGTTTATAGTAAATTTGTCTACTTACTTCTTCCTAATCATCACAATGATATTCAACATACACACATAGAAAATGCTGAGTTTTTTGTGAAAGCCAATGAGCTTTCACCATTAATCACAAAACTCTCACTGACTGGTCACTTTCAATTTTCTTAATTCTTATAAAATGTTGTATTTTGGTCTTCTAAAGAGAGAAGAGCTAAGAATAATTTTCTTTCCCTACAGTTTTGGGAGGATTCAACTCTTACTACAATTTGGGAACATCCGTAAAATGGCATAGTACTAGATAAAGTAGGGAACTGAATGAAACACAGGATGTAATTTAGCCCTTATGAAGCTAATATTACAGAGACTGTAAGTATATAAAAAGTTAAATTTACACATTTAAAAATATGATAAACTGTAAGGAAAACAAAACAGAAGACAAAATAGCAAATTGTAGACAAATATTTACAACACAATAGGCCTAAAATTTCATTAAAATATAAAGCAATTAGAAAAAAATACATAAAGCAATTAGAAATCAGTAAAAAATAATGAACAATCTGACAAAACTGGCAGACCACAGAAAAACCAGGAGCCAAGAATGTTCAACAACTTCACTTACCCAAGAAATGCTCAGCAAAAATAAGATCCTATTTTCGTTTTTCAGACAGGCAGGTATTAATTGTAATACTCAACCGTGTTGAGGATAAAGAGAAAGGCATCTGAAAAGCCACTGAGAGTAGTGAAAACTGGTACAACTTTTTAAAAAATATTTATTTATTTATGCACACAGAACTGGGATATAGGCCAGAGGTACAGGGGCAGTGAGAGGTTTCACCACAGACAGAGTGGGGAGCAGAACAGGCTGACTGATGAAGTACACTGCTGAGGGGAACCGTGGGCGGGTCAGGAGAGGTCTGCCACGCCATGTGGGTCACCTCAGAGGCTGAGAATCGAATTCATGCTGCAGTAGTTTTAACTTCTTAGTGCTGTGTTTTAACCCACTGTGCCACCAGGAAGGGCCCGAAAACTGGTACAACTTTTAATGAGGGCATTCTGGTGACATCTATGCCTTTTTGAACCAATACTAAAATGTACAAGGCCACCCCAGATGCCATTATTGCATTTGAATTCAAAACCCATTTTGTGGTGGTAGGACAACTAAGTGACTTTAGCATAGTTT
>NW_004567102.1:51165246-51168737 GCF_000260355.1 Condylura cristata
CACTCTGTCTCTGGTGAAGCCTCTCACCGCCCCTGAGCCTCTGGCCTGTACCCCAGTTCTGTATGCACAAATAAATAAATCTTTAAAAAATAAAAAAACAATCCAATTAAGAATCAGGCACTGCCACATTATCTTTTTAATTTCCTCCAATTGAGTACATGTCCTCTTGCCTATAGTCATCCAACAAACTGACAATTTTAGGGCCCTCCCTGGTGGCACAATGGGTTAAAGCACAGTACTATGAAGCTATCTGCAGCCACCGCAGAATGAGTTTGATTCACAGTGACCCACATGGCATGGCAGACCTCTCCTGACCAAGCCACTGCTCCCCTCAGCAGTACATTTCAATCAGCCTTTTCTGCTCCTTACTCTGTCTCTGGTGAAACCTTTCACCACCCCCCACACCTCTGGCCTATACCCCAGTTCTTATAAATAAATAAATCTTTAAAAAAGAAACAATTTTAAAGAGTATAGGCTAGAAATTTGATAAACATTCTATACTTTTGTTTCCATAAATAAATAAATCTTTAAAAAAGAAAGAAACAATTTTAAAGAGTACAGGCTAGAAATTTGATAAACATTCTATACTTTGTTTCCTTATGTCCAATCTATACTGTGCATTTTTTGGCAGAGATGTTGAAGTCCTTTCCGTATATCACATCAGAAGGCACAAAATAACAATCTGTCCTAATACTGGATCACATGGCTAAAGTAAATGACTTAGATTTCTCTAATGTCAAGCTACCTTTTTCCCTCTTCATAGTGTTTTCTTCTTTTTGCACATGTCCTTTTTAAAAAAAATTATTTAATTATGCATACAGAACTGGAGTACAGGCCAGAAGTGCAAGGGTAGTGAGAGGATTTACTAAAGACAGAGTGGAGAGCAGAACAGGCAGATCGATGAAGTACACTGCTGAGGGGAGCTGTGGGTAAGCCAAGAGAGGTTTGGCATGCCAGGTGGGTCACCTCTGGAGCTGGGGATCGTACTTACTGATGTGGCTGCTGTCAGCTTGTAACATTGTGCTTTAACCCAATGTGCCATTAGGGAGGGCCTACAACTGGAATTGTCGCATTTGGTGAAGTTATTTACCTGATTATTGCCATTAGGAAAAATACTGGTTTCTAGGAGAAAAACCTTATTCTCTGCCAAATACAGTGTGAACATGTAGATATGAAAATACCATATGTTCATAATTTGTTGATTCAATAAACAGATTAATCAGAAGATTTATAATCTATCCAGTTAGAATGTAGCCATGTTTAAGGAAAAATTCAGTGTAATTCCCAAGTTTTTGTCCCTCTTACATTTCATTTACAAGAGGAGAATGTACTTTATTTAGCTCACAAAAAGTTAAGGAACTAAAATGACATATACCTGGGATATCTAGAAAAATATTAAAGGAGAAAAATATATTTTTTTCAGAGAACTGTGAAATATTTTGTTGCTATTTATTCTAGTAATATGCCAGAAACAAAATTCCAAAGGGATGTTATCTTTAAGGGATGCCTGCATGCCTGATACTTTTATTTTTATGTAAGAGAAACCAGTCATTGCCCACAAAGTATTACTAATTACATAGGGTAAAATATCAGAAACCTAAACTAAAGAATTAAATACTAAATAACAGATTTTTGAAACCATGATATAGGGCTTTAACACAGGTGCTCCCGTCAAAAAAAAAAAAAAAAGAGGAAACTACCATCCTGCTGATTTCCAAAAAGCTGGGTCTTACACAATTAATTACACAGGCTGACCTATCAAAGTCAGCAGCTCACAGATACCCTATATGTAATTTGATTATTGCTGATAGTCCAGCAGAAAACCTGAATATAGCTTAACAATAGGTATTAAAAAAATGTTTACTAGGTGTTTCTACTATTTCTTCAGATAGAGTCATGTGTACATTTGGAAAAAGAGACTGGCAAGGACATCAAAAGTATACTCAATAGGCCATACTCTATTCAACCAATCCTAAGAGATGTAAATGGATGCCCCACTGCAGTTTTTACTAAAGGGTTGCATTTATTCATGTATCTACATCTAGAGATAAAGGATAAGCTGAAAGTGCTTAAGTTATTACCTCGCCCTTCAGTACTTTTGATAGTTGTTTTACCCAGTCTGGAATTGCATGAATAACCAGAGATATGGTTTATAACCTAGATGAACTCTAAATATGGCTAGAGAGAAGTCATTTAATTGAAGAATAAGCTTTTAGTCTAGAGAACCTTTGAAATGTAGATTGTCACTAAGCCAAGGTATTTAGTTTAGTTTCTTTCTACTTTTTTTTCCTTTTAAATGAGAACATGGTGTTCCAGTGATACAATTTCCCTTTATTTCAAAAGAAGTATCCTTTATGGTATAAATCCCAAAATAGTAGAGAAGAAAGGATCTGTACTGGTTTGATGTAAAAACTAGGCAACTGCATGTACTTTTCCTATTCTTTGTGAACTGGCAACAAGTTTTATTTGCAAGCTCATCAAAAGTTATCAGTGAGCAGTCTTCTAATGGAATTGTGCAGTATTAATTCTATTATAAAGAAAATTTGTTCATCACAGTTCATAACACTTAACATAATCCTATAAATTATATAAAGAAAACTGCCTAATAACTTAATACCTGTTCTGAACAAATTTAAAAGTAGAAAACCATTTGTATCTTCCCAACATGCCTAACTTTAAGAATCACCTCAGAAATTTTAAACATACATACAACTCAACAGCACATCCCCCACAACCTAGAGAAACTCATTCAAACTAGCTGGAGTGGAATCTGAACATCAGTACTTTGGTATGGACTGGAGAGGTATGTAACTGTAGTTGGTTATTACTTTGATGGCCTACAATAAACCATTTTCTATATTCTCTCCTATGTGGCTTAGGCAAATGACTACCTCTGAAAGATAGTATCTTGGGAAATACTTATATACTAGGGTTTATCCTCTTGGAACATCTATCTGTTCAAAAGACAATCTCTCTTAAAATCTAGCCACCACTAATATGTTACAAGTCCAACTACCCATGTGGAGGAAACTCAGGACCTGATCAATGCCCTAGCTGAGTACCCCAGCAAGTAGCCAGTACCAACTTACCAGTCAGTCACATGACTGGAAGAACTAAATTCTCCCCCCACAGTAAAGCTGCTCCAGCAGATATCAAATGGAATAGAGATAAGCTGTCCTTTCTAAGACTTGACCAAACTGCTGACGTGTGATAAAATGAGTATTGTTTTAAGCCAAAAACTTTTGAGGTTGTCACACAGCAATAGATATCTGATTCAGTACCTTGACTTTTATGCTAAAGAAGCATGTTGAGAGGACAGAATTTTATATATAAAAAATGTGGTACCTAGGCCCTCCCTGGTGGCGCAGCGGGTTAATGCACTGCACTGAGAAACTAAAGCCACTTCTGCACGAGTTCGATCCCCGCCTGCCCCGGAGGTGACCACATGGCGTGGCAGACCTCTCCTGACCCGCCCGCTGCTCCCCTCAGCA
>NW_004567102.1:51169332-51173246 GCF_000260355.1 Condylura cristata
CAAAAAAAACTTCTAAGTGATAACATAAAATAGTTTGCCATCTGTATTATGAAAGAATGATGATGCTGAGGTGTTTCTTCAAAGAATGAAATATCTGAAAAACTATAATAGAAAGGGTATTTAATACGTTTTACCTCTATTAAGTCATGAATGATACCTACACATTGATTACTTCTTATTCTAGTTAGAATGATCAGCGATAAGAGCAACCAGACAATACTAAATATTGTATGTGTGTATATTTTAAATGCTTTATATTTAAATTTGAAGTGTTTGACAGCATTTGCCATTACTTTGTTCTTTTCAAAAATATCACAAATATTTTTCTAAAAACTACTAAATACATATATCATTAACACTATTTTTATTAAAAACAGTAGCTCTCTAAGAATTCTTGTAATATACCGTGTCTAAGAACACAGGCCACAAAAGAAGATGCAACCCGTTGTTAAAGATTCTAATAAAATAAGTAGTAAAGCAAAATTTAAAAAAAATTTTCAGGCCAAACATTAGATATAATCAGTGTTTGAAGTAGGGCTGGAGAACGGGGTAGTTTGATTCTTTTCCTCACAATTTAATTTCTGAGTACTCTAGCCTTTTGTCTCCCCATAATTTCCCTTCCTTGTCTTCTCCCCTGAGTTATGAAGTTTGTAAGAAAAGGAATTATTCCAGATCCTTCACCTCTAGCACACTGATCCTACTTAATGTGGTAAATAAGATATTTTAAGGCATGCCATATGTAAATATTAATTATAAACTCTCACATAGAAGTCATTAAATGGATGTTACTTGGAACACTAATAAGTATATAACATTAAGAATCTACCATGAACACTAACACTACAATGAATGTGGACAGGGAACCTGCCTTATCACACTTTATACAGACAAGGATAAGTCAGGGTAAGGAGATAGACATTAGGGTGCAAGATAACTTAGGGGAAGTTTCTGTAAGATAATATACAATATGGGGAGTACATTTTTATGATAAAGACATGCATGTGTAATCTTTTAGGTTTAGAAACTTTAAGGCTAATAGAAAATTCCTTAGTTTACTTTTATGACAGCAGACACTATGGTGCAGTGGGTTAAAGCACAGCACTAAGAAGCTAACGCCACTTCCACATGAGTTCGATATTCACCTGCCCAGGAAGTGGTCCACATGGCACGGCAGACCTCTCCTGACTCACCTGCTGCTGCCCTCAGCAGTGTACTTTCGTCAATCTGCCTATTCTTTTCCCTACTCTGTCTCTGGTGAATCCTCTCCCCGCCCCTGCACCTCTGGCCTGTACCCAGACTTCTGTATGAATAAATAAATCTTTAAAAAAAAAGTTTAAAATCTTCACTTTTTCTATTCGCTTAAGATATTCAAAGTTAGAGGCATTAAAGCAGTTTCTCAGAGACCTGCTTAAGGTTTTAATTGTTACCACTTTTAGTAAAAGCTCCTAAGAGGCTTTTCTGTTGGGGTGGTGGGAAAAAGGGCAAACAAAAATATATCACCATATCTATTTCTTCACAGTTTAATCTGTATGATTACAGACTCAGTATAACAGAAGCCAATCACAAACACCATTTCTGATTGCAGGAAGGAGAGAACAGCTAAATTAGTCAAGGAAACCTGGGTTCAAGACCTCTTCTATAATTCACTAGGTAGTATGACCATGTCAAGTTAGATTCCATTGCTAAATCTTAGAAGCACGATCTTTAAACTGAGGATACTGCCACTAATTTCAATAATTATAAAGGAACTATTATTATTTTGTATGTATTAACATATATTGGGTACTTAGTATAGAGCAAATACTATGTCATATTGAACCTCTGAAGTTCAGTTTATGGGTGCGAAGCAACCCAAAAGGAATTAAGTAACTTACTCAGGGTCAGAAGTCTAATATGGACAGAGAGAGATTCTTAACCAAGTTCAAGTTCAAAGTCGCAATATGTGACCAAAAGCAGATGTTAAAGTTTAAAAATTTCAAGTACTTACTATATATTTCAACAAGTATCATATATTAATTGCTTGAGACTTTTAAAAATATACAATTAATGGCTACTGTATTACAGTTTTATTCAAGTGCAGATCAAAAGCTCTAAGAAGGGAGATCAAAGAATAGTCTTTTAAAAATGATATACTGAGCTATATTCGTAACCGAAATCTACTTTTTCTTAATTTTATAAATGTGTCATCAGATTCTATATTATCTACAATGCTCCCTTGGTTTTAACATTCTTCAATGTTTTTCATATAGAAGCTCTAGGTTCTTTGTATATCTGACACAAATTTATTATATAATCTTTTAAGTTAACTTGAAAAACCTATCCTGTCATAACTGATTTGGACATTTTATTTTATTTATTTATTTTAAAAAGATTTGTTTATTTATGCATACAAGAATTGGGATACAACAGAGGTGCAGGGGATGAGAGGATTCACCAGAGACAGAGTGGGGAACAGAATAGGCAGACTGACTGAAATGCACTGCTGAGGGGAGCAGTGGGTGGGTCAGAAGAGGTCTGCCTCACCATGTGGGTCACCTCCCTGGCCAGGGATTGAAGTCATGGTACAGTGGCTGCCACAGCTTCATAGCTGTGCTTTAATCCCCTTGCGCCACCAGGGAGGGCCCTGATTTGGACATTTTAAAAAAGATTATATGTTTGTTCATTTGAAAAGATCACCTGAAGTTAAGGTGCAGATTTCTTCTCAAAACAGAAAGAATCTTATGACATCAGAATAAGTTGTGTAGTTACCCATTTATTATTAAAATACTTATAATATATATTTTAGACTTTGATACTCAGAATCACAAGTTGTGAAAATCAAACTACTGTTAATATATATGGTAAACAGATGGTATTATTGCTTCCAAGACCTTGCTTGGGTATATGGGGGGTCAAAGGCCTGACAATAAAGAATGAAACTATCAAACTCTTTCTAGGCTAAATTTTAATCACAAGCCAATGGACTCTGAAGTATTCATCACCTAGAGCTCATAATTTTATACCTATCAAGTCTCAGAAATAAGCCTTCTCTCAAAATGGAGAGACACTAGATAGCAGCAAGGATAAAAACCTGAGAGATTAATTTAGAAAAAGAAATCCTTTAAAGTTTATTAACTCAAAGCAAGATTAAAAACAACTTCTTCCATGAGAATTATTTTTCTACACTCCTGGTAAGTATCTCTGTGGACTAGGCAAGGGGTAGCGAGAAGTCAGTGGTGCTAGATTCTGATGAAGGAAGACAGAGAACAAATAAGAAAACAACAGCTTTAAATAAGAAATTAGAACAAATTAGTTTAAACTAATTTGTTTAAATACAATGTATATACTTTTTTTTATCAAGTTCATATGGAACATTCCGAAGAATAGACTATCTGTGGGGACACAAGTCAATCATCAATAAATTAGGGAGACTGAATTCATAACAAGTTCTTTTTCTGATCATAATACCACAAAGCTAGAAATCGATTAAAACATTTTAGTAATTATAAGCCAACATTACCTTAATAACAAAATCAGACAGACAAGAAAACTACAGATGAACACCTCTGATAAAAAAAAAGCAAAAATTTTCAATAAAGCACTAGTATAACAAATTGAACAATAAAAGGATTATAATAATGATCAAGTGGAATAACCAAAGATGAAAGAATGAGTTGATATACATAATGTGATATATTACATCAAAAAAAAAGTAAGAAACATATAATGTCAATAGATGCAGATGAAGAGAAAGTACCTACTTATGACAGAAATGCTAAACAATGTGGTAACTGAAGGGTACCCTAATATAATAGAGGCCATATATTACAAATTTATAGCCAATATTTAATGGAAGAACTGAAAGCTTTCCCTTGAAGGCCAGGAAAGACAATGACCACTCTGTTTTAATTTAGTGTTAAAAGTTTTAGCTAGAG
>NW_004567102.1:51173651-51175436 GCF_000260355.1 Condylura cristata
CTCTCTCTCTGGTGAATCCTCTCACCTTCCGCATCTCTGGCCTGTACCCCAGTTCTGTATGAATAAATAAATAAATCTTTAAAAATAATAATAATTTAAAAAAAAAGAAATAGTAAGTAAATATAGGTTATAAAATCAACATGCAAAAAAAATGACATTTTTATATACAAACAATGCATGAGAAGAGAAAGCAGGTAAGAAATAATCCCATTCACAACGCTTTAAAAAAATCATTACTTAGGAATTAAAAAAAGAGGTTAAGCACTTATACAATAAAAACTACAAGATGTTATTAAAGGATTTAGATTATGACATAGGGAAAAGAAATACACCCTATGTTCATTGATAGAGACACCCACTACAGTCAAAATGACTATTCCAACAAATGTGATATATAAACAATACAATCCCCATGAAAATACCAGTCTTCAAAGAAATTGAAGAAATATCTATTAAAAAATTTATATGCAACCATAAAAGGCCCTGAAAAGCAAATACAATCCTAAGGTAAGGTAAAATGGAATGATGTCACATTGTTTGACTTTAAGTTATACTATAATAAAGTAACCAAAATTAAATCAACATGGTGTGGGTATAAAACAGATCATTGGATCAATGGAATAGAATTGAAGTCCATGTATATATACCAATACTTATAATGATAGCAGTCACATGTAAAAGAATGAAGTTGGATCATTCTCTAAGTCCATATACAAAAATGAATTCTATATGGATTAAAGACTTGCATCCTGCAAACAGTGCTGTGAGCAAAGCCACAACATACTGCTATGGCCTATAGCCTGCAAGTTGCTTCAGTGCTTGCCTCACTCCCCCCAAAAAGCCCTGGGGCTATGCCTTGGTTCCTCTCTTCTCTTGGTACTTAAACTCACAGACCAACAAATAACCCCCCAAATAGCATTGGATCAGTATAAATTAGCATTTTGTACAAAAGCATTGAGAGATATTTTTATAATAGTCTGCCTGAAGTTGTTGGGACAAAATTGAACAGTGAGTTTGGTGCTCAGGAAAGTAACTAAAATTAACTAATCTCTTAGAATATCCAGAACTTGTCAACAAATCTTATTTTGAAGGTAGCTGGTTGATCAAATGACAGAGTATTCCCTTCAGAAATAGATGAACTAGTGAGAAACAACATGTGAGAAATACATGAAATGTACAGGAGTGAAAAGAACTCCTAAATAAACTAGTATGACACATCTTAGTCTGATATAGTTGTCTTAAATTAGTGGTAGAAGATTTAAAACAACTTGTAGTAGTGATACCAATAGAAAAAAGAAATACGTGACAATGTGACTGGAAGAAAATATTCCTTAACCTTCTAACTATTACAGATAAACATAATATGTATGTTTCCACAACACACTAATATTTTTAGGCTCCAATTATAATATTCAGAATTCTGAAGTTATCTGGCAAAACCAGTCATAAAAATTATGTAATTCAAGGATAATATTGTCATCTTAAGCAACTTGCTTATATTTATGGTTGACTTTGGTCAAAGTACTTAATGATCTTTCCACTGGAAATAAATGCTAGTAGACAAGTTTTTACAGTGTCATATGAACACTACTATCTTTTTTTTTTTTTTCTGAAGATTTATTTGTGCATACAGAACTGGGGTACAGGCGGCGAGAGGCTTCACCAGAGACAGAGTGGGGAGCAGAACAGGCAGATCTACAAAGTACACTGCTGAGAGGAGCAGCGGGCGGGTCAGGAGAGGTCTGCCATGCCATGTGGTCACCTCCGGGGCAGGCGGGAATCGAA
>NW_004567102.1:51178326-51249763 GCF_000260355.1 Condylura cristata
AAACAAACAGTAACATGGGTTTACTATCTTACAATATTAGAGGTCTTAAGTCTGAAATTTGGTCTTAATGGGCTAAATCAAGGTGTTGTCAGTATTTAGTCATTCTGGAGTATCTAGGGGAGAATTCACTTTTCTTTTTTAACTTCAAAGAGTTCACCTGCATCATTTAACTCATTGTCTTTTCTCCCATTTTCAAAGTTATGATTGCATCACTAAGACCTCTGCTTTGTTCACATCTCCTATTACTGACTCCTCTGCCCGTTTCATTAATAAGGAGTCTGGTGACTGTATTTGGTGCATCCAGGTAATCCAGGTCAACCTTCATATCACAAGATCCTTAACCTATGAAATGATTTTTGCCATGCAACATACTTACTACTGGTTCTGCTTATTATGGAGCACATATCTCTGGAGAGTCACTATCCTGCTTATTCCAGTCAGCTAAACCACTACCTATAGCATTTGAAGATTCCTAACTAATGAGTAATGCATGGTAGAAGAAATATTGCCATAAATTCTTTGAAGAGCTTCCCATTAAGTCTCCACTCCTTGAATCTGGACTAACATTATGTCTTGCTTTGACCAACAGAATGTGGCAGAAGTGGCAAATAAGCTTCAGAACCCAAAACTCAAGAAATCTTACAACTTCCACCTTCATCTTCTTGGAATGCTATTCTAAGACTGTCATATGAGGAAGTCAGCTAGCTTACCGGAGAATGAAAAGCTACTATAAAGGCACCCCAAGGAGTAGCCTGGCATTTAATGCCAGACATCAGAACATGCAAATTCTCTAGCTGAAACTGCTAAATAAATGAGTAGAGGACACAAGCAGAGAAATAGACTAGCTAACCCACAGAATGGTGGGAGATAAATCACTGCTTAAAGTCCTTAAGTTTAAATGTGGCTTGTTACACATAGCTAACTGATACAATAATGGTTAAGGTGAAGATGAACCTACACTATGTACGTATGTTTAAATAAGCTTTTATCAAGAGGAATAAAGGGAGGTTTAAAGTTAAGTCTGGGATAGAGAACAGCAGGTAAACTCTCCTGGCTGTATCATAAAGTATTAAAAGGAATTAAGTTAAAAAAGGAATGATTATTGTTAAGTAAGAATAATAAAATGATCTTTATGATCTGTTCTAAATGGAAGTAAGAGACAGATAACTAAAACTGTATCAAAGAAAACACAGGAGAAAGTACCTACCATACTGGCAGGGACACAACCATTTCCTGAGAAATGCTTGTTGATTAATGAGTGAGAGAAAGATGTTTGAGACATTTTAAGAGCTAATATGGGTTTCTTAATTTTTAACTTATCTCCTTCTGCAGACATTAAACTCACCCATGTCAACAGTTCAACTAGTAGTAATTTAAATAGGAAGGTATTTAGTAACAGCATATATAAATGCTGTTAGAAGTAAATGATTAACATGTTAATACAAACACTAAATGTAAACATGGAACACAAAACCTAAAATGCTGACATGGTATAAGAAATTAATTTTGGGTTAAAAATAATCTAAACATTACCTGTCTAGACTGAGTATAGCTAGTTTTGTCAAACATCACCTTCAATTTTGCCACTGGCTAAAGGACTGACCCTAAGCCATCAGTTGCTTATTAACTCTTCAGTACCAATTTTCTTTAAATGACTATTCAAAGGAGTTTATTAAAAGTTTTAAGCTTATAAACTGAAAATAAATCACTGTGTCTGGCCGTAGTATGAACAGTAGATATAATCCAGTAGTTCATAAAGTTAGTGTTTATGTTTATAAAAACTGGCCTCTAGAAGGAAAGAATGGTATCTAACATTTCATTCAGCATCTAGCAAAGGGCTGTGTTTTAAGATCCAAATGGTATGTGATGAATGTGTAAGGAAAGAAAACCTAACTAACAATGCTATACTTTGTTTCCCTCAATCATTTCTTACTGACATCCTAAACTGGACATTCTTTTTCTCAGCCCTGCATACTGAAATAAAGATTTTCCCAAGTACTTTTTGATCTCCCTTATTTCAATGCTAATAATAAACTTCATAGACTAGGGATTGGCAAACTTTTGAAAAAAGGATAAGAGAGAAAAATTTTAGGTTGACCCCAGTGATTGTCATAAATAATAATGAAAACAAATAGATGTGCTGGGTTCCAATAAAACTTTATTTACAAAAGCAGGGAAACCCACAGCTTAGTGACTTCTGCTGCAGATTCCTAAGTGTTTTTAAAATGTCCTCAATTACATAGCATGGGGAATCTTTGGGTATGAATTCAAATAAAGACCTGGTGATACATCGACCATGCATGGTGGAACGTATATGTGCCCAGGCAACAGAAGTTTTTATTTACTTCTGTTTCCACCTGAAGACAACTAATGTCAAAGCAAGAGAAACGAAGGATACAGAGAATTAAACACCAGGAGGGGAATATTAAGACTCCCTTATTCCACTATATGAATTAGAATATCAAATTTATCAGAGAGAGAGGTTCATCCTTAGGACTGCAAAAAACACACATACACACAGAGTGCAAATAAGTTGTAGGTGGCAGCAGTGGAAATAATTTTAGGAAAACCAAGCAAACATAAACAATACATCAGTGATAAAATCAAAGAGAACAAAGAATTAGAAGGTGATCATTTCAATATTGTTAGATACAAAGCAATTTTGTAAAAATAAAAGACAATGATCTCACATATTTGGTAGCTCAAATCATATACTCCATCATTAATGTTATCAACTAAAATGCTGATCTTGCCCTACGTTGTTTCAACAGTCATCAAAGGTAAAAAATGTTATCTATTTTCAGTACCTCTAACCCAACCCCAACCCCAAACCACATCAAACATGTCATGTCTTTAATCTTCAATCTTTTTCTACTTATTAAAATTAATTAACAGAAAGGGATGAAAAATCATTTATTTGAAATCATCAAAAGTAACTGGAATTCAATCTTAGTCTTACAATGCTTTCTCTAAACATTCAAATTTCAGGCATCAGCAAAAAAGAGGGAAAGAAATAAGAGATGACTAGTGTTGCTAAAGCCACACCCAAAAGGGACAACCCCTATCACTTGCTTGCTACTATAGCAAAGAACAGTGTTCTTCCTTTTTTTCAACTAACTGCCCAGCAAGACTAAACTTCCCGGTTTCCTTGCATGTGGCAATGAGGTAGGAATAGGTGTCCTTTAGCTAGCAAGTGGACTTGACGCTGGGAGTGGGTAGTAATGCCTGAAAAGAAGTCCTGGGGCTTCTGAGACCTTTTCATGTGGAAAAACAAAACTCTATTTCTGAAGTATCCTAACTATACAACCAACCATCTGGAAAAAAAACAGCAAATGTCGTATTTTACCATCATGTCAAAACTCTAAGGTTCTAAGTTAAATACTTCTTTAAAGCAGAACTTTGAAAGTTTTAAGTCATTTACTAAGGATTCAGTAAATATAATACTAAGATTACTTAGACATTCACCTCTCTTATTTGAGTTGAAAAAAAATCACTGGCTGGGCCCTCCCTGGTGGCGCAGTGTGTCAAAACACAGCACTAAGAAGCTATCCACAGTCACTGCAGCACAAAATCAATCCCCAGCCAGGGAGGAGACCCACATGTCATGGCTTACCTCTTTTGTTCTGCCTACTGCATCTCCAATTATTATAAAGGATGCAGATGTGGGCATTTCAGTCAATCTACTTGTTCTGTTCCTCACTCTGTCTTTGGTAAACTCTCTCATCCCCACCCAGTACCTCTGGCCTGTGCCCCAGTTCCTATATGCATAAATAAATAAATCTTTAAAAGAAAATTCTGTCTTTGTTTACATGGAAGCAGCATAATATGGTACATAAATATCTAAAATTAACGGTCCTTTTTCTTTTAGGGTGAGGGTAGCAGGAATATAACAGTGAGGAGAGAAAAATGTTTGTTATAAGAAGTTACTAAGATAGGTCCTCCCTGGTGGTGCAGCGGGTTAAAGCACAGCACAAAGAAGTTTAAAAGCTATTTCCACATGAGTTCGATCCCCACCTGCCCCGGAGGTGACCACGTGGCGAGGCAGACCTTTCCTGACGCGCCCGCTGCTCCCCTCAGCAGTGTACTTTGTTGATCTGCCTGTTCTGCTCCCCACTCTGTCTCTGGTGAATCCTCTCACCCTCCACATCTCTGGCCTGTACCCCAGTTCTGTACAAATAAATAAATAAATCTTTAAAAAAAATTACTAAAATAGCTAAAAGTTAATTTAAGCCCTTTTTCTCTCTTTTTTTTTTTGGTTTATTTGTGCATACAGAACTGGTGTACAGACCAGAGGCTCAGGGGTGGCGAGAGGTTCTGTACAAATAAATAAATAAATATTTAAAAAAAATTACTAAAATAGCTAAAAGTTAATTTAAGCACTTTTTCTCTTTTTTTTTTTTTGGTTTATTTGTGCATACAGAACTGGTGTACAGACCAGAGGCTCAGGGGTGGCGAGAGGTTTCACCAGAGACAGAGTGGGAAGCAGAACAGGCATACCTACGAAGTACACTGCTGAGGGGAGCAGCGGGCGGGTCAGGAGAGGTCTGCTGCGCCATGTGGTCACCTCCGGGGCAGGCGGGAATCGAACTCATGCGGAAGTGGCTTCAGCTTCTTAGTGCTGTGCTTTAACCTGCTGCACCACCAGGGAGGGCCCACTTTTTCTATTTTAAAGGGTGTGGAGTGGCAGTATTTACAAAATATCAAATATATATCCATAGATACTGGGTTGTCATAAAAGTCATGATGTAAATTTTCTGTTACAAAAATGTATCATGACCTTTCCAACAACCCAGTGTCTATTTATATTCTCTTAATTTTTGGTTTACTTCCACAATTATTATAAAGGATGCAGACATGGGTGTTTCAAGAGAGGACCTAAAAACTGGCTTAGCTGAATATAGTCTAGTGCGTCTTCTTCCCAGCTTTCAGCTGGTATCTAAATTTCCTCTTCTCCAAAAACAGTGTTCTTCTTTGGCAAACATCACCGATTTTCCTCTTCACTGTCAGGATCTGCTGTTTTCTTTTTTTCAGACACCTTTTAAATAAATCCTATCAAGGCTAACAATGTGGCTCCATATATTTTCTCAACCTTCTCTACTGTCTGTTAGAGACAGAAAATATGGTGCAGCTAGAAATAATCTTTGCTACATATTAGTAAAGTGACCGTATTTGTTGGAGTGCCTTTTTTAAAAAAATAATAGTTTATTTTTACATCATGTTGTGCCTTTTTCCATCTCAATTGTAATCCCTGTGGGCTTCCATCATCAAATCACCCATGTGCCATCACCACAATCCAGTGTACTTCCCTCCTGCCACTGTTTTTGATCCCATTCCCCACTCTACCCCCTAAAATGTCTCTGGTATATAGTTGTTCATTATTATTATTATTTTCTCACCTGGTCCTTTATACTCTTGCTATGAGTGAAACCATCGGTATTTTTCATTTTCTTTTCTTTTCTGGCTTATTTCACTAAGCATGATCTTTTCCAGCTCCCTCCATTTTGCTGCAAAAGGCATGTTTTATTTTTTTTTTTTGGTTGCTGAATAATATTCCATTGTGTATATGTACCACATCTTTTTAATCCAATCATCTACTTTTGGGCATTTGGGCTGTTTCCATGTCTTTCCAATTGTAAATAGAGCAGCCATAAACATGGGGTGCAGGTGTCTTTCTGAATCAGTGTTTTTGTGTCTTTTGGGTAGATACCTAGGAGTGGGATTGCTGGGTCATATGGAAACTCCATTTTTAGCAGTTTGAGCAACCTCCAGTTTTCCATAGTGGTTGTACTAGTTTGTATTCCCCCAGCAGTGCAGGAGAGTTCCTTTTTCTTCACATCCTCACCAACATTTGTTGTTGCTAATTGATTTAAGATGTGCCATTCTCACTGCTGCGAGGTGGTATCTCATTGTGGCTTTAATTTGCATGTCTGATTGGGGTGCTTTTTAAACTACCAGTTCCCAAATGCCACTCCAACCTGATTATGAAATGATCATTTCAAAAGCTCCTTAGGTGAGAGTGGGTGAAAAGGTACAGGCTCTGAAGGGCAGGAAATCTACATTCAAATTACGCTTTTGGACCTCCCTGGTGGCACAAGGGGCTAAGTTTCAGTACTATGAAGGATCCCCAGCCACTGCAATCCTAGTTTGACTCTAGCCAGGAAGGTGACCCACATAGTACAGCAGACCTCTCCTGTCTCACCCACTACTTCCCTCAGCAGTGCATTTCAGTCAACATACCTACTCTCCTCTCCATTGTCTCTGGTTAATCTTCTCACCTCCCCCACACACTTTCAGCTTACACCCCAGTTCCTGTATACATAAATAAAATCTTTTTTAAAAAAAATCACAGTACTGCCATTTAATAGCTGTGACAAATTACAGTAGGTCCTCAAATATTTTGTTATAACAATGACAAAAAAATCAATTCCCTCTTGGGGCCACTGTTTATGTGGAGTCAGCATGTTGTCCCCATCTTCCTGGATTTTCTCTGGGTACTCCCTCTGTTTTCTTCCTGCCTCCCAAAGATATGCATATTAGGTTCACTGGAATGTCTAATTGGTCCCAGACTGTGTGTGGTGGTGTGTACACCCAGCTATGGGTGGGTGTCCTGTCCAAAGTCTGATCTAGTCACAAGGTTCACAACCCTGCACTGGGATAATTGGACTGAACAAAAAGAATGAATGGATACAAACTATTGCTTAATATTAGAAGTATCTAGATCACTATTTAGAAGTTCGATGAGGTTTTGTGACTAGAAATATGCTACAGAAACTATCCTTATTTTAACAATCGGGCTATGGTAAATTGGTTTCAGTAGATGTTATTTTGCTAAAAGTCAGTTTCCAAGAAGGTAGCAATACACTGAGTGAAGATTTATTGCATTTAACTTTTCTAAATTTCATTTATTCTTATGTGTCCACAGATGGCAAACACTGAGTAAGTATGACTGTTCCTGTCCTTTAGGTGCCAACAGTAGGCAATACAGGAACTAAAAGAAATCAAGACAAGCAAAGAACACAATACTTATACAGCAAAATGGGTACAGAGGAAGGAAATCTAGTTTAGAGTCAAGGAATCAGCAAAATCTCTAAAAAGGTAATATTGAATCAGCAAAATCTCTAAAAAGGTAATATTAAGTCTGAGTCGTGCAAACATGCAGTGGTAGTCAGATGAGGTTACTAGAGAAAGACTGTTTCTTTAACAAAGGAGGAAGTATGGCTGGGACACAAAATAATTCATTTATTTGGGAGATACAAATAGGAGTGGAGCATAAAATAAAAATGATAAGAGATTAGGATCAACAGTCAGCACAGCTGCTACATCTGCAAAACAGAATTATTATCAATTGTTGGGTTACCTCAAAGATTAAATTATATTATATATACCTTGAGCATCATTGTTATATACCTTCACTTTCAGCTCTAGCAAACAAAAAACAGGGGCCCTACCTGGTGGTGCAAAGTTTTATCCGGGAAAATGCATAATACAGAAGAGTCCCTAATAAGCCACTTTAACAGGGCAACCTTTAAATCGCTACCTTCTCCCTCTCACCCATTGTAAGGGATGGGTTAGATAACAACAGACTCTTTAAAGCTAGTTAAATGTCTTTCTTTGATGAAAATCCTGCCAATCAGCTGTAGCTGGCAGCAGTTATATATCAGGCATGGAAAGGCCAACTGGTAGATACAAAGATTGTGCACATGTCCTTGATTTTTAAAATGTAATTTTGGCTAATAATATATGCTTATAAAATCTAAAGATAAGGCTAACAATTTATTTCTTAGCTTTCAGTCTGACTTGGATATTAATGATTCCCAATTTAAGATACAACAATTCATGCAGAGAAAAACTGCCAATACAGCTTTAGACACTACTTTTACTGACCACACTTATCAAAATGTTTTTTAGTAAATGTTACCACTTAGATCTGTTTCAATTTGCCTCAACATCAAATGGCTACTTTTGTAACTATATGAGGTGATGGATGTTAACTGACTTATTGTAGTAATAATGTCTTGATATATACATATATCAAATCATTTTCACTTTCAATTAACAATATTACATGTTAATTATATCTCAATAAAATTGGAAAAATACTAGTATAAGCAAAGGAAACATAACTTAAAATGGAGCATTCCATTAATTCTTGGTCTAAAATGTGAAATTTAGTGTGTAATGAATCAGTTTTCCTCAATTACACAAAATGTGTAAATTTCAAAACATTTAAGTCTATTTTGTTAAATACTAAACAGTGTTTCTTTTTATACCACATGTACCTCAATGAAAATATACTTTTCATGCCAAGTAGGTGTTCTGGTGAGGAACTCTTAACAATCTTAGTAACTCAACTGAGTGTTAAACACAGAAAATGTAGCTGCATTTACAATGAGGTAAATTTTGAATGCTTCTTATATACCAGTCACTGTGCTAAAGATTTTATGTGCATTATCTCCTTTAGTCCCATGAGGTTGGTATTCTTGTTATACTTATTTAACAGAGGGAAAGTAGAACTTTGGTTTTGTGCTTTACTCTGCTAAAAAAAAAAAAAAAAAGATAAATCTACTCTTTGAATCCAGAGCTCTCTTTGAGTTTAATAAAGATCCTTAACTTCATTCCTATTCAAAACCACTGTCTCTAGGTACAATAGCTCTTAATTTAAACTCTTCTGAAAACTGAGGTTATAGTACAGTGCAAAATTCATAAACAATGAATTTCCCCTTTAATATGCCAAAATAATTCTAGAACCTGAGCTTTTCTAAATCTTTCATTACTATCATGCTTTCTGCTATACCTATCCATTAGAACAATTTTTAAAAACATCAACACTATACCAACTATTTTCAAAAGCTCAGCAATACCAATCAAGTGATCCTAATAGTCTCAAACACTATCCTCAAACCAAAAGACAAATGGACATTAGGAAACTTGGATTCTAAAGTGCCACCATCCAGAAAAAATTACTCTGTGATTTAGAGTAATTTCAATCAAATCCTATAAATTGAACATTTTTCTTAAGACCAGTATTAGAGAGCAACTATAATACAGTTTTGGGGTCCAAACATTGGTATATTAAATTGTTTGCAAATGACAAATTCAACATCAAAATAATACATGTTAGGAGAGTATCAACAATTTAGAAAAATAGTAATATATAAAATTACAAAATGATTTACCTATTCATTTCATTGGTCATTCTTCTTAATACAAACCTAACTACTCTCAAAATTCGTGCTAAACATGACTATCTAAATTCTATAAATATTTATTATATAGTATCTTGCGTTCACAGTTAAGCCCATTACATACAAAAAGAAACAGCTCTGGCATTTCATAACCATTAGAAACTTGATTACATTTCCTTAGAGGGCACCTGCATTTATAACTAACAGTCATCAACACACAACAAACTGGTTTATATAAAAATACAAACCAGTGTAAATTTATACTTTGTTAATTCAGCAATTCATCAATCACTTAAAATAGACTGTTCTCTTTAAATGCAAATAGTACCAGATACTATTTTTAAATAACTGTCAGATCAGCTATTTGGTAATAAGGTATAAGATGTATTTTTAAAATAATGAGTTATTGTACTAGAGCCCATTTAATATAATGCACTTAGCAAAATAAACACACAAAGTAATTAAATGGAGGAACTATAGGCAGGAGAGAGTCTGCTTCAGTTGTATGACAGGAAGTACTTGCTATGGAAGTTTAGAAACAGGAATACCAAGTTCTGTTTTAGCTCAAGAAATAAAGGAAAGCATGCTTGCCAATAAAAGTAAAAGAGGAATTTCTTTTGAGTCAACCACCTGCCTTGTATTTAAGGCAACCCGAAATCATTCCTAAAGTTAGAAATAAACCCTCACTTTACTAGATTTACATGCTTCAGGGAGCCTGGATTTTACAGTTTTGCTCCAACACTATTTATGGTTCACACTTTACACATCCCAGGGAGATAAGGGTGACTTGTAATACTCAACATTTTCATATCTTAAAGCCTGATGATTCATAAATTTTTCAACATTACCTAAATAAATAACTTTTTAAAAATTGCGTTAACATTTCACAACAATGTGAATATATACTCAACAATACTGAAGTGTACACTTAAAATGGTTAAGATGGTAAGGCTTATGTTGTTTTTTTTTTAACTACACAATAAAGTACATAAGTTAATGAGAAATTACTCCACTTAGACATGAATAGTAACTCGTTATGTAAATTTTGATTACTCTAAGGCTAAATTCTTATGCTTAAATTTTTTAAAAAGTAATTTGTTGTCTTTAACAGCTAGATTTGTTTTACGCAATTAATTTAAAAAGGAAATACTTCCATGCATGAACAAGTTCTTTAATCCTGAACTAGAGTGAAAGTGAAGCACTATTCTCAATTAGTAATCTTTCAAATCATGTGAATTACTTCTTGCCAACAAATACTGGTTATGAAATTATAAGAGTGTTTCTACTTCAACTGATTCCTTCATTCAGTGAAGTGCAAATCTCAAAATTAAGAGTGCAAAATCCCTAAATGATTAGGCTTTTCTTTGAGCATTCATACTTCTGGATTATGGGGGAGGCGACACTCCCCACACCTTAGCCTTGAACACAAAGGTAGCCCACAATGCTATATGGTCACTCATTTCCACTCACACTACTGGCCTGGCACAGCCCTCCCAAATCTGTAAGGCTTTCGTGAACTCCTTTTAGGTTCCCGGGAGAAGAGAGTCCAACCTAGGTTGGGTAGCTCTGGAAAGGCCTGGAGCAACCAGCGTGTTTTGACCACCTCTGAGGAAAGTCTCTAGGAAAAGAAAACTGGGCAAACCCGGTTCTCCTTCACATCTACCTCCCCTCCCGAGGAATGGATGGGTTCTGGAAAGATCTACCCCTTTCCCACTCAAATGTCATTTCCAGATGAGCTGCTTGAGGGGCCAGCGGCGCTCAACCTACGCCCTCTTCTTCGAGCACCTTCTCCAAGTGCCAGCACCGGACTCACTGGAGAAACCCCCATCCAAACCCTTCCAGAAGAGAGGCCCAGGCCACGACCCCGCCTGTGGACAGGACTGTTCCAGCAGACAGTCGGGGACTCCCAGCCTGGGCGGCTACGGCAGCCCTCAAGGATGCGCTCCCGGTCGGTTGGGGGCGACGTGGGCGGGCGAGAGGGGTCTTTCGAAAGAGGGAAAGTCAGCCTCACCTTGACCCTGATTTCATAGGTGGTAAAGCGGCCCCGGCCGACCCCCACCGTCTGCGGGTTGCTCACATCGATCTCGAGGAAGTTGCTGGGGGGCCCGTAGGCGTCATTCAGGTTCTGCGGCTTGGTGATCAGCCGCCGGGTGTCCGCCACGGTCTCCGCCATTTCAGAGCTGCAGCTGCCGCCGCCTCCGCGGACTCCCTCCACCCCCTCCGCGTTCCACCGACGCCGCCGCTGCCCGCCGCGGGGACACCCGGCTCACGCGCAGCGGTCCGGAGGCCAACGAGCACGTAAGGCGGGTGTTCACCCAGAGCGCGAAGCTCCTCCCCGCGCCCCTACGGCTTCCGCTTCAAGTGCCCTGGAGAGAAACAGCTGACTAGCCGGAACGCCTCACCCGGGGCCCCGGAGGCCCAGCCGAGGCCGCGGAGGTGGACTGCAGGTTGGGTGGCGGAGAAGCAAGGTCACGGGACTTGTAGTCGCGAACACTTTCCAGCCGGACTACAGCGCCCACAATGCACCGGGCGAGCGCGCCGCCGAGGGAACGGGGGCGTGCGCTTCCTGTCTCCCTGTGGCGGGGCTCTGGAACGGTGGGAAGTGCGCCGGGAAGTCGAGGCCTGAGTACTTAGGACAAAATTGGCACCGGTGTGTGGGAAATCGGTTGGTGTTTTGTGGAACAAAACTGTCTCCACTAACTGCCAATTTATAGATGGTGTAACCGCGAAGCACTGAAAATGCCGTTTAGAGTGACCTTTGCAAATCACTGAAATGATTATGACATCGACTTGAGAGTTTCACCACACATTTCTCAACTGAAACTGAAGGCGGTAAAGTAGGAGAGTGAGATAAAAAACAGAAACCTGTGAGGTTATGCCACTGAGGTCGAACCGTTTTTTGGAGACTGGTGGGTCCTCAAAGTAGGTAGGCTGACCCTTGCCTAAATACCCTGTGTTTGGGTGACCTACAGCTTTCCCCCTTCATGTTTAGCAATGTCCCAAGTCCAAAGAAAATAAATAAAGGTGGTAAAGGTATCTCTACAACATTTGAAATGAAATTTTGGTCTTTATAACGATTTTTTTTAAAAGACGAAGGCAATAGATCATAGCTCATCTCTAGCAAATGCAGATTTTGAACATTTGCGATAGAGATCCTGTCTGGCTTCCCCGATTATTTCTGCGAATTTTTAAAAAATAAGGTGTTTCAAAAACCCCATTCGCTTTAAATAATTGGATCTTTTTTTAATTTTACCTTTTTTTAAATGAGATTTATTTGTGCATACAGAACTGGGGTACAGGCCAGAGACTCAGGGGCAATGAGAGGCTTCACCAGAGACAGAGTGGGGAACAGAATAGGCAGATTGAGGAAGTACACTGTTGAGGGGAGCAGCGGACGGTCAGGAGAGGTCTGCCACGCCATGTGGTCACCTCCGGGGCAGGCGGGGATCGAACTCATGCGGAAGGGGCTTTAGCTTCTCAGTGCTGTGCTTTAACCAGCTGCGCCACCAGGGAGGGCCAATAATTGGATCTTTTAACGATAGTTGAAAAATTGTCCAGGTCATTAGCAACCCATTCCTAGTAACAGGTGGAATAAGCAGGTTGATTATTTTTCTGAAAATTTAACATTCATTAAGTCAACAAATAGTTATTGAAGAATTAACTGGTCTTTTCATCTAGTAAATTCTGGAGTACTAGGGTAAATAAGTCTTGGTAAAAATGCCATTGAATTAAATATCTTTAACTTTTGGAGGTAATGGATATGTTTATAACCTTAATTGTAAAGATAGTAATAAGGGTGCATATTTCTACTTTTTGTATACAAATTATGCCTCAATAAAGCTAAATAAAAACAATATCCTTGAGATCATTCTTTAACTCTTCAACAGATCTGGGGCACATCATTTATGAACACACATTTGTCAACTAATCTTACTGATGGGCAGTTTGGTATTTCAATTCTTGCTATTATCTATAAAGTTACAACTAATAGACTTATGGTGTAATCTTTAACAATATCAATGTACTGGAATTAGTATTTAGATAAACTATTGCTGAAAAGAGGATTAAAACACACGTAATCCTGCTTATTACTGTCAAATTTCCTTTATAAAGGTTGAACGGTTTGTTTTTTCCTCCATTGAAGTAACTTCAAGTTATTCCAGGTTTCACCAACAATACAATTAAGTTTAAAAATTTAATTGGCTTTATTAAATGAGTGATGAACTGGGTAACATTTCATTTAGCAAATAGAAAGGTGCTCTGAAAAACTACAAAATGAAAGGTGCCTGTAGGCAGAAAGATGGCAAGGGTAGAGGGAGTTATTTCAAAGTTAAGCACTCTACCTGAGGGATGGGAGGATGGAAAAAGGCCTTATGGCAGATATCTCATCTTTCTTTAGGAAATGGAAAAGATTACCTCACTGGTGCTGACCAGAAAATTCCACACTGACCAGTTAAGACTACATTCCTGGGGAAAGTCGAAAACACTGAGGGTAGGTATTCCAGTCTTGGTGGATTTAGTATAAGTGCCTCCATTTGTGACTGTTGTTTCTTTTTAACAGGTATAATCTATCTTGAGGAGGCATAATAAATAAATCGTTTTTAAAATCAATAACAATATACCTGCCAATATGATTGGTGCTTTAAACAAAATAAAACTGGATAATGTGATAGTGACTCAGATTAGGTCATAGAAGGAGGGCAGAGCAATTCTCTGCATATGGCTGTCTTTTAAAGAGTAAGGGTAACATCAGAATAAGTATGCCTAGACAGGACTCCCTACTGGGCCTATCTGCTGCTGGAAGAGACCAAATGGCAACTTGACTGGTATGATAATAGTAAATTCAAAAAATAAACAACTTCAAAATGTAGCAAAGGAAAGCTAAATAGTCAGGAACCACTGTATTGTGTTGTCATCTGTGACACCGGAACAAAGCAATCATGGAATATTCTCAAGGAAAGCTTCTGTCTCTTTTCTTGGATGCCACTCAAAACATTCTGGGGCAGCAGCAACAGGTGCCTGCTGTCAGGAAGAAGCTAGAGGATAGCAAAGCAGCATAGCATAGTGATGAGCCAATGAAGAACTTCCCCATATAAACAAGGAGGAAAAATTTAACTTTTTAGGAGATACTGTACTTCTACAAAAATCCAAAGAGAATAAGCTACTAGAATAAACAATATAATATACTGGCTGAATGAAATTAAGGAACCTTAAATTTATAGTTTTCTTCCTTGAGGCAAAATGGAGATGAAAGAAATAACAATCAAAAAAAAAAATACCCTAGGAAGGAAGGCACAGGGTTTGTAAGTACAAAATTATAAAATTTTATTAAGACATAAATACATAGGAGGATTTTATCAGAAAAATGACAATTCATCCTAAATTAGTAATTTAATGCAGTTAGAATCCTGATGTGGTTTGGTTTTACCATCCACCAGCCTTAAGTATGTGGGTGTTTTAGGGTTCATATGTTGGAGATTAACCTAGAAGACTATGAAAATGAAAAAAAAAAAAAAAAAGATGAGATACCATTATTTTACATCCTTTTCTGTTTTCATCACAACATAGGACTTCTCCCCTCAGGTATGGTCACCATAGTTTTCCACCACCAAAGCAATCACAGTCCTCCACAATAGTCCATTATGCCTCAGATCTATGGTCTGCTTTCCAGGGTTGGCTTAAAAGGTTCTATTTGTCAGATCCTTTGCTTGGTTTCTCTATATTCCAAATATAAATAAAACCATCCAGTATTGGACCCTCCCTAGTGGCACAGCGGGTTAAAGCACAGCACTGAGAAGCTTAAGCCACTTCTGCATGAGCTTGATTCAGGCCTGCCCCAGAGGTGACCACATTGAGTGGCAGACCTCTCATGACCCCCCCCCCAATACTCCCCTCAGCAGTGTACTTCTGCAATCTGCCTGTTCTGCTCCCCACTCTGTCCCTGGTGAATCCTTTCACCCTCCCCATCTCTGGCCTGTACCCTAGTTCTGTATGAATAAAAAAAAAAACAACCACCCAATGATTTAGCTTTACCCTTCTGGCTCACTTCACTTAGGATAATCCCAGCTCTATCCATGTTGCTGCAGGTAGCATGAGTTTTTTATCTTTTTTGATCATGGTGTTCCACTATGTATATATACCACATCTGGATCTGCTCTGAGCATTTAAGTTGTTTCCATTTCTTGACTATTGTAATAGTGATGCTAATACATCAGAGTGCAGGTTTCCTTTTGAACTGGTGTTTTTGGGGATAGATACATAAGAATGGAATTACTGAGTCATATAGTAGATCCATTTTCAGCCTTTTAAGGAAGTACCTCACTTCTTTCCATACAGGGTGGACCAATCTACATTCCCACCAACAGTGCTCCTTTTTCTAAGAAAAATATCAGGTGGCTTCACTTATAGGAGGAATATAGGGAAAATGAACAAGTGGTCAGGAAAAAAAGACAAAACTATAAATTCATATTATTATAAAAAACTATAAATTCAAGACATACAGCAGGGGAAGAAGAAGGAGAGGGATCAAAACGGGTGGGAAGTGTGCAAGAGACTATGGTGACAGTTCACAAGTGTTGTGGTGCTGGGAATTTTATTGGGATTACACCTAAGGGGAAAAATCAAACAAAAATGAATGACAATGTAAAAATAAATAAAACAAACAAAAAAACAGTGTTCCTTTTTCTCTACCTCCTCACCAACTCTTGTCTGTGTTATTTTTTTATAAGGGCCATTCTCAGAGGCCATTCTCATTGTGATTTGCATTTTCCTGATGTATCAACAGAAAAAAAATTTTTTAGGTAGGATTTGCTTTACTAAATGTTAAAACTTACTATAAAGTCCCTACCTACACAATTTTTGATGCAATATCAAATAAAGAACTTTACATATAAAGAATACAGTTTATTAGAGAAAATATTGCTGGTGAAGGTGTCCAGACCAGGTCTTCCTAAGACATGTCAAACAAAAGTCAATAAAAGACCAGCAGGTTCAGAAGAAACTTTTTTTAAAAAGATTTCTTTATTTATGCATACAGAACTGGGGTATAGGCCAGAGGTGCAGGGCTAGTGAGAGGATTCACCAGAGACAGAGTGGGGAGCAGAACAGGCCGACTTATGTTAGCTTTGACTTTGCCAATGGTAATTCTTACTATGCATTTTGTAATTTAGGCAGCTGAATCTATCAGTTTTTTCTTTTATGGCTTCTGACTTTTGAAGCACACTTAGCTCTTCCTCCTGTTATAGTATAAAATTCCATTTTCCTGTTAATTCCAGATTTCTAGATATTTATGCTTTTTTCTTTTATTTAAATATTTGATCCATCTGGAATTTATTTTGGCATCAGACAAGTATAGATCTAAATTGTTCTCTCACTTGACTATCTACTTGTTCCATTATCAAACAATCTATTTTCTGTGTTCTGGTTTCAGATGATTGTCTTATACTTGAAGTTGAATGAGAACTGTATTTCTTATTCAGCACTGTATACTCCTGTGACAACATGTGGTATAATAATAATTTAAAAAATTGCTCTTTGCTCCTGGATCCTAGCACAGTGCTCTTAAAATCCTTGGAATTTCTCACTTAAGTGTCTTTCCTTATTTCTAACAAACTTGTTGGACCATACCTGAGTTTATGCTAATAGGATGATTCAGCAGGGGTGGGGAAGGGGCGGGAGAGGTCCCTAAGTAGCTTCAAGATAGGGGTTGATTATAGAAAACCCAAATATGGAAAGTGCTGTGAAACCTTTTACCCTCACCCCTGAAGTCTGGGAAGGTGGCAGGCAGGAGAGGGCATCAAAGTTCAGTACAACCATCCCCTTTTGCCCTAAACTCTTATATGTGTTTGTTCTAGAGTTGTATTTGTTATATCAATAGATCAATAGTTATAAATAAGACATTTTTTCTGAGTCAAATGAGGGGGTGTCAGGAAAACCCCCAAATCTACAATCAGCTGTCAAGAAGTGGGTAGCTTAAGGAGCAGTTTGTGATATTGAGTCCTTAACCTTTGGATCTGTGCTAACTCCTTGAGATAGTGTCTGGATGAATTACTGGCCATCCAGTTGGTGTTTGGAGAACCAGACTTTGAAGATGATAATGTTATTTGAGGTCCTTTAGGATTAGAGTCAAGGGTCCTCCAAGGATGCTCCCTGCCTCCATCACCTGCCTTTCCCTCAGGGCCTTCTCATCTTGATTCATCTTGGTGGCATATCAAATAGTTTCTCTCCTATCCTCAAAGGTAAACTTCTCTACTTCCAGTCAGGGAAAAGTCAGCATCTGAGTTGTTCCCACCACAGCCTTAGGACTTTGGAGTTTCTGGTAGGGTAGTAATTTAGATGAGCACAGCTTCACACTAATTTACTTTGCATATTTGTTCAGCTTTATTTTCCAAAGAGGCTAAATGTTGCTGGAGACAAAATGTGCCAGACCCTGCCTGCAAGCCACACTCAGTGAAAGAAGCCTGCTAGTAACTTGGCCTTCACTCTCAAGAGGCAGGTTAAAACCATCTGTTAGGTTTTCAGCTTGCCTTTTGTCAGTCTTACTCTCCATCCTGAGATCCTATACAAAAGCATCTCTTCCACAGTAGACACATTTGTTATATACTTTTTGTGATTTAGCATCTCCTCTGTATTGGTCAATCAGCTAGTACCCTGCTGGTTGTATCAACATCAAACCACCCTCTTGGTTTTTTCAAGGTCTTCACTAGTGATGCCTTTTTCCCTATATATTTTTCCCTTTTCTCCATGGCATCCATGAGCATGTGCCTCTCAGATCTCCAACCACAGAAAACATAATTAACCTATGGTCTCAGTTGCTGTGCTTTCAAATTCATTACTGCATTTGTTTTGTGGCCACATTTCCCATAGGGTGCTCCAGTCAATGATTAAGGACTGCTGAGACAGCAGTGATTCTAAGGCAGGCCCATTCTTGGGAGAAGGGAGACGCTCCTCTGAGAGATGACATTGGGTCCAATGTCTGCAAGGGTCAAAGGCTGCCATGATAATGAACAGTCTGTCCCCAATCAAGTGACTGATTTCTGGGGTGTGGGGGGAGGGGGAGGGAGAGACAAGGAGTCCGTCTGAGATAGAAAAACTCCCAACATCATGCAGAATGTCTGATTTCAGCCATCTTAGGCCAAGCCAGATTAGTGTAAATCTGCATTAGGGACCAAATAGCAAGTTCTGAGGGTCAGGTATTTGTATTCCTTCACTCAAGATGATGGTTTATCAAATTTCAGAGTAAAGAACTGTCAGTATGTAGAGTAGTGCTTCTCAAACATTAGTGTGCATACAAATCAGGTTCTGACTTGGGAGTTCTAAGGTGAGGCCTGTGATTGTGCATTTCTAACAAGTTTCAGGTAATGTCCATGCTGTTGCTTCCTGATTAGCAAATACCTAGAGAATCTCAAGGATGCCAGGGATATTGGTTAATTGGTAGAATGGAGAGAGGTCCCTTTCCAGAACCAAAAGCATCACATGGATTTCTCTAGCTGGGTTCTCAGATCCTTTTGGCCATTTATGTGACCAGTATGTACAGAACACATTTGTTAAGCACTATGATAGTTTTGGGGGTGGTCCAGAACAGAGGGCATGGAGAAAAAAGAAAGATACCTTTGACTCCAGGATCTTTCAGTTTGGTCATAGGAAGATAAAAATGAACAAATTATGTCAGTAAGAGTATGATGAGTCCAACCCTGAGGGCGGTAATGGAAGAATTTCTATTAACACCAGAACTGAAACATTTGCCCAGGCAAAATGACTGTGATTGGGCGTGCCTGTGTGTGGGAGGAACACTCCAGTGATAGAGATGAGGCAGGCAGAGGCCCCCAGGAGAGGAAGAACTTGGCACAGTAGGGAGCTCCACCTAGTTCAGTACTGCTGGAATGAAGGGAAATGTGACAAGGACTTAGGTGAGAGGGTAAGGCCAAGGAAGGGCGTTCCTGTCCCTACTTATGGTTCTAAGCATTATCTAAAGACATTGAAAAGGAAACCATGGGGGTGACTTGATTTGATTTTTAGTTTAGAAGTACTGTTGGCAGAAATCAAAAACAGTAGGAATGTAAAGTGAGTGGACTTGAGAAATATTTGCCTGATTCTCTGGTTTGGCTCAAAGATGGTACTACTCTAAGCAATGGAGGATTGCTCAGAAAGGAACTCTGTGAGATGTCAGTTGGAGGAGGAAGTCAGGATGCAAAGAGCACCACAACTCCTAGGAGGTGGAGGGCCTGGCAAGTCTGTGAGAACTGGTATCAGCATTCCAGTGAAAACACTTAACCATGCCAAGTTTGATTCCTAGTTGTATTTGCAAAGGAAGTTAGCTTACCCAACTATTCACTTGGAAGGTGTATTTAACCACCTCAAAGGAGGTGTATTTATCTAGCACGTCTTAGGTTCAGTAGAGAGCTTGACCAGCCCTCTGCGACCAGGGCTTTTTTCACTAAGTTGTCCAATGCTCTCTCAAATCTATACCTACTTTAATCTGGCATATGGGCACACCACTACGATGCTTGTCACCCTTCACACCCCACATTCAGGCACTTCAGGCAATTTCTGTTTATTTGGCCTACTGACTAAATCAAACTCAAGTGCCTAATAAAATTGGTCCTATCCCATTTGCCTCGACTGCCAATATCTATATCCTGTTTGCTGCAAATACTACCATTTTTCAAATCACCAGATCTATGACTAGGAGTCATCTTTTTTCTCTTTTCATTTACACTTTACTCCTCTGCTCTATGTTAGTTTTGGCTAATCTCAGATGACAGAGATCTCTATACTGACTTTCTTTCTCTATGCATTTTGTGGAATATCTGCATGATTCATATATTATCATTGCTTTTACATTATCAATAATCCATCTAAAATTTTATATTTAATTAAGTGTGTCTGACTTGAAGACAACACTATGAGCAAATGAATTCTATTTAACCAGGGCTTGGGAGAGGATATAGGCAAAATCCTTAGTAGATGTATAACCCTAAAAAAGTTACTTTGCTTGTGGGTACTTCTATTTCTTCATATATAACATGGAGATAGTAGAGCCTCCCTGGTGGCACAGGGTTAAGTCTCAGTGCTATCAGGCTATTGCCAGCCACTGCTGCATGAGTTTGATCTCAGCTGGAGAGGTGACCCACATGGCACAACTGACCTCTCCTGTCTTGCCTGCTGCTCCCATCAGCAGTGTATTTCAGTAGATCATTCTGTTCTGCTTCCCACTCTGTCTCTGTGAATTTTCTCACCCTCTGCATCTCTGGTCTACATTCCAGTTCTTGTATGTATAAATCAATCTTAAAAAAAAATTAATAAAATGAAGATAATAATAGTGCCTACTTCAGAGATATGAACATTGAAAGAGTTACAGTCTGTAAACCATTTAGAACAGCCTATACACAATGGTAATGTCCACAGTATCTAGAATCTAAGGAGTCAATTAGGGAAATGGACCTATCAAGAAAGAACATGGTTCAAAAATCATAAAATGAAGCTTTGAATACTATGATGAGTGAATCATGGGGGCTTGGCTAAGTTTGTAAGAAGATCATATTACAATGACTGTTGTATTTAGATGAATCTAGTAGTAGAAAGCCTGATGATTCCCTTGACCAGAAATCTTTGCTTAAATCTAGTGATTGAATGATTCAAAGCCTGATTTATTTACTGCTATTTTAGATGAAAAACATAGGTTTTCATAGGCATTTCAGTCTAATGCAATGTCAGTTAAATAGGTCTCAAGGGAAAGAAACAACTGCTTTAGGCTTACATAGTTTGCATTTAAAAAAGTCAAAAATTTCAGAACATGGTTAGTTACAAAGTATATTTTTGATAAAGCCAGCTTGAATACTGCATTGTGGATAACAAGGTTAAATAAAGGTTCTAATAAGACAAACAGCGACAATTTAAATAAATCAGATGTTTTTGTCGAAGATTACTCTGTGATTTTCTCCAATTATTCATGACATTTCACCCATTCATATTGTGATCTGCTTTAATAGTGGAAGGGAAAAAAAAAAAACCTTGTCTCCTTGTTTATTCTTTGTTCTCAAGGAGATAAGCTGTTTATAAAGATACGTTATTTGTTATTTAAATCACTTTTACTGAAGTTGTTTATTTCCTTGTTTCAGTTTCTAAAAATATTGCAACAATTGTAATGCTTCTTAGAGATGTCTATTCAATTCAGAGTGATTTGTACTGAAATTCTTTGCTAAATGGGCACAGGTGCTGATGTGTACAACATGCTAGAGTGAGTCAAAACTAATAAATGCTGAAAAAAATAATGGGGATATACTTGTATTAACTTTTGAAAACTGATCAAAAACATTTTGGACCCAAAGACCTGGGTATTTGTAAAAGTCTACCTTTATACGTCTCAATTTATAAGTATTTAATAATAGTAATAAGAATAATGATAATAATAATAAATATAACACCAATCTATAGACAAATTGCATAATTTAAATCCAGAAATCTATTTCTTGGAAAATGCCTTTTAATTATTTTTGCAGACTTTAAAGATCATAATTATTATATAAAAGTAGACATTAAAGAATGATTTACCTGATAGTAAAATATCAAATTAAAGCTGAAAATAAGCAATTATATTTAAAAAAATTGTTGAACAGCAAATGTGGGAAATTACATCTCCTGCTTCTCTTTCTGTGATTCATAAAATTACCTCCAGAATAAATATTGGTAATTTGATAATATTCTACATAGTAGGATAGTATACAACTCTATATTAACATTTCTTACATCACAATCTAGAAACTTAAACCAGGGCTTATGCCAGATAATATATAGGATTGATACATGAAATAAAGTTGAGTAGATTTGCTGTTTTGTGGGACAGTTGATTATTTCCAAGAACTAAAGCTTCAAAATTCAGCTGAGTTGATTTGGACTAAAGAAATGAAAGTCTGGTACCATAAATTATAGTATATATCCCTGCTGAGTAAACTCTGGTTATGTAAACTTGGATCTGTGGTCACACATCTCATTTGAAGTTGATGAGAACTGCTCAGCTAAGTGAGACACATGCTGGGAAAATTAGGCCCTGACAACTGGTGTGTATAGACAGTGGAATTCTTGTGATGCTTTTTTTTTTTATTTGGTCCCTTAGTTTTCTCCAGTCTTGGTTTTGGCAAGGAACACTCAACTTTGGAATGAACATTTCTTGAATTGGGTAAGTCCATGACTACAAAGTATTCAGGTTTTACCCTCTAGAGAGAGCTTAGCTTTATAGCTTCTCTGTTATCGGTACAGTTAGGTAAATAAAATGCATTTTGATTTAAATTTATCCAAATAAACTCCGCAAATGTCCATTTGAAAACATAACCATCCAGCTGATTTCTTTGAAGTCTAAGTCAAATCATAGCTAGTTTTGAGTGTTGTCAGCTGGTATAAGTACTAATATTTAAGAGCAAATAAGTTTATAGAATTTTATCACTGCATCTTTAAGTTTTAAAGATTGGCTACATTTAGCTTTACTTTAGTTCCTCTGAATAAGCAGTCTACAGAACTGAAAAACAATTCAGTCTATTTGGTTGTATGCATTATATCAAATCCAACTATTCACATAACAAAACTAAATTGGTTATGACCATCAATGAGTAGAATTTAAAAGTATATATAGCAGGCTCTATTTTTTGTATATTTATATATACATGGGGTGGGGGAGAAAGAGAGAGAGACAGAAAGAGAGGGAGGGAGGGAGGGCTGATGTAAGGGCTACTTGAAAAGATTTATTTATTTATACATACAAGAGCTGGGGTATAGGCCAGAGGTGTAGGGGGAGGGATGTTAAAAGGGTTCACCAGAGACAGAGTGGGGAGCAGAAACAGGTGGATGAACTGAAATACACTGCTGAGGGGAGCAGCGGGTGAGACAGGAGAGGCCTACTGTGCCATGTGGGCTAGTTCCCTGGCAGGGAATTGGAACTACTGTTTCAGTGGCTGCCAATAGCTTCTTAGCACTGAGATTTAACCCCTTGGACCACCAGGGAGGTCCAGGATCATTGAATCTTAATATGGGAAATGGCTGGGTTAAAATCTGAAGATCTCTATGGTTCCTTGAAGATATAGAAATATTTTTTCTCATTACATAAGGATATTGATCTAAGTGAAGTTTTTCCCTCTATAATAATAAATACCAGATATATCTGAAGTACTAAACCTGGAATAGTCTTGTAGTTTTCCTGGAAATAGTAAAATTCAATTACTAGTTTTTGTAATTACTTTGATTAATATGATTTTTTCTAGTAAAAAATATCAGAATTTAGGAAATAAAGGAGGGGTGAGAACTGGGAGTGGGATCAGCTTTCTGGTTTTTCTAAGATAATATGTATGGAGGGTCATGAAAACAAATGAGATTATTTTAAAAGTCCCCCATGATATGTTTTCTGGCCCTAAATCATTTGAAGCCAAATTTGATTTCCTTAAGTTTCATAACAAAAAATTGTATTTATTTTGTAGACAGAAGGGAGGCAATGCAAGTTTAGAATCTGTGAAGGGATGTGGTCAAATAGGTTAAATCTTTGGAAACAAACTGACAGCAGTCTGCAGACATAGCACCAGTTAAATGATTGTGTTATAGGGCAGGGAGAGAGGGGGGCACCCTGAACCCCCAAACCTGCCTGCTCTAAATAGGTTCTGCCATCTGCTACATCAAGACAAGATATAAGCGCTTTAATGGAAAGGAACTTTAATACAAGTATACAACACAGAAGACAAAGAATATAGTTTCTAAATCAAACACCCAAAGTTACCCATCCCCTCATGGGTAAAAGTCAACCAAAAAGGGATTGGCCCAAAGCAAGGCCTGAAAGCCCGCCACAAGACTAAAGCACCTTCTGGCAGGGACCCATAGAAAAGGGTCACACATGGCCAGACAAGTCTGGGAGGAAAAGAGCAAAATCAAAATTAAGATAAAAGCTGCCATAGTCAGCCTCCCCACGGGTCTCTCACCAACATGTGTTTCAACCTGCCGAGGGCCAAGAAACAAGCACGATTTCTTCATTGCAAGCTCTCTGCTCCAAGTGGCTTCCTCAGGTCTCCTTCTGGCTCTCCATCCTGCTTCCTTCCTCTTCAGATTCCTTCTTTTCTCTGCTCAGCTCCACCCTCCTTCTGGGTGGGGCAGGGAACCTGGAACTTCCTCTTTTCCTGGGGACCACCCTGTTATAATTGTATTAAATGGCATAAGACCCAAAGATGGTGATGGATTTGAGCCATATTAAAACCGCAGATTCAGTCATCTCTGGCGAGGGATTGGATGTGAATGATAAGGTAAATCTGAGATTACAACTTTGTTTGCAGAGTTGGGGGAGGCTAGGGAGTTGGTTGGGCATTACAGTTATTGTAACAGGGTGGTCCCCAGGAAAAGGGGAAGTTCCAGGTTCTCAGCCCGACCCAGAGGGAGGGTTGAGCTGAGCAGAGAGAAGGATCTGCAAGAAGAAGGAAGCAGGATGGAAAGCCAGAAGGAGACCTGAGGGCTCCGCATGGAGCAGGGAGCATGTGAGGGAGAAACCGTGCTTGTTTCCTGACTCTGGACTGGTTAAGGCAGATGTGGGCGAGATACCTGTAGGGAGGTGACAATGGCAGTGTTTATATTGATTTTGATTTTGCACTTTTCCTCCCAGATTTGTCTGGCCATTTCTGACCCTTTTCTATGGGTCCCTGCCAGAAGGTGCTTTAGTCTTGTGGCAGGTTTTCAGGCCTTGCTTTGGGCCAATCCCTTTTTGGTTGACTTTTGCCCACGAGGGGATGGGTAACTTCAGGTGTTTGATTTAGAAGTTATATTCTCTGTGTTCCGTATTGTATATTCACTGTATTAAAGTCCCTTTTCTTATAGTTATATGTTTTGTCTTGACGCGGCAGATGGCAGAACCCACTTAGAGCAGGCAGGTTTGGTGCTTCAGTGGTGCCCCTCTTTCCCTGCCCTGTAACAATTGTATTAAAGTTCCTTTCCATTAAAGTTCTTATATTTTGTCTTGATGTGGCAGGTGGCAGGACCTATTTAGAGCAGATAGTTTTGTGGGTTCAGGGGTGCCCCCCTCTCCCTGTCCTGCAACATTATTATAAAGAAAATGGCACAGGACATGTAGCAAATTATATGTTAAATTTCCATTTCTCCCACAAAAAATCTGGATAAGGAACACGAAAGCAAGAAGTATATAGGTAAATATAGACATCATGCCACATTAAAAATAACTTTATGCTATTTGCATACAAACAGAAAGATACTTTGCCAGAGTTGAACTTGATACTGGGGGCCAAGAAATAATTGCAGCTACTGTTTAGGGAAGTGTGAGGATGATTAATACATCTCATTACCATAGAAGGGGCCCCTGGGGAACCCACATTTATTTAGGTTTCGGAATCTAGGTCAGGTAACTAATGGACTCGTGGGTGACCAGACCAGACGTCATAATTACATACTAATTGCCTGATAGGGTTTGGGGCCCCACCCGCCAGGCGCCCGGGCCAGGTCTGCCTCGGCCAGGTAGAGCTGTCCCTCCTCCAGTGCCTGGCTGGTACGCCCCGCCCACGCCGCTGCCGCACTGCATGCCGGGAGTCGTAGTCCCGGCTGTCAGCGTCCGTAAGGACCCAAGGGCACGGGCGTCCAGCCCGCCTCCTCGGTACTAGAGGTCACGCTCCTCTGCTGCTCCTGTATCTCGGGCGGAGCCTCCCGCGAGCACGACTGGATTCGTTTGTTCCACCCTCTTCTGGGTTTCAATAAAGTTTTCCTCTTCCCGTGTACGGAGCTCAAGATGGCGGCCTCCTGGTCGCCCTTGGTTACCCTGCGCTTAGTGCAGAGCCGGCTGAGAGGGAGATGTTTTGGGTGCAGGGCCTGGGCCGCTGCTCTCACCCCTCCGGTCACCGCCCCTGGAAACCCCCTTTGGAAAGGTCAGTGACTGGGCCTTGAATAGGCCGAGCTGTCTGCTTATGACCAGAGAGGTCTCGGGTCAGTCACCTTTCCTCCTTCCTCTCACCTGTTTGGTCTCCTGGTTTCATAGTTTTAGGAGTTAAGGGTCCCGCGAGAGGAGTTTCAGCCTCTCTTGCCCTGCTAATGCCGACCCACGAAGACGACTTGAACACTGAGGCAGATGGTTCAGAGTGACTTTAATTTTGAGGGTCAGAGGTCGACTCAGAGTTGTTACCTTTCGCGTTAGATCTGGCGCGCCCAGGTGTGGGAGTGTCAGGCTTCCGGAGGTGAGGGTGTGGGGTTCATAGCGGTGAACGCCCACACTGCGTGATCCCAAGGTCTGGGGCCTTGTGACCTGGCACTGCTCTAAAGCCCATGCCTCAGACCCCTGTAGGCCCATCTGGCTCTCTGAATTCTGGGAACTCGAGTCTACAGCATTCTGATTGGGGGATCTATTTGACAGAGCTAGTGGGGGTGCATTTTGTCAAGGGCCTTTTTTTTTTTTTTCCCTCGCCTTTCGTTTATTTTGCATTCAATAATGAATCTCTGTTTTGAGTGACCAGACCGTATTATTAATGTCTCCCCCATCCACATACTTAGGTTTTTCCTTTTCTCCAAGCATCCCCTCTGAATATGTCAATAAATTCTCATTGATTTATTTATCTAAAATTGTATCAGCCTTTAACTATGATTCTCAATAGAGCTGACATTAGTACTAGAATTGTTTAAATTACCACAGGGTTTTCTTAACATTTCAGCATAACTCAATTTATGTAATGAGATATTTTGATCCCATAAGTTCATAATATAAGCTGTATTTTTCATTTTTGAAAATATGCAATAGAAGCAAATGGTAACAAAGTTAAAAATGTATAAAAGTAATGCTTTAAAATGTAAGACTTTATTCTACTCCTGTCTCTTAGCCACTTGATTTTCCTTCCCAGTGGCAACATCTAATACTGGTTTCTTATGTATTCTTTCAGACATTTTGTATATGTACTATGTATATGTATATAAATATCTGCATTTTGAAAAAGTGGAAATGATAGTACACCAACACCCTCTTCTATTTTCTTTGATTTTCATTTAGTTTATCTTGGAGATCATCCCATATCAGTATGTATAGGCCTATTCTCATGATCCTCACTTTGGAGATAATGAATCCAAGGATGTAGGAGTTATATAGTTAGTTAAGTGGCTGAAGTAGTGGATTCAAGGATAGGCTGTTGAGGTACTTTTTTACCTTGTACTCATGCTAAATTCAAAATTTAACTAGTTTTGGGTGTGGAGATTTGAGAAAAATGCAGTTAGGGTTATGACTGATTTAAGGATCTAAAGGTCCTTCCTACCTCTCTTTAACTAAAAATAAAAGGAAAAATATAAGTTAAAATGTGTGGGTAGCATTGGCTTAATGTTAAGAGAAGGAAATAGGTAAAGGGAAGGAAGAACAAAGCAAAAATATGACTTTGACTTTTTATGTTTTATTTAAGTATTATTTTCAGCTCTAATTCCATGATATTTTAGAAATTGAAACTTTGAAAACTTTAGGGGTCCTATAATGCTGTTCATCCAAGTCCCCTACTTGATTGCCTGACTTTAAACTCCTTAGGAGATACAGCTTTATGATGCAACATTTTGGGGATATATGTATTTCTATTAATGAGATTATTAAGCAATTGAAAGTGAAATTTGCTGTCTTATCTAATTGAAATATTTATGTGCTCTATTTTGATTTCACTTCCTGTTTTCTTTTAGTGTAAGTATGTCTTCATTTAATGCAACATTTTCTTAAACTGTAGACAATTCTAGGAAGTCATTTATTAGAAATCAGATTGGCCATGGTGTGGTGGAAAATACCTCCAAATTGCTACATTATTAAGCCTTCTGTTATTACATGTGAAGGGGAAAGGGGGGAAGTGAATTAAATTGAGTCCCTGCTGTTGCATAGCTCAGTCTTAGAAGATGAAATTATAATGGCTAATGTTTATTGAGCATACTCTAGACAGTCTATACTGTCTAGACAGTCTGCTAAGCGTTTCTTTTTGTCTCATAATTTAATCTTCATAAAACCCTATAAAATTATTATGTCTGTTTTTTATAGATGAATGAACAGGCCTGGCCACCCAGCTGGGGTTTGAACCCAGGTATATTTGCTTCAGGACCATACAAACTTAACCATTATGTTCCACCAGATCCTTAATATAACAATGAACATTGATAACACATGATCTAGGCCCATCTGAAGTGCTAAAAGGGCTATAGAGGAGAATACAACTTCATTGGGAGAGGGGATCACTATTTAGGGAAAGTGTGGATGTGAATTGTAGCTGGCACTTAGTTCATGATTTCAGGGGGATGGTAGCTAGAGATGAGGCTGGGAGGTAGGTTGGAGTTGTGGTTAAAGGAATCCTGTACAGCGTGTGAACATGTCTAGGATCAGTGGGACACTTGGAGTTTTGTTAAGAATAAAAAGCTGGTCAAATCCATTTTGGCATGATTATTCTTTGGCCACTTGAAGAGATCAGAAACTGTGGATGGGGGAATAGTGGAAGTTGTGTGATTGTTCTGAAGAAAATTGCATTATTTCAGGGGATAGCAGTTTAGGGCCAAAATTACTGCTTTGGTAAAGATGGGGACCGGCGGATAGGGAGGAAGGGAATTGGGACATTTCTTTGGTAGAATTGACAGGCTTTTATTGAGACAAGGCAAGAGTTAAGATCAATTTAGTTTTCCTACTTTGGATGATTTAATGACATCACCATCTATCAAGAGAAACCAAACAAAAAATAATTTTAAGGCATTTTAAGGGAAGGTTCCATTTGAGACTTGCTAAATTTGAGGTATTTATGACTGTAGTTGTAGGAAATACAGGGGATTGAGATTACAAAAGGAAATGTGAAGCGTTAAGAGCCATGAAAATGAAAGAACTAGTCTGGGAATATCTGTAGTTAAAATGATAAAAAACAGTGAGGCCTTGAAGAATACTGACTTATGAGCAAGAGAAAGTGACCTCACTGGATGGCAGTTACAAAGATCATAGGAGAATTAGGAAAGAAGCCAACAAAGAGAATATATCTAAGTTTTCTAAAACGAAAAATTGATGTATCTGATATTCTGTCTAGCTTTAGAAATCATTTATTTCATAGAGGCAAGATAATAGGTATGTCATGTCTTGTAATTTCATATTATTCTAGTATTCTAGTATCCTGTATCTAACTCATTGTTATATTTAGGTTGTCTATCAAACAGTGACTCATATTTATTTACCTTTAGCATTATAATCTCTTCTTTAGTACATATGCATGGAGATGCTGATTAGGTATTAACATGAGTACAATTAACCTCAGCCTTATGATTTGGTATTGATATAATTCATTGGTAGTACAGATTAGTGGTTAAGAGAATGGATTTTTTTTTACCATGATATTTTATGGATTTCCATTAACATTTATATATTATCATATTAGAAAAGAGTTTTATGCTTACTGAGATGGATTAACTTTGTGGTAATGATTTCTTTCAATTGTTATTTTTTTTAAGTATAGCACAATTTATTTCATAAGCATCTCTGGTACCCTAGATGTAGTTCTGGGGTGGAGGAAGGGGCAGATAAAATGGAGGGAGATAGGAAGTACAAGAGTAGAATTTATAGGAAGCAGCCTCGTTCAGAATCTACGGATTGACTATTGATTAACACTGCTTTATACATAAAGTTCTTCCATTCTTTTTGCTTATATGAATGACTATTTAACTGTGCTATAACTATTTTGGATTTGTCTTCTCACAAGTACCAATAATAGATGCCCAGGGTCTAGAAACTGGTGGTCAAGCCTTGACCCAGTGCAGCAGTGTACCCTACAAATTCTCTGATGAAAGATTGTTCAGTCTTGGCTGGATATATCTGATAATTGTTTTCCTAGGTCACTCCGATATCTGACTAAGATCTGTTTTCTAATTTCTCTTTTAAAAGCTTTTTGGATATAGCTGTTATTCCTGCTGTGTTTTGTCTTTCTTGTCCAAGGTCCTCTAACTACGCGTTGTGTTCTCTTTATTTCATCTCGCCATTAAGCTCATCTTAGAAGTTATTTTTCAACTCATTATCTATTTACATTCCTGACCAGGTTGCCATTTTCAATAATTTTTAAAGCCTTAATGTGTAGTTTTTAGAGTAGTTCCTTCATCACTTCATAATGCAATTATATTTTAAATGTAACTCCCATAGATTCCACTTTAAAATTCTCATATATATGTTCAAGTATATGAAATGTAAGATAAACAATGAATGTATGGTATTTCTTCTTTATATTTTTAAAGCAAATGGATCTTTTAGGTCTCATTATCAAATAGTGTATGAACAGGGTGAATATTAAGGAGTTACTCAGTATGCTAGGCCATGCCTATAATTACTTCAGAATAGCTTTATTCAGATTTTTAGGCAGTATTTTACTGATTTGTTATCATGAAATTTAAAGTACTATTTTTTTCTCTTTGTAAAGTTATACACATTGGCACATTTAAGAATAACTAGCTTCTAAAGGAAAAGAATGATAACCAGCAAGCATTTAGTTTTAATTTTCATAATTTTTCTATTTAAATCAAAAACACCCTTTTAAAGCCCCTAAATCAGCCTTTTATAAATAAAGTAAATCATCTTGTGATGCATTCCTTGATGATGGCTTATGTTGTTTTTCTAAAGAAAGAGTTTAATTAAGATTTGATTTTCTTCTATTCTGCACTTTGTTTATTCATCACTGAATCAAATACAGGTCTTTTATGTCACTGGTAAGTCTGACTTTTTGGGTCATTGATGACCACTGCAGTTTTTTTTTTTTTTTAAAGCAACTGAGTATTTATCTTTTAGGTGTGATTAGAACATAATAGAGCATGAACAGAGTGGGCTGCCTGTGACCTTAGCATGGGGTTCTGTCATTGTAGAGAACATTTCTGGTCAGTGGCCACTGCTTACAGTTTGTAAAAATCAACACAAATGTACAAATAACTCATGAATAATTGTGAACACAGTATTTGAATGGATGTTTAATAAATATGCATTAAAAATCTAATTATAGTAATGAAGTTTACAGCTGAAATTTTAATCCAGCCCTTTAGAAATATTAAATGTGCTTTTCCTGATTGTGCATTTTTCTCACAGCAGTTGGGTAAACATTTTAAACTGGAAATCTAAATTCCTTATATAGTTTTGATTTCATTTAACTAAGCATGTGTTCTTTTTGGCAACAATCTTCCTTCTTCTTTTATCCCATAACTGTTACTTTGAAGAATTTTGATCAGTTTTGTTTTAGGACTGGTGAATACTGGGATAGCAGAGCAACAGTAGAATGTAATCTGAAAGACAAGATTGTGATTGTGGTCATCCCTTAGTAGTGGATCAGTCATTTAATTTCCATTAATGATATTTCCATTTTCTCATCGCTAGAATGATATTCATTATCCTAATTCTGTCTTCCTCACCAGTCACTTGTGAGGCTCAAGTAAATTATTATATGAGAAAGTCCCTTGAAAACTGTAAGATGTTATATGGGATATATTAGGAGTAATTGAAATATCAATACTGAAATACTAAAAAGAAGTGATGGATTCCAATCAGTGAGCAGAAATGGTATAAACTCATCTCCATACAAATTAATAAAAAAATTTTTACTTTGAAGAGGATTCACTTATATATACAGTGGCAAAGCCCTATTTATTTAAGTGCTTTGAATTCTAGAAAGTGCAGTTTTGAGTTTTCTAAGATTGTGGAAAGGGCTTCTGTAAATAACCATGGAGAGTTTTTTTGATGATCTGAACTTAAATAGCTTTTTCTGGATATACTGAATACCTAGAGGTTCTCAGAAATTATGAATTACTGCTTTTATCATGATGCTTCAAAGTAAGCTGTTGAAATTTGGCTTTTACAGGAAAGTCATTATATGGTAAACTATATTTAGTTAGAAATGGGTACTGTTTTCAAAAGAAACTTACATAGTTATGAATTATTGTTGTGCAGCAAGGCTTGAAGATATTATTTTGTAGAATCAGAATATTAGATCTGAAGAGGATCACTGGTATCAAGAATAGTACTAAGATATATTTGGTTTTCAGTAGCCATGAATGAATGAGTGAATGAACAAATTTACCTATGGCTTTTCAGCTGTTTGTATGATAGTATTATTGTGAGGAGTAATAAAAGTATCCTGTGAAGTTGCTTGTCCTAACACACAATAGGTACTCAATAAATGCGCTCTGCTGTAAAAGACTTTCCTTTTAAATGACTTAGTTTTGATGATATTTTTAAAAAGTGGTTCATAATCAGCTTTTGTCCATAAACTTGTTTAAAAATTTGAAGGTTGTATATTTAGAGATCTTGCTTCAGAAAACCACCCACAAATTCACATATAATTTTCTTTTAATTTTAGAAAGCTTCCAGGCCTCCCTACTTCCTTACATCCCACCCAAAGCAAAGCTTGTCATGGTCCCTAAGTGAAGTTTTTGTTCAAGAAACCTGTGCTTATATAACAATTCTTGTTAGGGCAACTACTGACAATTTGCTTTTTCCTAACTTCTTTTGTAATTGTGTGATGATTACCTCTTTTTTTCTGTATTACAAGCTACCATGTGCCCTTAATAAGAGCATAATTATGGTTTATTATATTTATTAATGAAGTCAGTTAAGTGGAGCATATTAGCATAGACTAAGACAGCAGAACTTCAGAAGAATTTTGTTGTTTCAAACTTTTGTCTTGTGAAGAGAACTTAGGAATTGGGGCAGATTGCTTCTTTCCCTGCTGAAAGGGCTCCTGCAAACGTGGTCAACACTCCTGAACTCCACTACACCATCTGTAAGAAGTATGAAAGCACTAAACCCACAAAGTGCCACAGTAAAAGAAGGGCAGGATTCTTTGTATATCCAGGGAAAGTGGCCTCAGGGCAGGAAGCAGAGATCCTGTAGTGGGCAGACTAGACTGATTTCCAAAAACAGGCTAAAACTACAAAGGAGATTGTGGTGAGGCTTGAATGCACTGAGCCCAGTTGCACATGTAGAGAATGCTGGTCATCAAGACATGCAGGCATTTTGAAAAGGGCAAGTGACTTAATTCTAAGCATCATCTGTTTTATTATGAAGACAATGCTATCTATGTTGACCTAAAAACAGAAAAAAAGTGGAGGGGAAAATTAAAAAATCATAAATGTTTAATGTCAGGTAGGGGGGATTGGCTCATATTTGGTCTTGGGAGAAAAATAGGAATAATTGTTCAAGTACTAAAGTTATTGTAGTGTATCCAGATGCTAGGACACCACAATACTGACAGTAGGCTGTGGAACTTAGTGGGATTGTTCCAAAATTTACTTTAGGAGAAAATAGTGAAATAAGGTACAAAATTAAGTTGAAAGAACAGCACAGACTTTTTAGCCTGTAAAATCTTCCATTTTTATTTCTAGATTAGTGTGTGGATCTTCAGAATGGCATTTTCCCACTGTCCATTTGGAGTACAATAAGACAAATTAATATAAATCAAAATAATATGGCAACAGCATCACATAATTTGTGTACACTGATGAAGTAACAGATTTAATTTAGTGCAGCTTTTGAGAAGGCTTTTGTGTTTCAATTTATACAGCTGCTATTCAGGCCTGAGCTGGCCAATCTCTCAGCCTTGACTGTCTTGCTTGACTGATTTCTCTCTCGGTTTAAAAAAGAATCCTTCTCTCTCTCTCTCTCTCTCTCTCTCTCTCTCTCTCTCTTTTCTCTAGAGCAGCTTTAAGTTCATAGCAAAATTGAGAAGAAGGTATAGAACTTTCCCTTATGCCCCTACCACCCCCACAGATCTTTGCTCATTATCAGCATCTCTCATCAGAGATGTACTTTATTATTACTGATGGACCTATATAAACATATCACAATCACTTGAAGTCCATAGTTTATATTAAGGTTCTTTCTTGCAGTAGCACATTCTGTGGGAATGGACAGGTGCATAATGACATGTATTTACTATGAGAATGCCATAGAGTATGTAGCAGACACTGTTCACTGAAGAATATGGCTTTTAACAAAAAATCCCTGCCATCAGGAGGCCTCCAGGGTGGTGCAGGGTTTAAGTTTCAGCTCTGTCAAGCTAACACCAGCCACTGCAGCCTGAGTTCAGTCCAGCCAGAGAGCTGACCTACCTGGCTCAGCAGACCTGTCCTGTCTGCCTGCTATTCCCCTTAGCAGTGTATTTCAGCACAGCCACCTGTTCTGCTCCCTACTCTGTGTCTGGTGAATCCTCTCATATCCTCCTCCTTCTGCCTTCTGTCTGCATTCCAGTTCTTGTTCATATAAATTAAAAAAATATATATACACAACAAAAATCCCTGCCATCAAAGAGCATATGGAGACAGACAGAAAAAAAAAAGTAAAATATGGGGCATTTAGTATAACTAAACTTTGTGGTTCATTGTCATATATGTTAAATATGAAGATATATGTTATATTGCATATAAGTATAATAAATATGAACATAGAATAAACATACCAGAGTGTATCATGCATAGAAAGATCCTTTTTCACTAACTCAAATTTTTACTGAATCTGTTATTTCATGAAACTTGCTTTTCAGTTTTATTTATATGTGTTTATTGGGTCATGATGTGAAAAGAGATTCCAAAATTTGAAAGTCACTGATTAGAGGACATAGGAAGGCATTTAATAGTCCTGATGGAATGAGAAATAGCCCTTAAGTTATAACCTAAGTAAAGAGAAAAGATTTGGGGTAAATAAGTGAATTTGGAAGTGTTGTGTGAGGGGGGTTGAAGGATGGTGAGATTTTGTAGAGAGAAATTAGCCTGACAGAAGAATAAAGGAAGAGGATGTGAGTTAGGGTACCTATGTGAACAAAAGCATGGCTGTGAAATGGTGGATGTAAAATGTTTTTGAGACATGATAAGTATCCTGTATTAATTGATTCTACCTTATACTGTCTACTCTACCCAGGCTCCAAACATTTCTTTCATTGTCCATTCTAATTTAGGCCTCTATGATTTCCCACTTAGGACAGTTTCACAGTAAGTTTCTCTGGGCCCCAATTAATTTTAATTGTGATAGCTATGTAATCATGTATTACTGCTTCACATTTTTTTCTCTCCAGCCCCTTTTTAAAAAAAAAAAATTACTTTTGATCTTGCCCTTTACCCTATTGTATGTGGTGGATACTCCTTTATTTTTTGTATTAATAGATATGTTTTGAATATCTAGACATGCAGGGTGGGGCCCAAATATGAAAATACTCTGAACCCTAGAATAAGAATACTGTGTTGCAACCATAATAAACATGAAGAGAGAACACTTTGAAATACGTTCATTTAAGAGAGGCTAAAATTGTATATATTCTTGTTTATAGCCTATACAGTCCAGACACCTGAGGCCATGTCTCCAACTGCAGCTACAGAGGCTTATTCAAAAGCTTTGACAATTTGCCATGGACCGCTGGACCACTATGACTTTCTGATAAAAACTCAGGAGCTAAAGGATGATGAACATCAAAGAAGAGTCATTCATTGTTTGCAGAAATTACATGAAGACCTTAAAGGATACAGTATAGAGGCAGAAGGTCTTCTTTCAAAGGTGAGCTTTGTGTGATATTAAAGACTTAACAGTTAAAAGCGCAACCATTTTATAAAATTGATCAAATACAGTAGGGTCCGATCATAAAACAGCTTGAAAATTCCTCCAAATTTTAAAAAATATGCTCTGTTGCATCCCCATTCCTAATTTCTTGGTGTATTCACAGTTGTCTTCCACCTTCTGGGGCATTCTGGTACTTCTTATTTAAGTAATCATTGATGCAATCCACTATAAATTAAAACTTCTGCGCAATTCAGTTTTCCCCTCTGCCTATCACAGACCTAGTCTAAGATGAACAGTAGAGAAAGGGGAGTAGGAGTGATTTAGTGTTCCACTCTTCTTTCTTTCTCTGCTTGTCCAGCGTCTCAGGTCAGAATGAGAAGGATGAGTGATTACAGTGGAACAGCTGTTTGAAGATAGTAAGGGTCCTTTGTGTGATAGGTGCTGGTGTGCTTTTGTGCTACTTCATTGTTGAGGTGTGCACTGGTGGCTTTTTCAAGACTTCCCACTGTTCCACTCTGTCTTCTTAGGATTCAGGGGTATACCTCATACCACTGCATTCTGTTGGGGCTCCCTCATGATGCCATTGGCCTTGTAAGTGGGGTCCTTTTGGGGCAGATCTACCCAAGTCACCATTTATGGTGTCCAGGTAGCACAACATCTTTCGCCCATCAGCCCTGCAAGGGCAGTTTTGCTTAGCTGCCTGCTTTCTCTGGATAAGAGGCAGGCACCAGTCTCTCTGTCTTTGTCCTGTATGCCCCGTGCTCCTGGGGACACAGCAAGTTCTCCCATGGACTCTTCTGCACCCTGTTTTGGTACCCCTAAGCTGAGCAAGCATCCAGCGGGGAAGGAGATGTTTGTGTTGTCTACATTCAATCCTCATGTCTTTGGGTGCTTCTTTTGGAAACTCCTGCACTGGGAGAATAGCCACATCCTTCCTTATACAGCTAATAGAGCCACATCCTTATACAGCTAATAGCCTTCTACCTTGATCACTTTCTTCATTTCTGCTTTTATCTTAGGGCTATCTTTGCTTTCTCTCACTCTCTCTCTTTTTTAAAGTTTTATTTATTTATGCTAACAGAACTGGGATACAGGCCAGAGATGTGGAGGGTGAAAGGATTCACCAGAGACAGAGTGTGGAGCAGAACAGACAGAATGACAAAGTACACTGCTGAGGGGAGCAGCTGGCAGGTCAGGAGAGGTCTGCCATGCCATGTGGGTCAGCTCCTGGCCAGGGATTGAACTCGGGCTGCAGTGACTTTGGAGAACTTCATAGTGACCAGGGAGAGCCCTGCTTTTTTTCCCTTTTAAGTAATTTTTGCATGGCTGTGACTAAAAATTCTTTTTAGAGTGTAGGCGAACTATTTTCCCTTGTCCTTAGCTTTTGAGCTTTTTCTGAAATTCTGAGACAGTGGGAAAACTTTTATTCTTTATCTCATTGTAGAAACCAGTATAATTGTGGTGTCATCTTCAGACATATATAGTTACAAAATTTAGAATATGGTTCAGTCTGAGAAAATAGTTTTCCTTTAATTGACTGAACAGATCACCTCCCCTTTGCTCTCACCAAGCATTTTTTCTAAGCTCCTTAGAAAAGTTTCTATATGACATGTTAGTAGTACTTTATTTAAAAATACCAATAGAAGTAATTTTGCTTTTTTGAAAGGCAATTGAGACTATAATTAGGTAGTTTTATTTTTCATAACAAACAAGACTGTTATTGTACTAACAATTTCTGGGGACGTGTTTTGGTGTTATTTAGGATACAGAGTGAAGTGGAGCTTTAGAGTGGGCTGCGTGGTCAAATAGCAGTGAAGTGTGTCTCTGCTATGCAGCCTGACCTCACGGAGGCTGAGCCAGCTTTCTGTAGCACCATTGGCTCTGAAAACTTTGGCAGCTTGGCAGGTAGCAGTGCAGGCCTCCTGGATTCTCACTCCTGTGCTCTGCCAATCATGTAATCCTCTTACTGTGTTGTTGCTTTTCACTCACATCTGTTTCTGCTCATTTCACTAATTTCTAAATGCTTTCCCTATGTCTGTGTGTTAAATTCCTGAGTAGGGTTCTAATAGGATAACCAGTCGTTTCCTCTCTGTAGGGTAGAGCTTTCACAACAGCTTTTGCCCCCAAAAGATTGGGTCTCTGCAGAAGGTGCCAGCTGGCTCCTGTGAGCATGGCACTTTCCCTCAGAAGTGTGGGCATGGGAGTCCATGGGGTCCAGCATGGTAGTTAGAGGGAATCTTGATGAGTTATCCCTACTGATCACCAAATGTCCCGTTTCCCCCCAAATTTCCCAAAACTGATAGGTGAATAAAGAAATAAAAAGTTTGGAAAATAGAGACTGCTTGTGTTCCATATACTTAATTATACTTTACAGTACAGATGGTCTTCCAAATAAAATAACCTGGTTATGGCCCTCCCTGGTGACGTAGCGGGTTAAAGCACAGCACTGAGAAGCTAAAGCCACTTCCGCATGAATTTGATTCCCGCCTGCGCGGGAGGAGACCACATGGCACGGCAGACCTCTCCTGACCCGCCCGCTGCTCCCCTCAGCAGTGTACTTTGTCGTCGATCTGCCTGTTCTGTTCCCCACTCTGTCTCTGGTGAAGCCTCTCGCCACCCCTAAGCCTCTGGCCTGTACCCCAGTTCTGTATGCACAAATAAGTAAATCTTTAAAAAAAAAAAAATAACCTGGTTATATGTCAGAGCCAGGAAACAAGATGTTTTACTTAAGTGGATTTTTTTGTTATCTGAGTTAAATTACTTTCTTGAATTTGGCATTTTGCTCACTTTCTATTCCACTCCCTTTCCAAAATACAGTCCTTTTTTTTTACCCTCTTCCTACTGTGTATCTCCCCTAAGGCTCATCTTATAATGGTTGGTGAACTAATATCCAATTAAAAGTATCTTTTAATCATTAACTTATCTGGTTGCCAATTCAAGTATACAATGGCTTCTTTAAAATTATCATGTGGTTTATCTTGGAGTATTCTCCCACACTTTTTTCTTAACTGCCTATGATGGGTCTGCCTAGTGAATAACCCTGGCTTTATTATGTAATTGTAATCTTATGTAAGCAGGAGAGCTGACATGTTGGGTAGTTTCAAATGTGTCTAATGAAAGTTTATATTTGTCAAATTCTAATGTATATATGAATTAGTGTTAAGAAGCCTGATCAACATCTCTTTGAGCTAGTATTTGTCTTTTAGTTAAGGCTGCCAAATCTTTAACATTGAAAAATATGCAAACATCTAATGTAATTTGAGTAAAATATATAAAAGCTTACATTTTGAAGATTAGAAAGAAACCAGAGACCTATTTTTAAAAATAATACTGATGTGCAGATTATCAGAGAAGGAAAATTTCCCACTGGTAGAACAATTTATAGAGTTCTTGGATTTGGAAAATAGGATTTATGATTTTATGGGCATTTGATTTCTACCTGCCAGCTTCATTGAGATATTATTGACAAATAACATCAGTGAGTTTAAGTGTAAAATATGAAGACTTGATTCTCATAATACAAAATGATTGCCACAGTGGGATTAGTCAACACCCACATCCTCTCACATAATTCCCATTTTTCTTTTTTTGTGGTGATAACATTAAGTATATAAATCAGTATTTTAATTATAGTTACCATGCTATACATGAACTCTCTGAACTTACTCATGTGTTAGCTGGGAGTGTGTGCCCTTTGACCAGCATCTTGCCATTTTTTTCCCATGCCCCATTCTACTCTCTATTTTTAAGCTCAGCTTACTTGCTTATTTATTTATTTATTTACCTATTTATTCTATTGTGGTAACATTGGTTTACAACACTATCTGTGATTCAAAAGCATAGGATCACAGCTCCTCAGATGCCTGTCACCATACCATACCTATCATCAAGGTACCCTTTGCTGTCCACCATAGTCCATTTGGGAACTGAACTTTTTTAGAATTCTGCATATAAGTGAGAACCTATGGTATTTCCCTTAGGTTATATGAGTATTTGATTTTGTTTTTAATGGGGATGTTTAAATATTCATGATAGTCGACTTTTTTGTTTTTTTATTATACTCCTAAGAAATTTTTCAGAATGGCTAAGCTATAATATTAAAATAAAATATACCTTCATGAGATACCAGGATTATTAATTAATGAGAAAAAAATTGTTGACAGACTATTAGACTCTTTTCACCTACCCAGATAACAATGTTTCTGTAATTAAAATATGTAACAGTTATGAACAGATGACCATGCTATATGAGCAACAAACTATAAAAAATGAGCATTTATGAACACTTCACTTTTGTTATCAAATAAAACCTACAACCAGGTTAATATATGCATAATTGTTATTGTGCTGTGAGGTAATTAGGCATAAATGGTAAGTAGTTCATGTAAATCACTATAATTAGAATTACTTTTACACAGCCAAATCAAGCGTTTCTAGAGTCAGGGAGGGAGAGAATTAAATAGAGTGTGGAGTTACTCTGAAAATCGCTGTTTCCATTAATCAGGGATATACAGGCAAGCTAGATTTTTCATCTCATAGCAGGAGATGAAAATTCCAAGAGACCTAGGAATTGAGGTGGGGAGGGGTGTCAGGGAGCACATAACATTACTTTTCTTTTTCTTCTGCTTTCCACAAAATAATTTTTAGAATTTCCCTATGAGCAGTGACTATTTCCGTCTTTCTCTACCATCCTGTCATCTTTTATTTGGATACCTTCCTCTCACACCCCCCTCCCCCCACTCTGAAAAAGCCTTGAGTAGGTTTTAGAAGAGAACTAGCCTGCCTTAATTTAAGGTCTTAATCTCATGTACTGATGTTTCCTGTGTTCTGACTTCAGAGTCTGGGCACTGTGTGTGAGCAGTATACCTAGCAGTTTGGGCTGTGGACTTTTCTCTCAGGAGATATGGGAAGCCTCTTGTCTGGAACCTTCAATTATTTTATCATAGAATATTCAGAGATACTTCTAGCAATTCATTAGTTTTTTTTCTCAGTTCTTCTTCCCTCTTTCTTCCAGCTAAGGGGGTAAGTATTAATTCTCTTCATTCCTCTTAGTTCTGGAATATCCTATGAATTGGGTTGAGTGGTATGATTTAGGTAAAGCTTCTCTGATCCCTGGAACTTTATCTTTTAGAAAATCATGACCAACACTGAATACAAATTAGACACCTATATAGCTATAGTTGTATTAAAGAACAGAATTAAAAAAAAATGTTTCTTTTATTAAAATTTTATGAATGCTGAAGTAAAAGCATTACATCCTAACCTGATTATCTAGAAGGAAGTGAGATTATGGGTCAAACTGCATTACTCTGAGAACATGCCAAAGATTTACTTAAAATTTGAAATTTGGGTAATCTGAAATAATGGGCCTGCTTTAGACATCAAAGTAATTGATCAATGTATTTAATTAAAACTTAAGATTTTGACGTGTTTCCAGCAGGTGAAATTATACTGTTAACATACATAATAGTTTCTTTAAGAAACTTCTAAAATGAATTTAAAGAAAAGGGGTGTTGCTCATTTTTTATTATGTTTAGGGTTGGAATTCTGTCATTATCAATCAAGCCTGTATGACAGAACTATGTAGACCCTAAAGAGGCACAGTACTCTGGGATCTGTGTTGCAATTAGGGCCATGTCTCTAGATCAGTGGTGAGCAAATGTTTTCACATATGAAATCTTTTATGCTACAGGGGCCATATGATCTCTGTTCAGACTTGTCATCATAGCAAAACAACCCCTAACAATATGTAAATAACTGTATTCAAGTAAATATTTATAAAGACAGGTATGAGGCAGGACTTGGCCTACAGGCACAAACCTCTAGTTAACTGTTACCTCAGTAGATTTGAGGGCTGGTCAGAGATCATTAATTGTATTTAAAGTTCACTAGAACCTTTCCAATCTAATTTCCTATTTCTTTCTTCCTTTATATACACCTATTTTTACTCAACTATTCACTGATCCATTAGTTAGACTGACAAAGGAACAAAAGTAGAAAGTCCAGTGTGTTTCTGGCAATTTGATACACTATCGAGTTGGCATAGAAAATCAGCGGGGAAAAGATGGTTTATTCAATGTACTGAGATGAGATAAGTAATTCTATGAAAAGTAAAATGAGGTACCTACTTCTCTAAACATAAAAAACAAATTCCATAGAATTAATGTCCTAAATTTAAAATGAAACTTGGAATAGTTTTATCACCTTGGGAAAAGGAAGAATTTCTTATACAAGTCATCAAAGTTTAAATTATAGAGGTAAAAATGGATACATCTAATTTTTACTAAAATTTGAAACTGTGGTCAACCATAGAAAAAAAGCATATGTAGACTAGTAGAAAATATTTGCATCAAAGACTATGGATTGCTATCTAGAACAAAGAACTCCTTACAGTTCATTAGAAAAACAAAGGAGACTGTTTCAGGGGAATAGCTAGCAGGTATCATAAAATTATCCAGATAAATAATTCAGGATGTATTTCTAAAATAAAATGTTTGCATAAACTAATATCAGGATTGTTAACAGCAGGAAGAACAAAGGGGGACCAACATTCCACTACTTAAATTTTGGAGTAAATATGTAAAAGGACAAAGGTTTGGTGAAATTGCATGGTAGGAATCCAGGTATTCAATATTTTCTCCCCTTTAGTCTCTTTATAATATTCCACAATCAAAATACTTTTAAGTGTGCTAAACATAAGTAGCAACCTTTTTGACATTGATCTTGGCAATGACTTTTTAAATTTGATACCAAAAGTAAAAGTAAAAAACCAAAACTAAATGAATGGGGTTACATTATTACTAAAAAGTTATACATAATTTACTAAAAAGCTGCTCTTTCATAACAAATAATCTATGAAATGGGAGAACATGTTTGCAAATCTTATGTCTGATTAAGGGTTAATATCTAAAATATATAAAGAATATATAAAACTCAGTAGCAAGAAACACTCACTTCAATTAAAAAATAGACAGTGAATCTGAATAGACATTTCTTTCAAAGGGACATACAGATGTCAGTCGGTCCATGAAAAGGTGCCCAACATCAGTAGTCACCAGGAAAAGACAAATAAAAACCGCAGTGAGTTATTACCTCACGCTTGTTCAAATGACTACTATCAAAAAAGACAAGAAATAACAAGTGTTGGCAAGGATATGGAGAAAAGGGAACACTTGTGCAATTGTGGTGGGAATATAACTTGATGTAGCCTCTATGGGACAACAGTGTGGAGGTTCCTCAAATTGTTCAAAATAGAACTTCATGTAGTTAAGCATTTCCACTTCTGGGTGTTAATTTGAATACAAAAACAGTAACTCAAAAAGTTGTTTGTAGCATTATTTAAACTAACTAATAAAGTGTCATGGGTAAAGAAAGTGTGGTATATATATACAGTGTAGTCATGTTACTTAATGACATGACTAATAGGTTCTACCATATAATCTAGGTATATGTAGTAACCTACTAGTTCTGTGTTATTATGCTCTGTAAGGTTCATGCCTGGACAAAGTCACCTAATGATGCATTTTTCAGAATATATCCCATTGGTAAGTGATATGTGATTATAATGAACTATTATTGAGCCATAAAAAATAATGGTGACAGGACCCTCTCTGGTGGTGCAGTGGGTTAAAGCACAGCACTAGGAAGCTAAAGCCACTTCAGCATGAGTTTAATCTCTGCCCTGGAGGTGACCCACATGGCAAGCAGACCTCTCCTGACCCACCTGCTACTCCCCTCATCGCTGTACTTTGTTTTGCCTGTTCTGCTCCCCACTCTGTCTATGGTGAATCTTTTCACCGCCCCTGAACCTCTGGCCTGTACCCCAGCTCTGTATGCATAAATACATAAATCTTTAAAAAAAATAATGGTGACAACAACATAGATAGACTCCAGGGTAGTATGCTAAATAAGTGAGAGAAAGAAAGATAACATAATCTCATTTACATGGGAAATCTAAATAGTAAAATTTAAAAGCCAAGCTCAAAGATACAGAGAATAGGCAGGTATGGGATTGGGTGAAAGGAGTCAAATGTTTGACTTCCATTTATATATAAAATAAATCCTTAGGCTATATGGTTAATAATGCTATATTGCATGTTTAAAAATTGCTAAGTGAGGCCCTCCCTGGTGGTGCAGCGGGTTAAAGCACAGCACTGAGAAACTAAAGCCACTTCCACATGAATTTGATTCCCGCCTGCCCAGGAGGAGACCACATGGCATGGTAGACCTCTCCTGACCCGCCCGCTGCTCCCCTCAGCAGTGTACTTCATAGATCTGCCTGTTCTGCTCCCCACTCTGTCTCTGGTGAAGCCTCTCACCGCCCCTGAGCCTCTGGCCTGTACCCCAGTTCTGTATGCACAAATAAACAAATCTTTAAAAAAAAATTGCTAAGTGAGTAGATCTTAAAAATTCTCATCAAAAGAAAAAAATACTCTGTAAGACTATGTATGGTGATGTGATGGATGTTAACTGGATTTATTGTGGTCATCATTATTCACTGTATACAAATATCAACTCATTATGTTGTGCACTTGAAACTAATATACGTCAGTTGTACCTGAATGGATAAAACATATTATCCCCAAAAGAAATTGAGCCATTTCTTATTCTAGTTTGTCAGAACTTTAAGCTTATCCTACTTCTCACAGTTGCCATTATTTAGTTACTTAAATAGGCTTAATTATACTAGCAAACTGAACAAATTGGTATACTTTAAGTTACAAAGATTTTTTTGCAAATAAGCTGAAGGCATTTAAAAAAGATTTTCACAGAGAATTTATGGATGCTAACATGTAGTTCAGTTTTTCAGTTTTAAAAAATGTTCTTAGAAACCTGAAGTGATCTACTTTTACCAAAAACTGGTTTTTATTGAGAATGATATAATGCTAGTTTTAAAAAGATGTAATTATGCTCAGAATTCCAGCTGTATCATTGTCTCTGATTCTATCATTTTGGGAGATAATAATGGGCCGGTGAGGGGAACAAGTAGAGACAGGGAAAGTAGTATTCCTGCATTTTAAACAAATAGAAAACAATGCACCATCCCTGTCATCTAATTACTCTAATGGAAATAGTTTGGAGTAGCAGGTGGGTTATAACTCACAGAGGTAGTGGACATGTTATTTTAATTTAAACTTTGGAGAAAATCACCCTAACTTATTTTTTAATGCTAGAATGTTAATATCTTAAGGAACAAAGACTAACTTTATTTAAAATGATAAAATCAAAATGTTTGGTATGGAGGATGATGATGATGTAGTAACAATCAATGAGAAAAGAGTTAAAGGATTAAGTTTAGTAACAGTTTTGAATAGAAATGTCTAACTTGCAAATATACAGATACTTTTGAATGATTTTAAATTTTGTTCAAAAGTAAAAGTACTGTAGGAATTAGTTACCTTGCCAAATTTGTTTCGGTTTGTCCCCAACTTTTTATTTTGAAAATTTCAGCAATAAAAGAAAAATGATTAACATTTTGCCAGTTTAATTTTTTCTTTCTGTTCCTTACTGGATATGCTAAACTATGTCTAGATATTATCCATGCTATTTTTCATCCTTTACTTTTATGGACTTTTCTTATAATGTACTCTAATTTACAGTTTATTTTAAGTTACATGTGTAACTATAAAGCTTACTATATTAGAAATGAAAGTCAATATTCCTTATTTTGTCATAAAATTAATTAATTTATTTGTTTATGGAAGGCAGAAGTCACTTTGGATTTGGGGTCTCAGCCTATCTTTTCTTCCTACCTTATCTAGCAATTTCTTTCCATTGAGGAGCCCATTCTTAGCTTATTGTCCTGATTAGAATGTTTGCTTTTTTCAAGACTAAAATGACTTTCTCTATTCTATGATAATGTTGACTCAACCTACAAGATCACAGGCTATTTCCCTTCTGCAATTTCCCCTTAATTGCCCTCAAGCAAAGTTAATTGCTTGGCTTAAGTTTCTTCAAGCCTCTTATTCATGCTTCTTTAGTAGAGGTTTCCAACTGCTTGGGTCCTAGTATCTTTAGTGTCTTTTTTCAGATGCCCCCAGGCCAAAAGACATACCTAACAGTTACATTAATTAAGTAGCTAGATATAAACCTAACTTACTACACTATACAGATAAGTATTAAATAATTACAGGTATGTCTGAACACCTTAATAACTTAAAAAATTCACATGCAGGCCCTCCCTGGTGGCGCAGCGGGTTAAAGCACAGCACTAAGAATCTGAAACCACTTCCGCATGAGTTCGATTCCCGCCTGCCACGGAGACGACCACATGGCGAGGCAGACCTATCCTGACCCACCTACTGCTCCCCTCAGCAGTGTACTTCATTGATCTGCCTGTTCTGCTCCCCACTCTGTCTCTGGTGAAGTCTTTCACCACCCCTGAGTCTCTGGCCTGTACCCCAGTTCTGTATGCACAAATAAAAAAAATTCACATGCATTAAAGTAAAAATATTTCATTCTTAAGTAACCACAATTATTTGTTAATGGGATATTTGTACAGTACACAACTATTCAAATCTTGCAGTCAAATCGATTGGACACAGTCATTCAAATTTTTGTTCCACATGGATTTTTATATAGTATTTGCTTATTTATTTATTTATTCATTTGTCTATTTATCTATCTATTAAATCATAGCAACCACTGTCTGGAAACCCAACTTCACAAAGATATGACATTTTTAAAAGGAATATAATATGATATAATAAGAAATCATGAGCTGCCTTGAGGCAGTAAGTAGTTCACTATGTGTACGACAGATGTTGCTGTGTTTTCTTCAAAAGCTTTTAAAATAAGTCTCCTGTGAATTTTGTCATGGTGCCTGGGGAATCTCTGCCTGACAATTTCTCTTCTTTTTTTCAAGATTTTATTTATTTATGCATACAAGAACTGGGGTCTGGGCCAGAGGTACGGGGTTGAGAGGATTCATCAGAGTGGAGAGCAGAACAGGCAGATTTACACTATTGAGGGGAGCAGCAAGTGACAGGAGAGGTCTGCTGAGCCATGTTGGTTTACTCCCTGGCTGGAGATTGAACTCATGCTGCAGTGGCTGGTGATAGCTTGATAGTGCTGAGACTTTAACCCCTGCACTACCAGCAGGTGAGACAGGAGAGGTCTGCCACACCATGTGGGTCACCTCCCTAGCTGGGGATCGAACTCTTGCTGCAGAGAGCTTCATAGTGCTATGCTTTAATCCATTGGGCCACCAGGGAGAGCCCAAGAAGAAGTCCTTATTTGGAATAAGCTTTGCAAAAAAATTTTTTTGGTAGTTTATTATTTGCCTTTTTACACTTCTTAGTTCTTAGCTTCCCCCCTGGTCCCCCCCACCGAGATGTTTAATTACATTGGTTTAATGTAGCTCTGTTTTCCCTTGTAGTATCTAGCTTTATGTCTGGCTTGTGAGATACTATACTTCAAGAATGTAAAAATAAATTCACAGGAAATCATTTACAAATATGTTGATGAGAAGGATTTTTTTTTTAAGATTTATTTATTTGTGCATACAGAACTAGGGTACAGGCCAGAGGCTCAGGCGCGGTAAGAGCCTTCACCAGAGACAGAGTGGGGAACAGAACAGGTAGATCGACGAAGTACACTGCTGAGGGAGCAGTGGGCGGGTCAGGAGAGGTCTGCCACACCATGTGGTAACCTCCGGGGCAGGCGGGAATTGAACTCATGCGGAAGCAGCTTTAGATTCTCAGTGCTGTGCTTTAACCCGCTGCGACACCAGGGAGGGCCTGATGAGAAGGATTTTAAGAGAGCTGAAGCATTTAATTTGTGGGCCATGGTTCCTAAGAAGCTGGGGGTAGCTGAGATCCAGACATGATTAGGCTGTGTAGGAAAAGAGGCCATCATCCTTTGTCACAGGAGGGAGAGTGGAAAGGCTAGGGGCAAACAAGGTGGGTTTGCAGTTTCATAGAGGAAGTGAAGGGTTCCAAGCTAATGCCTTCGGTTCTCTGTGTATGAAGAAGTAGCAGACACGTCTGCAGGAAATGATGGGGGAAGTATGGTTGAGCTCAAAGGCAGCTGAGAAGTTTCCAGACTGTCATTGCAAACTCAGAATTATTGACTCTCTGGAGGGACTGGTGAGAGGGTGCACTCTACAGGGCTCTCAGACTTTTCTCAGGATTCTTTAGAAGTCTGTGTGAATGCGTTGGAAGGTAGATAGCTTAATATAAGTTTTCTCAGTTTTTAGCTATCCTTCCAGAGGTTTCCTTCCTGGCTTAATATATATATCATACTTGAAATTGTGCTCTCTTTTGGAATGTGTTCTTGATTTATTTGGGATAGTGTTCATACAGAAGGGAATTAGCTTAAATGTTTGGTAGTTGTTCATCTGAACATTCAGATCTTTAGAGAGTTATGTCATGGTCCACAGCTTTGGATGGAAACAGATATCAGTTAGCATGGGAAGCTTGCAGTCTTCGTGGGCGTGAGTGGGCCTGATTAGGCACACAGAGGTAGGTAGCGAGTGGAAACTCCCCTGTGCTCTGCCCTGTACACAGCAGATAAGGAAAAGGGAGCACAGTGATGGGGCTTACCAGGAGCCACCAGGCTCTGAGTGGCAGGACCATAGTTTGTATACTGACCTTTTGGGTTCAATGCCTGTGCTCTCTTGCTATACTTTTATGTTTAGGGAAGTAGGTGGTGAGTTACCCCATCTTCCCTTATCATTTTTAATCTTATAGTCTACATGATACAGCATCCCTGGATCCTCATCAAAAACTCATTAGAGAAGGTATCATCATAGTACCTTACAAATTCCCTAGATACAAGTAACATAATAAATCTTTGAGTGGTTATGAAATTTATTCATGTTCAGATTCTCAACTCTTTGTCTTGTGTTAAGTGGGAGTTGGGCACACTTCAGCATCCTGGCAGGAAATAGTTCACAGAAGCTGTTTCCATGAAGACAGAACCAAGATACAGACTTTAGAGCTCTGGGCCCGCAGGCCTAAGGCAACACACCAGGTTGGGGGAGGTGAAGAAGTGCTGGCATTAAGTTGGAGCTGTGGCAGGAGGACCTTGTTTTCCTGAGGGATGCAGCTCTGCCAGACACTGAGTCCAAGCAGGGACAGAATCGCAGAAATGACTCCAACCTCTGTCCACCTACTCCCTCCTGCACCTGCAAGTAGTGTCTCCCAGAGACCCAACCATCAGCAGCCAGCCAGCAAAGTTAAATCTGGGGGCGCAGAGCAGGACTGAGAAAACATCTGGGGGAAGGGAGCCCTGGGGAATAGCAGCAGTGAGGAAATACTCCAGGGCGAGATCTTCTGAAACTTGAGAACACATTACAAGAAATCAAAACATTAAGATGGGAATATAATGTAACTGAAAAATAGGGTAAATTGTGATAAGATGTAAAATCAGGAACAAGTAAATGATGCCGCATCCTGTGTAATATAATCATCTTAAAGGAAAACCGTGCGACCTTAATTCTCCCTGAACTTTATTTTAATACAGTGAATCAGGAATTTTAAAACTTTGTTAGGATCCATTTATTCTCTGCTTTTCCCCTGAAAATATAGATTTTTAAGCCTTTTGAAATAATTTTAATAAAGAATTGCAATAATTTTGAAAGAGTTATATTTTTATTAGGGGGAAATTAATTTACCTTTTTTTGTTTCATTTACCTTTTTAAGTGAAAAATACTTGGAGAATATAATATCAGTTGACAAATGATATGCAACATTTATGGTTATAGGCACATTCATTTTATCAATTTATAGAGAATAAAATCTTCATCTTTAGTTGTATGTTTTGCTAGCTGTGAGTTCAGCTGTTTGGGGACTTACCTTTTGGCACTTTACAACAGTCTCCTTCATCTTCTGGAATTATTGTAAGAGTCAATACAATAGAATATAAATTATAGGTATAATTTATTATCTGCAAAAGTACTCTTTCAAAAACATTTGGAGTTTGAGTAAGACAGAAGATAATAAGACCGAGTGATAATTTTTCCTTTCGGTCAGCACTGAGTTTTTTTCCATGTTGCCATCTTCTTTTCTCTACCTTCATTAGTTTAGTTTTTTTTTTTTTTTTGCCTTGATCTTCATTTACTTAGCATATATTGATTGTATCATGTAAACAACATTATAGTAGACCCCACTATTCCTGCAAAGGGAATTGATGTGATACTCCGTTACCTAATACAGAATGTGACTTTCAAAAAGGTTTCCAACACAGAGATTATTAGGCTGTATATAAATTTATCAGTTTGAATCTGTTCTAAAAATGAAGAGCATAATGCTTCTTTCTGGCAAGTTGAAAATAGAATAACCAGTATACAAGAATGGTTCAATAATGCTTTAATGTAAGACAAATGAGAGGTTTTGGCAGGAATGGAACCTTCTTCTGTTGAAATTTAAGCATAGATGGAGAGTTAATACGTGGAACACTAGGTAGATTACATTAGCTGGTAGAAGATCCTTTTGCCTAAATTATGGTGAGGTCCATCTAGACAGCACATACTAGATTAGGGGACTGGATTTGGTAGTGAAAGCTAAAGGGACCGGTCATTGAGAGAGGTTTCTGAGACTGACTGGAGGGAATCCACAGATTTAGAAATAAAAGCATTAGTACTGCTCCTAAAATCTAGCATTTAAGAATGTTCCCTGCCAAAATTTTGACTGCTGTGGTTGGCGCTCAGTAGCTTAACCTTCTTGCTGCTTTTACTCTCTCTGATTCTCTGCTCTGGCTTTCTTTGGTTGTTACATTGGTGTCTAGAAACAGTTGCAGTTTGAAGGTTACTCTTTTTTTAAAAAAAATTATTTATGCATGCAGAACTGGGGTACAGGTGCAGGGGAGGTGAGAGGATTCACCAGAGACAGAGTGGGGAGCAGAACAGGCAGATCAACGAAGTACACTGCTGAGGGGAGCAGCCGGCCGGTGGGTCAGGAGAGGTCTGCAGCACCATGTGCATCATTTCCAGGGTCAGGGATGGAACTCATGCTGAAGTGACTTTAGCTTCTGAATGCTATGCTTTAACCTGCTGCGCCACCAGAGTAGACCCTGAAAGTTACTCTTCTAAGTGTAACACAATTTAGGATAGTTATTTGGGTTGCTATTAATATATCATGTCAAGAGAGCTCCTGTTTCTTTCCAAAGCCCTCCCCTCCTGTCTGAGCCTGGATGTGATTGCTTTTTTTGCTGGCGACCCTCCATCATCCCAGAGTTGCCTGGCCAGGGATCTTCTGTGTTTTCTGGCGTCTAGTTTTTCCTCTGTTTTTGGAGGCCCTGTGTGTATAGAATGTCAATTTTCCATTTTCACACTTGATGGACAGATCGGATGGATTAAATTGATATTCAGTGTCCCTCAAATTGATTTGTTTTTACACAGTTTGTGAACTGACCTCTTCCACCTCTCTTAGGCACTGCCTATGTTTGGAGGATCATTATTTTGTCCTTATTGCTCCAAAATTTCAGGACTGTGATTTGGTATGGGTCTTATTTTCCTCACTGTGCTGGGCACTTATTCTGTCCTCCCAACCTAGAAATCTTGTCCTTTAGTTTTGAGAACAATCATTACATTATTTCTTAGTAGATGTCCTCTCTTTTTCCTCAATTTTTTTTTCTCCCTGGAACTCCTTTTTGTCAGATATTGAACCTCCTGAATTAATCCTACAATTTTCTTTTCTTTTCTTTTTTTATTGTTTCTTGCTGCTGTTTGTTATATTTTCTAGAGCATTTCTTTAATCTTCTAATCCTTCTTTTGGAAATTGTATTTCTGCCACCATATTTTAAATTTCAAAGTGCCTTTTTTATTCTTAATGTTCCTTTTAAAAAAAATTGCATTTTGTTCTTATGGTTTTAATGACACCTTTTGCTGCTCATGGAACTTGTTACTTCTTGATTCCCCTCCCCTTCCTCATGTTTATTCTGTTTTCCAACTTTTATCTTAGAAGTTTTATATTTTTATAAAATTTCTATTAACTCTTGATTTTCAGTTCATTTTAGTCTCTTTTCATGTATGACAAGCTTACTGACAGCTCCATCTTAAGAAGTGTGTTGACTGGTGTGCTTTACTGTATGGTGATTAGATGGGGACCCAGCCTTTTCTCTGGAAGGAGCCCACACTTAGTGTCCTCTTTTTCTGAAGAACTTTCCATTTCTTCAGAAAAATTCTTCTGATCTCTTGCTTGTTGGGAATGAGTAAGTTGCTATTGTTTGGGGAGTCCATTTCGGGGAGGAAGATAGGGAGTGAGGCAATTGTGTTGTAAAAGAGATGGATGTAAACTCAAGTCATAAGACTTCAGAGTCCTTGCTCTGGATTAGCCTACTTTTTATCTTTACTTTTAAAGCCCAAATGGGAATTCATAGGCTTTTACATCAAGTTTGTCATACTTACTCTGTATGATAACCTCTCTTAGTCCTGTATATTACACAATTAGGAACACTATGTATATGATGATATTTAATTTATTTCCATGTTAGAGATTTATAATTTGTTTTTAATTTGCAGCTTTTTTCAAGGAGCAAACCTCCAAAGGGCCTGTATGTTTATGGAGATGTTGGTAAGTTTGTTAAAATAAGTTTTGGGTGGTTCAAACAAAAAGTTGTCCAGCTTGCACTCAGAGATAAATTGTATTTATATCCCTTGATTTACTGTACTATCAGCAAGGGAATAAAATGGGGCAAAGTAAAATAGCGGGTGGTGGTATGAGGAAGGGCAGTTATCTTAAATTGTCTTAGTTTACATTTTTACTTCTCTGTGTATCTGCGATAGGATTAGTTAGCATGTCAGGATGCAAACATTATTTAATGTATAATGTGAATAGATTTCATGGAAGGAAATCATCTACAGATAAGTTATAAGTTAAATCAAAATCTTTTTTGCTCAGTGTTGTTTGGTTCAGAGTAATATTTTTAAAAAGGAAGCCCATCCTTTTCTTTTAACTAATATTTTTACTCATGATCTAAACCATTGTCTTCAAGTTACTTGTGATCTTTTTTTTTTTTTAAAGGTTTATTTATTCATACAGAGTTGAGGTACAGGCCAGAGGTGCAAGGGCGGTGAGAGGATTCACCAGAGACAGAGTGGGGAGCAGAACAGGCAGATCGACAAAGTACACTGCTGAGGGTAGCAGCAGGCGGGTCAGGAGAGGTCTGCCACTCCATGGGGGTCACCTCCGGGGCCGGGGATCAAACTCCCACTGAAGCGGCTGTGGCCAGCTTGCAGTACTGCGTCCTAACCCGTTGCACCACCAGGGATGCCTACTTGTGATGATCTTAAAGTTATTAGCAGATATTCTCAATGCATGTAAATCTCAATTACATTTCCTTGGTCTCTCATTTGTATACATTAGACACAAAGACACTTTCTTGGAAATCTTATGAGTTGTGACTTACTTTCTGTATTTTCCTACTCATTTCATGTCTTGCCTCTTCTCTTCATTCTTGCTGAAACTGTTTGTATTCTGACTTCTTCCTTTGAACAAATTCTTTTACGCTAGGCCTAAACTTCCCTCTGGTTACCTATATCCCTGATAGCATGAAGGAGGGGTTTTTGCCTTTCTTGACCTTATTGCTTCTCTACAGTTTTCTTATATTGGCATATTCAAAATTCACATTTATGTGTAAGAGCTCACTTTTGGGCTTATGCTAATAAGTAAGCTCCAAGCTCCCCTATAGCAGCTATAACAAATTTACGTTATGATGGTGTGTGTCAGAGTTTATTAGTATGATTTTTAGGGCAAGAAAAAAGACAGAAGTTGAATAAGTACTTACAGTGCCTTAGAGCTCAAAGTCTTGTTTTCTGGATCCTTCTTTTTTTTTTTCTGGTTTATTTACTAATGCCTCTAAATACCTGGCCTTTTTTTTTTTTTTTTTAAGATTTAAGTATGCATACAAGAACTGGAGTATGGGTCAGAGGTACAGGAGCTGAGAGGATTCATCAGAAAGAGCAGGAGCAGAGTAGGCAGATGTACTGAAATACACTGCTGAGGGTAGTAGTGGGCGAGACAGGAGAGGTCTGCCATGCCATGTGGTCAGCTCCCTGGGCCAGGGATCAGACTCGTGCTGCAGTGGCTGCGGATTGCTTCATAGTGCTGCGCTTTAACGTGTTGTACCTGTTTATATGTGCAGATTTCATGAAGTTATTAAAGAGAATTGTTTAGTTCACAAAAATGTATGATTGTCTATTAAGATTCTTCAGGTTCTTGAAACTTAAAGATTAAAAAAAAAGTGAAAGAAGCTCAAAACAATTCTTTTCCTTATTTCACTGGGTAATTTATATTTTTGAGACCAATTATGCTTACTTCTTATTTAGAAAGCAATTTATTACAGGTACGCTGTCAATTTTATGTATCCGAACCTTAGAACACTACTAACATCATCTGTTGTCAGCATTTCATTCTTTAAGAGATCGTGTACTTCCTATGCCCCTACTTTCATATTTAGTCATTTCTAAAATCAACATCTTTGTTTTTCTTGTTACTTCAACCACTTACCCATAAATGGAGATGGTGGTAATGTATAATTGTTTCCACTTCTGCAAAAGGATTAAAAAGTAAACCCACCTAATCTTATGAAAGTTGCTGGATTTTAGTTTGAAAATACAGCCATATTTCCCACAAATTTCAGGGAGTTACTATAAACATCTGAATGCTTGAAAGAGTAGAGAAGATGTGATAACATGGGATTTCACATAGGCTGGAGGTGCAGCAAGACTCAGTTAGGAGCACATTTATAAGGCAGTGAGAGGAAGAGAGAATATTTGAAACAGAACATGTGATGAACCTTTTGGTGTCTGTCAACAATCTGGAATTCTCATTTTCGGGATCTCTGGTCAGGAGAACAGCCTCAGAATGCCTCCATATGTTCCTTCACTATTTTTTTTTTTTTAGATTTGGGCACCTGTTGGATTTTAGCTTTAAGGGATTCAATGGGAAAGAGGACATAGTGCTCCCATTCCACTCAGCTGACCTATGCTTGGCTCAGGTTCTGTTATGCCCACTTCACTCTGCTCTTTCTTCTTAAACATGCTGAGATGATTGACTCTCATGGACACTCAACCCAAAGAATCCTGGTAGAGTGGACATTAAGTTGTAGGGATCATCACCATGGTTCAATCTTGAAATATTTCCATTAATAAAATGTTTAGCACATTTTGTGCAGAAGTCAAAAGCCACAGTAGTAGAGTCTTGTGGCTTCATCCTTACCCTACAGCTGGCTTTCTTCCAGCATTTCAGCTCTTGGCCAGCAGACTGCAGTGGTGATGGTTGAGTGATTAAGGTGGAAGACAAAGTATGTTATTGGCCTCTTTTGTGCTGCCTCCTACTTTCACCCCACCACCTTCACATTGAAAATGGGCTCTGGGTCTACCAGTTGGCAAGTATGCTAGTTTTAAGGTTAGGAGTGGGAAAACATAATTTTCCTGGCCTTGGAGGTAGTGATGGAGGACAGTGCTTCCAGTTTCTTCTGCAGGGGGTCTGTTGAACAAACAACACCACTGGTGGGGAGCATGCTCAAGTAGTCATTTTGGCTTCCTAATATGTATAGACTTGGTGAACATTAGAACTTAAAGAGTTTTATAAGTTACTCTTTAGTAAAAATATTTTTTTGAGAAAAAAGTAAGGTTTTATTTAGGGTTATATAAAACCAAAGCACAGTTGTGAAAGTTGGTAAAATTTAGTATTGATTTCTTCTCCACTTTTTCCCAGCAGCTTTTGCTCTAATTCTTATATTCATTTGACAGAATTTATTGAACATCTACTTTGTGCCAGAAGTATGTTGTTTCTAGAGATGTAATTGTGAATAAAAGCAGACAAAGTTTTTGTTAACTAAAAGCTTATAAATTGGTGCAGTAACTTAGAAACATTTTAGGACATGATCCATAGTAAGAAATTTATTGATATTTTACTTCCAGACTCAATATATGTGTGTTCGTGTGATACATCACACACCTGAAAAATAGTTCCATAAGACATTTGTGCAAAAAGATGCATTCTGGACCCTCCCTGGTGGTGAAGTGGGTTAAAACACAGCACTAAGAAGCTAAAGTCACTTCAGCATGAGTTAAATTTCCTCCCCCCAACCCCAGGTGATCACATGGTGTGGCAGACCTCTCCTGACCTGCCTGCTGCTCCCCTTAGCTCCCCTTTGTCGATCTGCCTATTCTGCTCCCCACTTTGTCTCAGATGAATCCTCTCACTGCCCCTACACTTCTGGCCTGTAACCCAGTTCTGTATGCATAAATAAATAAATAAAATCTAAAAAAAAAATTTGCATTCTGATCTATTCTGTTCTGTTTATTCTATAAAAAATAGTTTTGGTTGTAGTGGTAGTTTGAAAAACACTGATCTAATATTTCTAGTATCCATGACTACATTTTTTTTTTGTATCTGAACTCTTTTATTTTTATTATAATATTTTATTTTTGTGTAATTTTTTGCCTTTTTCCATCTCAGTTGTAATCCCCATGGGCTTCCCATCACCAGTTCACCAGTGTGCCATCACCATAGTCCCATGCACTATCCCATTCTCCACTCCACCCCTGTAGAATGCCATGACTACATTTTTATGTACTAGGGTTTGTTCCTGCTGTTTTACATCTTTGGATATCAGAGATTTTCATGCTAGGCCTTCCCTGGGATGCAGCTTTCTTCTCTACTAGTTAAAAACACTAAATCTAAAGGTGCCTCGTATAGTCAAATAAAAAGATTTTTATATTTGTAAAAATTTTGTGCTCCTTCTTTTCCAGGGTCTAAAAACATTAGTTTCATGTATTTCATCAAGTTGTCTAATTATTTGTTTGGATGGCAAGTCCATAGTCTCTAAAAAATTGCTTTTACATTGTTTTTGAAAATATCTAATTTTTCCCACATGTATTTCTAAGTCTTTCTTACTCCAAGGTTTTACAAATGTTCCTATGTCTTATTATGTGGGTCTTTAATATTTCCTAGTACCTTGAATTCATCTGGAATTAATTTTGGTGGAATATGTGAGGCAGGGAACTAGTTTTCTTTTTTGTCAATATCTGAACATTTGTCTTTAAAGTTTTTAAAAATATGTGATACTATATATATGTATATATACATAGCCATTGAAGTTTTTCAGAACTTTTATCTTAAAAATGTATAAACTCCTAAGTTCACTACCACATTCTAGCACCTAGTATAGTGCCTTGTGTATGGTAGGCATTCAGTAAAAATATACTGACTAAACGAATGAGTTACTAATTTTTTTTATTTATGTGTTCTTCTGTCTCCTTAGTTTCAGTTTATTTGTGGGTTTTTTAAATTATTATATTAGTTTACTTTTACATATTTTTGTGCATTTTTTCATCTCAGTTGCAATCCCCTTGGGTTTCCCATCACCAAATCACCCATGTGCCATCACCATAGTCCAGTGCATTTCCCTCCCCCCACTGGAGTTATTAATTTTATATACGGTAATTTTGATAGCAAAAGGTTGAATTTCTTAGCCTACTCTATCAATATTTTTTTATGATTTCTTCCTTTTCTTTTCATCTCCAGAGAATTTTATTAATAATGTTCTTATTTTAGGGTAGTTTTTTAAAGTTAGGACAGAGATTACACTCAAATATACATTAGTCACATTTTTAATTAGATAACTCATGACTTTTTTCTGAATCTGCAAGTATACTATGCTTCATGCATCAGAATTTAAAGCAGTATTTTGCATATATTTAGTTATTACACTTTACTGTTACTATATCAAGAGTATGGAAATTCTTGCAAAAAAATAACTTTCAATCTATATTGGGCTCTTCAATTTAGAAGCCTGATTGGTGAATTGTATTTCATATGCAAAAAGTTTTCAGTCATTCACATGGCATATAAAGTTACCTTACAGAATGGAGGCAGACCCCAAATTACATTGACTCTTACTGCTATGAACAGCCTGTGAATTTAACTGAACCCCTGTGAGGACAGCATGGAGGAATGTGGTGGGGTGTAATGGAGGAAATAGGAGGGATATCCCTAAGAGCCAGGACCAGCATACCCTGACCTGGCCTGCTGAAGAATGCCCCAAAGCTGGGCTTTCTGCAAGGGAAAGTTATTTGTGCATGTCCTGTTAAGTGCTCAGGCTACTGACTGTCCAATACTAATGTAATTGTAGTGATTAAACGTTTCAGAGATGAAAATTACGTATTTTAATTTTAAAGTTTGACTTTATCAGAATCTCATCAAGTAGGGCTCATTTTGAGAGACCTATATTCTCAGCTTTACAAGAAAAATGGTGTGGTTGACATTTCTTGAGCTCTACACCCATTAATTTATTTACTTGTTTATTTTAAAATATTTATTTATTTATGCATACAGAACTGGGGTACAGGCCAGAGGTGCAGGGGTGATGAGAAAATTCACGAGACAGAGTGGGGAGCAGAACAGACTCCATGAAGTACACTGCTGAGGGGAGCAGTGGGCAAGACAGGAGAGGTCTGGTGTACTATGTGGGTCACCTCCAGAGCAGGGGATAGAACTCACACTGAAGTGGCTCACTTGCAGTTCTGCATCCTAACCTGTTGTACTACCAGGGAGGGCCCTACACCTATTACTTATTTTTAGTATTTATTGTTTATTTCAGTATTTGTATTAGACCTTAATCTTTATTATTTTTCATTTTTGAACTTTCCCATTGTGCCTAAGTCAATTCCTCAAGCTTTACAATGGCTCAATAAATACTTAATCGCTTATTATTTATACTGTTGTCATTTCAAATGGAAATTGAAGAATAAATACCCTATAAGTCTTAACATTTTATGAACCTGGTTCTCTGAGGGGCATAGCCCATGTGATGTTAACTAAATATTGTATTTCCAGAAAAGAGTAATAATAACATTTTATTTTTAGCTAGTATAACAAAAAAATAAATACTCCTTTCTAAAAAAGTAACATAGTCTTAAGCTTTCCAGTAGAAGAGAGTAGTTTCATTATCTCAAAGCTAATGAACAATCATTAGAGTAATCAGTACATACTGTTTAGTAGTATTCTTTTTTTTTTTTTAAGGTACGGGGAAAACAATGGTGATGGACATGTTTTATTCTTATGTGGAAATGAAAAAGAAAAAACGAGTTCATTTTCATGGTTTCATGCTAGATGTACACAAAAGTAAGTTAATGATCTGAAACAATGTGATTTTAAGCGGGCAAACTCTACAAAACAGTTTTCCTCATCTCTTAATAGTCTTAATTTTTAAAAATATCAGATTTTTGTATAGGTGAAAATTTATTTGGTTTCATGTAATTTATGCTACATTGAAAAGTAATGTGTCCCAAGTTTGTCCTAAAGACAAATGTAGTATTTTCTAATTAAAAAAACTTAAGGTGGCTAAATCAAGCTCATGCACTTTGTATTTCTATTGAGGACTAATAAGAAGTATTAATAACTCAACTGTTTCAGGAAGTTATCCTTGATCAAGTTCTTTCTTTTGTGTCACCCATGGATGTAGACAATTAATTTATATGTGCATGTATTTGTGCATTTATGATGGGTAGTGTTCTTATGTATTTAATTTTTGCATTATTTTTCTAGTAGTTCTACTGTAACCTTCCCCCCAACCCTTGGAACCACTGTATTTTTCTTCTAATAGTTCTAGCATTTAGAACACTTATAATAATTGAAGTGGAACTAGCTTTAGTGTATTAGCTTCATGACAAGGAAACATCTTGATTAGGTCCCACATAGGACAGGTCACATACTCTAGATGATCCTTGAAATCCTCAGGACTAAGATCCATCTACCTGTCCATCCTTCTGGCCCCCACCTAGTGAGCTTCTATCACTCCATCACCTTTGAAGTGATAGAGAGTTGAGGTGGGATGACCACTAGGTGACCTTATAATTATGGGATGTAATCATAAGTGAGCAACTTATTTTGAGGCAGAGAACATACAACCAATTTCAGTAATCACATTTGGTTGTATATAAAATTTAAACTTGATATTTCTGTTCACACTAAAGTTTCATTAGATTTTAAAGTGGTATAGTTATCAGCAGTCTACTATTAATGCAAAGTTTGATTTCATTTCATCCATTTAAGGAATACACCGCCTTAAACAGAGTTTGCCAAAAAGGAAAGCAGGATTCATGGCTAAATCGTATGATCCAATAGCTCCTGTAGCTGAAGAAATCAGCGATGAAGCAAGTCTCTTATGTTTTGATGAATTTCAGGTAAGATAGAAATTTGTTCATAGATGTAGAATATGTTGAGTGAAGTATGGAGATTCAATTTTGGCTCTGATTTTATCATTGTTTTATTAATTGATTTGGCAGATTGTCTCTATGACTTTAATTTCATTATCTGGCTCAGGGATTGACAAATTATGGTCTGCATAGGTCAGGACTGGTGCATCTATTTTTGCATGGCCAGTGAGAAAATGATGATTTTTATATTTCTAAAGAACCTTTTATAAAATGAAAAACAAACAAAAACAGACATACATGTAGCTTGCAAAGCCTAAAATATTTATTGCCTTGCCAGCGTATAAAAGGAAAGGTTTGCCCACACCAAAAGTCTAGTCAATTTTCTCTATACCACAGAGATAATGGAATGATACAAAATTATGTCTTTCAGGTTATTTAAAATTATTCTATAAAAAACAAGTGATTCACCTATCTCATTGAAACCTGAACAAGGGGAGGAATTGTCCTAGTCAAACTTTTAAAGTTTCTTCTGGTTTTGGTATTCTTTGCAATTGTATGTTTGAATTGGTAGTAAGTTATTTCCTGATTTTTATTTCTTATGAGAGAAAGTAAATATGTCATGTGGACCAACACTATGTCATTTGCTTAATATGCATCTTGCCTTGTACACAGTGCACTATGACCACCACCAGTAGTACTCTAGGTTAAGAATTACTTCCTCTTCATTTGACTGCTTTCTTTAGTAGCTCTGAAATGTAACAGTTGCAATTTATATAATGCTTATTATAAGACCAATTGATTATTGGAATGAAACCAGAAGAATCTACAAGTATTAACTGGAAGCTTAAAAATAGGACTTCACTATATTGTAAAAATTAAATATTATTTTAAAAAATAAAGCTATTTTCAGAAGAAAAATAATTAAATTAGGACTTCACACTAAAAGCTTTGAAAAATATCTTTGGAGATAAGTTCAGAAATGTCTGTCGCTGATTGCCCAGGATCAATTCTGGGCAACCTTAATAGAAAACTAACATTAGCTGTGTGCCTCCTCTCTGGTAGGCCTGGCAATTCACACATCTCATTTCAGCCTTGCAACATATTTATGATGAAATGAAGGAATTGTCCTAGTGAAATTTAAAGTTTCTTCCATTATCCGTGTCATTCATAATTGGTTTGATGTTTATTTGTTTACTCACCATCCTCATTGCCTTAAGAGTCTTCTTCCTATCCCTTGGGTTCCCTCTCTGTCGCATGGTTAAATGGACCATACCTGGGTGTCCATCCTATAAGTAGCCAGTTCATGAGTTTTAGTTCAACACCTTTGACTTGTATGGTGTGACCTGGGGGTTGGGTCAGTCATATTATTTATTTCATGTATTTGAATGAAAAGTCACCAAGGAAAGCTATCTTTATATAGGGACAGGAACATGAGTCATAGGATGTTGCTAATTATATTAAGGGAAGGAGCACAGTAAGTCCTCACTTAACATCATGGCTGGGTTTCTAGAAACTGCCTATTTTAGCCAATTAAAAAAAAAAAGATTCGGCCCTCCCTGGTGGCGCAGCGGGTTAAAGCACTGCACTGAGAAGCTAAAAGCCACTTCCGCATGAGTTCGATTCCCGCCTGCCTCGGAGGTGACTACATGGTGTGGCAGACCTCTCCTGATCCGCCCGCTGCTCCCCTCAGCAGTGTACTTTGTCGATCTGCCTGTTCTGCTCCCCACTCTGTCTCTGGTGAAGCCTCTCACCGCCCCGAGCCTCTGGCCTGTACCCCAGTTCTGTATGCACAAATAAATAAATCTTTAAAAAAAAAAAAGATTTATTTATTTATTTATTCATACAGAACTAGGGTACAAGCCAGAGGTGCAGGGGCAGTGAGAGTCTTCACCAGAGACAGAGTGGGGAACAGAACAGGCAGATAATCGAAGTACACTGCTGAGGGGAGCAGCGGGCCAGTCAGGAGAGGTCTGATGAGTAAGGTGGGTCAGCTCCAGGTGGGAACTGAAATCGCACTGAAGTGGCTGTAGCCAACTTGTAGTGCTATGTCCCAACCTGTTTCACCACCAGGGAAGGCCCTATTTTAGCTAATTTTACCATGGACAAAGCGATATAAACTGTTAAATACCTGGGGCATATTTCTGGTCACAAACACACCCTGAACTTCTAAATAAAAATCCCAAACACTCTAATAACAGATATTTTGTATTCCTCGTTCATTTTCCAATCTGCTTATTCCAGGTAAGGGTCATCGGTGGCCAGAGCTTATGCTGGCAGCCCAGGGAGCCCGGTGGGAGTGAACTGTGGAGAGGATGCCCTTCCATCTCTAGCACCACATCCTCCTCCACCCCATCACTCCCTCTCACACATACACTGGATAATTGAACCTAACATGCACATCTTTGGGATGTGGGGGGAACTGGAGTAATTACATACAGACATGGGGAAATGTGCTAAGCTGAGAAATTAAAATTTTTCCTTGTCAGTGTTGTAACACTGGATGAAAAACGAGGAGCTGCTTTCCTAGAAAGCTGCTGAGCTCACTAGAACTACCTCTAATCCCAGATCACTCTTCAGTTTAGTTCCCTGGAGGTGCTATCAGTGTTGGTTCCATCCTGGAGTCTCAGATAAACCTCTTTTCTTTAGTTGAATCTCCTACACCTGTTTTTCCTCAGTCATGCTGAGAATGCAGCTATTCTACTCATGATTTTCCTGTCTTCTGTGTCAAGAGAGATTTCCCTATGCTTATGAAAGAGAAGTACGGTGAGGAAATATCACCTGTCTTAATAGAAAAATCTATTACCTTCAATGGAAAGAGAATTACCCAATGGAATAAAAACCAAGAATAAGGAGATGAGTTGCTTTCTAGAATGCTTCTGGCTGCAAGTAATAGAAAATTCAATTTAAAAGGGCTTAAACTCTCAGGGGAGGGGGTAATTGGTATACCAAATAGCATCATTACCCTGTTCAAAACTTCCTGCTTCCAGAGTATAATGGACCAGGCGAAAAAATAACAAAAATAATGAACAACCATATACCAGAGACTTTTTGTGGGGGTGGAGTGGGGAATGGGATCAAAAACAGGGGAGTGGGGGAGAGAAATGCACGGGATTATGGTGATGGCACATGGGTGATTTGGTGATGGGAAATTACAATTACAATCCGCGGGGATTACAATTGAGATGGGAAAAAAAATGTAAATGATGTAAAAATAAACTTTTGTATAAAAAAAATAAAAGTATCTAGGCAACCATAAAAAAAAAAACAAACTTCCTGCTTCCTTTCTGACCTTGTCTCTTATACTTTCATCCTTAACCATTGCTCTCTGTTAGATCTTATTTCCTTCCTAGATTAGGGAACCCTAGTTAATATTGGGTATTATACCAATGCTTCTTTCCAACCAGGGCTCTGAAAAAAATATGTGCGGAGATGACAAAATCTGACCAAATACTACATTGATTACTCTTAGTTGATCCCAAATTTGAGGGTAGAATTCTATTATATCAGTTGGCAATGTGGGAGACCCTCCTCCTTTCAGCAAAGTTGGCATGAATGTCCTAGAATGAAAATGTTAATAGTCTTGCTCTTTTATTTCCTATTTGATTCCAAACTTGAATTTTGGAGTTTACTACTGGATGCAAGGAAAGGCGAATGTCTGCATATACCCAATGCTAAGAAGAGCTCGAGAAACAGAGAGAAGAAAGGCAAGCATGTGTTCACTGAGGGCAGACATGACCACTGGGCAGAGCATGGATTGCCTAGTTTCAGTATACTGACTGTCCCTGCTAATCTTTTTATTTTTTTAAAAGATTTATTTATGCATACAGGACTGGGGTACAGGCTAGAGGTGCAGGGGTGGTGAGAGGATTCACCAGAGACAGAGCAGGGAGCAGAACAGGCAGATCTACGAAGTACACTGCTGAGGGGAGCAGCGGGTGAGTCAGGAGAGGTCTGTTGCACTATGTGGATCACCTCCAGGACCAGTTATCTAACTCTCACTGAAGCAGCTGCTGCAAGCTTGCAGTGCTGTGCCCTAACTCATTGAGCCACCAGGGAGGGCCATGTCTCTGCTAATCTTAAAGGAACTTCTCTAGCACATCAACACTGGAGTATTCCAAGTCCAAATCTCTGCTTACTCCCTTTCCTAAAATCCAAGAGGGCAAAAGGATGTCCCAGAATAGCACTGACCAACACTCTGATTCCCAGCATCCGCACACTTTAGAATAAACAAGTAGACCCTTTACACTGGGTTTCTTTCTGCATGGAACCGGGCAGAGCATGGATTTCCTAGATACTCTCGAATCTCTCTCTCATTTCTTCAGACCTTTCTTCAGTTATCTCCTTGACCAGACCTATACCTACACCCTGTTTAAAATTGGGATTTGCTATTGACCCTAACATTTCCAGTGACCCTCACCTGCCTTTTCTTTCATAACATACGTTACCTTAAAAGCAGATTTTTTTAAAATAGATATTTCTCCTCAGGGATGTAAACTTAAAGGCATGGCTCTTTGTTTTGCTAATTGATGTGTCTCAAATATCTAGAATAGTGCCAAAGACTCAGTCATGAGTAGTAATAGGAGATGAATAACTTTTATTACCAAATATGATAACTACTACTTCTTTTATATATAGTAACCCACATTTTTTTTGTCAGCATACTGAATTATCTTAACATTTGTGTCCAATTAATAGATAAAAATGGTATCTCATTGTTTTAATTAATACTATGGTTGAATTTTTCCTATGTTTATTTACTAGTAACAGTCTATTTTTTAACTGTCTCTTTGAGGCAATATCATTGTTTATTGGAATGTGAATGTTTATATTCTACTGATATGTGTATTCTGTAATAATATTAGCTACTGTTATATTAAGTCCTTTCTTTGTGCCTGTGTTCTTAACTACTGTGCATCAATCTATGGGCAAAATTCTATACAGTTATATATAAATAATACGGAATTATGCTAACATGTATACCATACATAGACAATGGTCATAGTTAACATTTTTGAGGGCTTACTATATGCATCATAACAAATATGCAAGGTAGATGTTACTTACTGACATCATTGTATTGATGAAGAATTCAGTGTCAGAGAGGTTAAGTAACTTGTCCAAGGTCACCCAGCTGGGAAGTAAGTTTAAATCCATCATCTGTACTTTTATTCATTAGTATTAACAGTTTTGTCGCTATTCTCCTTGACATGTGATGTTAAACCTACTCTATAATACATCGCTGATTTACTAGAAAATAATTGTTTAGGCACTTTATTCTTAACAATAGCATGTTTACAGTCACTACTTTTAAAATTGAGTCGTATTAGTTGTCTTGATTTTTAATTTGTTATTGGTCTTTTGTTGGTGTTACTATATTTATTTTACTAGGGAGATGAATGGGAATTATTGCTGCTTAAAAACAAGCATATATTCTTGAATTGAGGGGGTCTTTAAGATTATGTTTTGGTAGTATTCAGCTTTTATACTTGTGTAACGTGTTTCTCATTAGCTTTGACATTTTTACTAAATGTAGCATTGCAGTTTCACTTGTGGTATCAGATACACTATTTGCTTGAGAAATGTGTCTCGGAAGATTGTTTTTATCTATTTTAGTTGCTGAAATAAAGGAATAGCTTTTCTTCAAAGTTTTCTTTACGGTTTTCATTATGTCCTCCTTGAATAATTATGTTTCTGTTAAATGGTATGTGATTCTAAAGGTATCAGAATGCTAAAGGAAACCAATTTTTAGAAAAGGTTATTTATTCTCTCTTTTTAGGGCCATTGGATAGATGTTTACTAATATGGACAACCCCTTCCCCAAGCAAATAATTCTGATGAGCAGGATATAATGCAAAATTCTCCTCTATATGCTATCAATATCATTTAAAAAATAGTTTTGACCATTTTTATAAAACAGGAAAGCTATTAAAAACTGCTAATAAAAAATAGGTGCTTATTTTTGTGCTAATACTAATTACTGATAATGCATGCTTATGTTTGTCACTCATTACATGGCACTGTACCAATCAGTGGATGACTGAGACTCAAGCACTTACACATGTAAATTAGCCATTAGATTTTTTTCTTTTTTTCTTGAGTCATAATGGAAAGCAACTCTAGGTCATAAAAAATCTTTTCTCTTTAATGCTAATGAAATGTCTCCACTCTCTGTATTAGCACACTACCCTTATTGGTAATCTGTAGCCTCCTCTTTTGTTCCTGGTGGTAATGAAAGGCTGGGTGCTGAAAAAGCCCGCTCTCCAAGAATGTGTGGCCAATTGTCTTCTGTTCACTTATACTGTAAAATTACTGTTCCCCAGCAAAGCTGAACAAGTGCCGGGACAAGATCAAAAGAGTGTACGCTGGCACTCGGCTATACCAGGTGACTCCTGCTTTATTAATTAGCCATAGCTTCTCCAAGTTAATTTACTCTGATAGAGCAAAAACATTCCGTAACACAAAAACAGCAAATTATAATTCAATCACAAGTCTTTATTGTTTGCTATCCTCATTTTCAGTTTAAACCTTTGCACTTCACTCTAAGCTATGTCCCTTTACTTTACTGTTCGGTAGGCCACAAAAGCTTAAAATTTTATTTTTTTAAAAAAACATTGGTGATACAGTCAAATGACAATTTCTTATTCTCTAAAATTGGGTTAAAGTCATTGAATTGGAAATCCAATTTAGAAATGCAGTTGCTTCTAAAATTTGCAAGCTTGTTTTGTCCTCTCACCAGAAATGCCACTGGTTCTTAAACATTTGAAAGACTTTCTCTGTGAGTGTTTTTGCAGAAGCAAAATTTGACAATAATATGAAACACTAAATTAAAATAATATAAGTACCACTTTCCTTTATATTTTAATCACTACTTTGGAGTTTCTGAAGTCTTCTTAATGTAAGGAATCATTAGTCATTTTTTAACAGATGTTTTAAAGTTATAGTCAGAGACAACAACAAAAAGATCTTTATGTCCCTACTTTCTGGTTATATTTTGTTTTGTTCAGGTGGAAGGAAGTAAACTTTTGAGTATGATTTCAGTTGTACAGAGAAAACTGTCTTAGACCTGTGCAGCCCAGGTTGTTGTGAATTGTTATAATCATCTAGTTGGTAACCTTTAATATTTTACCTCATTTGAGAGACTTCTACTAGTTTCTATATATTTTAACATGGCTTAAAAATATATGTTGTGAATATAAAGCAAGTTTTATTGTGATTATCTAAAATGTACTATTAAATAATGATCAAGGTGGCTTGACATTGGGAATACCTAAAAACCCACATTTTAATATTCATTATATTTGCATAATACATGGAAATTGCAATAGTTAATATCAACCTTTTACTATATTTATTTTTAAGTCAGCTTCCCTCTTTAGTTGCTGTATTTCTTTTGTATTTTTTAAAAACCTTTTAAAATGTTATAACTAAGCTTATTAATTGTGGATTAGAAAAATAATTTTACAGAAGATCAGTAGTTACGATGATAACTTAGATGACAGAGGTTTATCTGCATCATGCATTTCTGGTTTGCCAGAAGTTATTTTTTTTTAAAGCACAGTATTAATCATTCTTACAAGTTTTTATTTTTGAAATTTTTTGGGTAGAAGCAATATTTGTGTTTGCGAAGGTTAGCAGAGGCTGGCTGTGCTGGAAGTGACTGCAGTGCCTTTTGATTATTCATGGACAGTAATAGAAGGCACTTAAAAAGAACAATGAAATTGCTTATTTTTGTGATGGACCATCTGTTGAATTGTTTTGTGCAACAATTGCACAATAGTATCTATGTCATATCATTCTATTTTCAACAGCAGCTGATTATGTCTCACTGGCTACTTGTCCTTATTTCTAAAGTCCCATGACTATTTAAAGTCACCTTTCCAGAGACCTTTGCCAGAAAGGTATTAGAAATCTCAAATAGTCTATCTATTTTTCTTCTTTTTTCCCTCCTTTTTTTTTGTTGGGGGTTGGGGTGAAGGTGGGGTGGCTGTTAATAGGAATAGGAGGGGGGAATTGGTCATGTTAGTTCTAATTAATTGGATTCCTAAATGTTTAGAACAATTATGTGTGCTTTCCACCTGTAGTTCTATAAATGAAGTTAACACAGAACCACTTGATAATTTGCATGGAAACGATAAGCTTGCACAAAAAGAAAAAAGTCAAGTTTAAAAGACTTTTATGCAGTCTTTCGTGCTTTTAATTATCTGTTTTTTTTCTTCATGATAATTAGAATTTTTCTCTTGGAATGCACTTCCATCTAAAAAAAAAGAGCCATTAGCAAATTTGTTAGAACAGAAATGAAATTAAAATAAAACAAATGTGTTGCTGTCCATAGGTCACTGACATTGCTGATGCCATGATTCTGAAACAGCTTTTTGAAAATCTGTTCAAAAACGGGGTCGTCGTTGTGGCAACATCCAACAGGCCACCGGAAGGTAAAAACAAACACTGTGCTAGTCTCATCCAATTAGGTGGTGGAAACTAACAAGCTTTTAGAAATCCATAATTTAGGATTCATTTTATTGTGTTAATAAGCCTGATAACTTTGCTTATTATTAATTTTATAAATTAATCTGAAAAATCAGTGTTTTTTATTTGAAAAAAGTTACATTCTTAGTTAGATAAATTCAGGTGACCTGTGCTTGATGCACTTGCTGTTTGTCTGATTATTCATATGTGCATATCAAAAAATGGAAGCCTTTTTACTGTTTTGGGGGGGGCTGTAAAAGAAATTCAGTGAAATGAAAGACAAAACTTGTAATTAAATATTAGAAAAAGTCTTAAAGCTTGCTTCTGTAAGTAGTTTAATTGACCATTTCTACAACAGCACTTGTAGCTTATTAGGAAATGATTTAAGAGTTAAAATACAAGTAATGTTTAGATAAAAACAAGAAGTTTAAAATCATGTATTTTTCAGTCTTTAATGTGGTCAATTGAAGGTCTTACTAACCAAAAATAATACCTTATGCATTCTTAATGTTAGCATTTTCCTTCCCCCGGCTATCTGACTCAGTGTTTAACTCCTGCCAGTCTTTCCTTTAAAGATACTTTGGATGTATTTATTTCACTACTTGAAGCTACACCCCATCCTGCTTCTTTTCTGTACTGGCTATTTTTTTTTTTCCTGTACTACTTGTGGACCCATTATGTAATTTACTAATTTATTATATTTATGTGTTATTGTCTGTCTCCTTCTAGAATGCAGTAGCTTCATGAGAGCAGAGGCTTTTTTTTTCTGTTCACAGATGCTTTCTAAGCACTTAGAGTGTAATGCTTTTGCGCATAGATTCATCTCAGTCGTGGAATAATATTAGTCTTAGAAAATTAGTTTTAGATTAAATGTTGAATGAGTGTATATTTTAAAAGAATCTTTATGGCTACAATACTGAGAATAGACTGAGAAGTGGAGTTTTGAGGTTGGAAGTAAGGAGATAATTTAGGAGGTAATTCCAACAATTCTTAGCTGGTGAGAGCGACCTGGATATATTCTGGCTGTATTTTACAGGTTGAACCAAAAAGGTTTACTGATATATAATGAATGTGTAGGGCATGAAAACAGAAAATGGGATCAAGAATGACTCAAAGGTTTTGGCCCTAGCATTTGGAAGAATGAAGATGCCAAGATGTGAGTTGTCTTAATAAGGTTAAAAACTAAGCCCCTTACTCTTTGCCCCACAGGTATGTTTGGGAGGCTTGAACAGATAAAGGCATTATCTACCTTAGGGACAAGGCCATAGCACTGACCACCATGACCAGAAAAACCAGCCCAGTTCCAGGAATGCAGAAGTAGAGGCTAAGACATGTTTTATGTAAAAGGCCAGAGTTGGGACCAGACATCCCAGCAGATAACTGGTGCAGACTGGTGCCCCAAGTTAGAAAGTCCTTGAAAATAGTGTATAAAAGAGCCTCAGATCCTCCTCTGGGCATGGACTTCTCCCATCTCACCCTCTGCTTCTCTTAGCAAATCTACTTTTTCTTTTCTCCACTCTGTCGCTGGCAAATTCTTTCATCCCCATCCATACCTTTGACCTTGCCCCAGTGTTTTTCCCAACCACATGGAGAATTACAAGGAAGTATATTTGGGTAGGGAGATGGAGGTAGGGGATTTTATATATATTCTATAATATGTAAGATAGATGCATGTAAGAATTTGTATTTCAATAGAAAAATTTGGGCTGGATATATGAATTTCAGAGTTATCAGTCTTGAAGCTGAAAGGAGCAGCCTTTGAGGTAGAGAGTGCATCAAGAGAATGTCAAATGAGGGGGGAGAGTGATTGCCTTTTTCAATGACACTAGGAGGTAAAAATGAGGTTGAGAATTGACCAGTGGAATTGGAGGAATGGAGCTCACTAGTAAATGTGACAGGAGAACTATAATAGTGTGAATTTATTTTTAAAATAAGCCATGTCACATTGATGATATAATTGAATATGTAATATATGAGTATACCTAGTTCTTACTATATGAACTACTGTCAACCTAGGTTTTATTCATTATGTACATGTATATTTGGTTTCTTTTACTTCCTGTTACATTTTAACTTACTAATTTGTTTTAGTTTACCGATTTTTATTAACATATTTTGAAATATGATTCTAATGTAAATTATATTTAGCTATGACTGCTATAACATTTATGAGCTCGGTAATCATGCTTTTCTATATATTCAGCTCTTCATTGATTAAAATTATAAATAGGATAGAACTGAGTTTAGATGACTTATTTTAAGTAATCAATACTTTTGGATCCAGTAACTCAAACAACAATTATATCTAATCTGCTACATTAGAAAATAATGATGAATTATTTTTTTAATGTGCTTACTAGAGTCCATATAATGTTATATAGTAATTCTTGTGATTTTTCTAGTAATAGCAACCCTATGAGCCAAACATGAGCTTTCCCCCTTTTTTTAGTGATTTATTTATTTATGCGTATAAGAGCCAGGGCATAGGCCAAAGATGCAGGGGCAGGGAGGCATTGAGAGGATTCACCAGAGACAGAATGAGGAGCCAAAAAAGTGGATTCAAAGAAATACACTCCTGAGGGGAGAAGAGGGCAGAACAGGAAAGATCTGCTGTGCCATGTGGGTCACCTCCCTGGCCAGGGATCGAACTCATGGTGCAGTGGCTGCAGATAGCTTTATAATGCTGTGCTTTAACCCCTTCCATCACAAGGGAGGGTCCCAAACATGAGCTTTTTAATTTTAGATTATCTATCTTAGTGAAAGTGAGGCTTAACTCTATGCTAGGTGCTTTGTTGACTTAGCAGTGTCATCAGAATTATCTTTAGCTATTAGGCATCAAGCTGTGTTTATAAATAGCAAGATATCAGAACAAGATTGGAGTCCTCCTCTAGCAAAGACTGCTAAGAAGATAATTGTAGTTGGATTCTTGGGGAACTACAGAATGACAAATTGATGAGGGACAACTATGGGAAGAGGTGATGGAACATTTTGGAGCTCATTGCTTTATAGGAGTGATCCATTTGGTTTGGTAATATTTTGCTGAGATATTTGTACTTTTATGTGCATCAGAGATACTGTAATTTTCTTTGTTTATAATGGTTTGGCATCAGGGTAATGTTAGCATCAAAATTGTTTATATTTTCTTTTGTGTATTTTTTT
>NW_004567102.1:51249863-51286309 GCF_000260355.1 Condylura cristata
AGGCGGCAGGCGGGAATCGAACTCATGCGGAAGTGGCTTCAGATTCTCAGTGCTGTGCTTTAACCCGCTGCGCCACCAGGGAGGGCCTCTTTTGTGTATTTTTTTAAAAAGATTTATTTATTTATTCATATAGAACTGGGGTACAGGCCAGAGATGCAGAGGGTAAGAGGATTCACCAGACAGAGAGGGGAGCAGAACAGGCAGATCAACGAAGTACACTGCTGAGGGGAGCAGCGGATGGGTCAGAAGTCTGCCTCGCCATATGGATCTCCTCCAGGGCAGGCAGGAATCGAACTCATGCAAAAGTGGCCTAAGCCTCTTAGTGCTGTGCTTTAATCTGCTGCGCCACCAGGGAGGGCCCTCTCTTTTGTGTATTTTGCAGTTAAAAACAAATGCACAAAGGTATCATTGAAGCCTGTGTCTTAAATTATTTTGCTTATGTTTTCTTCTATGAATTTTATGGTTAAGTTTTATACATGGTATGAATCCTAATCGTTTGCATGTAGGTTTTCTCTGTATCCCAAGACCATTTACTGAAGAGATTTTGTTTTCTCCAATATATATTATATATTTGGCTCCATTGTCTTAGATTAACTGTCCATATAAGTGTGGGTTTATTTCTGGACTATTAAGTCTATTACATCGTTTTGTGTTTCTGTGTCTGTGTTTTCATTCCAATACCATAGAGCTTTGATTAGTAGAACTTTGTAGTGTAATTCAAAGTCTGGAAGTATGATACCACAATTTTTCCTCATTTTTGACAGAATTGCTTTGATTTTGGGGGATCTTTTGTTGTTGCATATGAATTACAGTAATGTTCTGACTTTTTTTTTTTTTTGAAAATGCCATTGAAACTTTGCATTGGTATGTATATGGCTTTGAGTAAGATAGCTCTTTTATCAATGTAGATTCTTCCAGTCCAGGATCAGAAAACATCTCCATTTCTTTGTTTTCACCATTGAAAATGATGTCATCTGTGGGTTTGTCATATATAGCCTTTGTTATATTGAAGTATGTTCCATCCATCCTCATTTTTGAGGGTTTTTTATCACAAGTGGGTGTTAAATCTTATCCAATGCTTTCTCAGCATCTATTAATAAGATCATAAGGTTTTTATATTTCCTATTGTCGATGTGGTGAATTATGTTGATTGGCTTTTAGATTTTGAGCTACTCTTTTTTTTTTTTTTAAATGATTGATTTATTTATGCATACAGAACTGGGGTACAGCCCAGAGGTGCAGGGGTGGTGAGAGTATTCACCAGAGACAAAGTGGGGAACAGAACAGGCAGATTGATGAAGTACACTGCTGAGGGAACAGTGGGCTGGTCAGGAGAGGTCTGCCGTGCCATGTAGATCACCCGGGGCCAGGGATCAAACTGAGCACTTAAGGAGCTATGACTAGTTTGCAGTAGTGTTGCGCTTTAACCCATTGTGCCAACAGGGAGGGCCATGAGCTATTCTTGTGTCCCTGGAATAAATATTATTTGGTTATGATATATGATTTTTTAAATGCATTATTGAATTCATTTTGGTAAGATTTTATTGAGGATTTTTGCATCAGGGAAATTGATCTGTATTAGTTTTTTTTTTTTTCTGTTGTCTTTGGCTGGTTTTGGTATCAGTTAATATTGGCTTAATAAAATGTGTTTGGAAGTATTCCCTCTCTCAATTTTTTGGAAGAGTTTAAGATGGATAGGCATTAGTTTATCTTTAAAGGTTTGGTAGAACTCACTAGTGAAAACATCTGGTCCTGAATTTTTGTTGGAACACTTTGATTACTGTTTCAATTTCCTTGCTTATAATTGATATGTTCAGATTTACTATTTCTTCTTAATTCAATCTTGGATAGTTTTATATTTCTAAAAATTTGTATATTTCTTCTAGGTTATTCAACTTAGCAGTATTCAAATGTTCATAGATGGTCATCTCTTACGACCCTCTGAATTTCTGAAATGTTGTAAATTCTCATTTTCTCCCAATTTTCTCTTGTGAACCTAGTTAGAGGTTTATCTATTTTGTTTATTTTTTCAAAGATCCAGCTTTGGTTTCATTAATCTTTTGGACAGTCTTTTTGATTCTTATTTCATTTAATTCTGCTCCAATTTTTATTAATTCATTCCTTCTACTTGATTTTGTTTCATCTTTTTCTAGTTCATTAAAGAGAGATACAAGATTATTTATTTAAGTTCGTTCTTGTTTCTTGACTTGGTGTTGCTATTTTTGCTGTGTTCCTATCATTTCTGGTAGGCCGTGTCCTCATTTTAACTCAAGGTATTTTTTAGTTTCACCTTTGATTTCCTCATTAATCCAAGTCATTCAGTAGTGTGTCATGGCATTGTGATCAGAAAAGACACTTGATAAGGTTTCATTCTTCATGAATTTATTGATACTGTTTTGTGACCCAGTGTGTGGTCTATGTCTATGAAGCCCTTATGGTCCAAGTTATTGTTTAACGCTGTTGTATCCTTATTTATTTTCAGTCTGGTTGATATGTCCATTTGTTAAAAAAGGAGTGTTAAATTCCCTACCATTTTTGTGTTGTTGCCAATGTTTGCTTTTTCAGATCTGATACAGTTGCCTTATATTTTTCAATGTTGCTTCATTTGGTAAACATATATTGATGACTCTTCCTGATACTATGTTTCCTTAAATAGTATATGGTAACCATCACTGTCTCTTCTTACCTACCTTTCTTTGGGTCTTACTTGTTTGTAGGATTGTTTTCTAACCCTTATTTTGAACTTATGTTTATTGTTGGTATAGAGATGTGTTTCCTGGAGACAGTGGAAAGTTGAGTTTTGTTTTCTGATCCAACCAGTCATTCTGTCACTGATTGATCAGTTCAGTGCATTTACACTTAGGGTGATTATTGCTATATGAATATCTCCTGTTGCCATTTTGATATTATTTTTCTGGTTCTGTTCTATTTCCTTGTTCAGTCTTCTGTGAATGTTCTTCTCTTTGATTTACATATGAGAGCTCCTTTCAACATTTATTGCAGGGGAGGGCTAGTGTTTATTAATTCTTTTGGTTTGTTTGTCTGTGAAAGTATTTATTTCTCTCTCATATCTGAAGGAGAGTCTTGTAGGAGCTAGTATTCTTCCTGGCAGTTTTCAATATTTGAGTATTTTGAATACATCATTGCATTCTCTCCTTAGATTGGGGTTCTTTTTAATATATGTGGTGCCATTCTGATTAGTATGAGATAATATTGTAGTTTTGACCTGTATTTCCCTTACTAAAAGTGGTGGTGGACATTTTCCAATATACTTATCAGCTTTCTGGATAACCTTTTTATGAATTTTTCTTTCAGCTCTACTGCTTATGTACATATTGGATTGCTTGTTTATTTTAATTGTTGAATTGTACAAACTTTTAATATCTTGGATATGAACTGCTTGTCAGTATAATGTGTGAGCATTTTATCTGATTCAATAGGATATCTACTTATACTTTCTTTCACTGTTGAAGAGTTTTTCAGTCTGAGATAATTCCAATTGTGGATTTATGCTTTCATTTCCCTTGCTGTAAGGGTCAAGTTTCCAAAAACCTCTTTGTCATTGATATCAAGAAATGTCACCTATGTTTTCTTCTGTATATTTCATTTTTGCAGGTTTTATATCTAAATTTTTAATCCTTTGGGAATTTATTTTTGTGTATGGAATTAGAGACTAATCCAAATTTGTTCTTTTCTATATGGCCTTCCTGTTTTCCTTGCACTATATGTTAAAGTAATTTTCCTTTATCCATTGTATGACTATGGCTCTTTTACCATTAAGTATTGATATATATATGGAAAAGCTTTTGATGCTTTTCTATTGATCAAAGTGTTTATCTTGATAATAATATATATATTTTTAATACTGTTGCTATATAGCTTATACTTTAAAGTTATCAATTAAACCTTGATTTCTGTCCTTTTTTTTTGAGCATGCTTTTGTCTTTTGAGGCTTTTAAGAGTTTCACATAAGCTTCAATATATTTTGTTCAATTTCTTTAATGGTTATTGTTGCCATTTTTTAAAAAAAAGATTTATTTATATGTGCATGCAGAACTGGAGTACAGGCCAGAGGTGCAGGGGTGGTGAGAGGCTTAACCAGAGACAGAGTGGGGAGCAGAACAGGCAGATCATCCAAGTACACTGCTGTGGGGAGCAGTGGGCCTGCCAGGAGAGGTCTGCTATGTCATGTGGTCGCCTCCAGGGCAGGCAGGGATCAAACTCATGCTAAAGTTGCTTTAAATTCTTAGTGTAGTGCTTTGACCCCCGTGCCACCAGGGAGGGCCCTATTGTTGCCATTTTGATGAGAATTTTGTTAAATATATGTATTGCTTTTGGTAGATTAGTCATTTTGATTATATTAAGAGTCTCCCTGTCCATGAGCATGAAATGTATGTTATGATCTAAACCCTTTAATACCATCTTGTAATTTTCACGGCATTTGTCCTTCACCTTCTTAGTTATGTTAATTCCTAGGTATTTGATTTTCACTTTTGTGAGGGGGAGCAGAAATTATGAACAGAATTACTTTCTTAATTTCTTTTTCTTCTGGTTTGTTGTTTATATATAAAAATAACAGATTTGTATATGTTGATTTTGAGTCTGTCACTTTATTGTATACATTTGTTTTCAATAGCTTTTGGTGGAATTTTTAGGGCTTTCTATATATAATATTTACAAATAATGATAATTTCACTTCTTTTTCAAATTGAATTTATTTCACTTCTCATTGCTTTAGCAAGAGCCTGTAATGCTCATTTAAACAATTGGTGACAGTGGGTAGGTATCCTTGTCTTTCTCCTCATTTGAAGCCAAAGTTCCTGTTCTTCATAATTAAATATTGCATTGTCTGTAGTTTAAAAAAAAATTGTCTTTGTAATGTATATGTAGATTCCTTGTACTTCCATTTTGTAGTAAATGGATGCTGAATTTTATCAAATATTTCTTTGCATCTATTGATATTTTGTGTTTACTTTTGTTGATATAATGTATTGCTTGTTGCAACCCTGGGATAGATTCCACTTATCCAAATAAGCTCATAATGCTAGTATGTGATTTTAGCAAAATCACTGGTTAATATGGAAAATTCAAGATTTTTATGTACATGTAGCAAATAACTAGAAATGTAATTAAACAACTTTCTATAAATTATGAGACACAAAGTAATTAAAAATTAATCTAGTATAAGACCTCTGTTACCTCTGTACTGCGAACTAGAACACATTGCTGGGAGATATTAAAGAAGATTTTTTAAAAATGGAGTGATATACTATTTTCTTGGATTGGAACATTAAATATTATAAAAGTGGTACTTCATTCCAAAGTGATCATAATCATAAACCTGTTTGCTATTTTTCTTGGATAAAAATATAGCAATTGTTTGTAAATTTTACATGGTAATAAAACATACACTGAATAAGTATAGCTCTGTATATGATATCTATACTATACTACAAAAGGGTTTTACCTTATATCTTAGTTGTGGTCTGATTGTATCTATTAAGCATAGTAAGCGCTGCTAGTCACAGTATGGTTCTGAAAAACTCTGTTAAGTGTTTAGGATTCTTAAAGACTTTGACTCTAAACTAAGGTATATGCCAATTACTGATTGGGAATGCAGAAAATTATTTTTAAAGTGCTGAATATCAAGTTTCTTTATCTTTTAAATAAGATGGAAATATTTATTTTGTAGAATTATGATTATGTACAGTATTTAACAAGTTGCCTGATTCCTAGTCAGTATTATATATGTCTTAATTCCTTTTATTTGTCATTTGTCTTCAGTACTTAACTTCAATGTAGCCATATAGAAGAAATTTGTGAATTTGTCTTAAGTTGAATATAAACTACAGTATGTCAAATGGGAAAATTTAACTAGCTGAATTATCTGAACATTTAGTAAAATGCTGTTTGAACTCCAAGTAGTTTTTTTAAAAAAGAAGCTAAGTAGTTGTTACTGCTTAAATGGTCTAAAGGTGCCATTTTCTTTTCAAAAAATCTTAAAAATAAGAATTAAAGTAAGGCTCTCCTCGAATGGTCAATGAGATTACTTCCCTAAAGCCATGTAATTATTTTGTTAGTTTAAGGAAAACAACTTTTAAAGACCTGTCTTAAAAGTTTTTCTTCATTTAAGCTGATGCGTACTTATATAAGTAAGCATTATTCATCCTGTTAGTTTTGACACTTGTATTTTTAAGGAAAAGATCTGCATAGCCGTGTGAAATTCCAAAGTATTTATGTAGATCTTTGTAATTATTTAAAAAATCCTCTTTGCATGTATTTCATCTGTAAGTATTATTATAGTCATTCACTGTAGAGAATGTAGAGGTCCTTATATCGTTCTTAAAAAATGAATGTCCCATAATTCCAGTACTCTGTATTATCTGACCAAGTGCTCATTTAGCTCTGTTTAGAAATCATTTAAAAATTGTAGGCAAGAAGTTCTGATGAATTTTAAAATAGTATTTAGTAAATAATGACAAATGTTGACATAAATGTATTGTAAAATCTGTATGTCTAAGAAAAATAATATTAACTAATATTAAGAATTTTGGTAGCTGAATAACAGTTCAGAAAATGGATCTATTGCTTTGATAATTAGCATAATATTTGAATTGCAAAATCTTCTCAATATAATGAGTATAGTACTTTTTCACTTAAGTACCTTATAAAAATCTTAAAGGTTTCAAGCCAAAAAAATTCTGTTTAGAATTTTGTTTAGAAAATACTTATCAGAGTATGGAGTTTGAATTATAGAGACTTATAAAGGCTTATTTTTTAAAAAGTTAATCCTCTAAAAATTACACCTTGAAGACTTAGAGGCGTTGTTACTATACTTTAACTTTGCTGATGAGTGAAAATCTTTTAATCAAGAATATTACAAGTGGATCTTTACATTTCTCATTGCCACTAGCCTATAATTCTATAATCGTGTTCTTTGATATTCATTAATGCATGTCTTTTTCCCCAATAAATTTTTAAAAATTATTGATGCATAATAAGTGATACATATTTAAAGGGTACAGTTAAAAAAATTGACACACACACACACACACACACATAAAATCACCATAATCAATACGTTGAACATTTTCACCACACCCAAACTTTTCCATGACTCCCTTTTCATTTCTTTTTTTATTTATTACTTTTAAAGATTTATTTATTTTATGCATACAGAACTGGGGTACAGGCCAGAGGTGCAGGGTGTGAGAGGATTCACCAGAGACAGTGGTGAGCAGAACAGGCAGATCCATGAACTACACTGCTGATGGGAGCAGCGGCGGGGCAGAAGAGCTATGCCCCACTGTATGGGTCACCTCCCTGATGGAGGATTGAACTCACACTGCAGTGGCTGTGATAGCCTCATAGTGCTGTGCTGTAACCTGTTAGGCCACCAGGGAAGGCCCCTTTTAGATTTCTTGCTACCTTTCTTTTTCCCCTTCCCCAGGCAATCACTGTTTTGCTTCCTGTTGTATTTGTTTTCTTTTTCTAGTTTTATATAAAGATACCATGTGTATCTTTGCTTATTTGGTCTGATCTCTTTTCTCTGTATAATTATTTTGAGATTCACTTACTTTGTTGTTTGTGTAACAGTTTATCCTTTTTATTGCTGAGTAATATTTCTTTCTAGAGCTATTTCTACAGTTTATCTATTCACCTAATAATGTACATTTGTACTGCTTCCAGTTTTTGACTTTTAAAAACAAAACTTCAATTTTTAGCTGTTATTATCAAAGCTGCTATAAACAATTTTTTAGAGGCTATTTGGCCACTTACTGGCATCCATGGCTATTAACTCTTAAATTCTTTCTACCTTTCCCAGCAACTTGGTAATTAGGGAAGACTATGAAAATATATAACATAGTAGTCATTATCTTCATTCTACCCATTTGAGGTTTTGTTATAGGGAAGAAAATATTTTATTATGAATTTTGAAATCCTAACAGCCTGACCTTCCTAATATGTTACCTTCCTAATATCCCCAAATAAAAATTTTAAATGTAGTTGAAGTCTCTACACCTTAATTAACATTTTCAAATACTTTCTTCATTGTTATAATGTTATGATGTGTATTTTTCTAAAGAGAATATGTTTTTTAATGATGTTTTATTTCCATAAGTAAATATGGCAGGTGAAGTTGTCAAGTTTTCTCTAAACAAGGAATTAGAGACAGGAGGCATTTATGCAATACTTTAGAAAATTGAGATACAGAATCTGATTTATAGTTTTTATTGCTATGAAAAATTTTTACTGCTGTTTTTTAACTTTTTACTTTTAAAATCTCATTTCTTATACACCTGACTTTTAAAAGGAATGTTTTATGTACAATAACATTTCAACCTCTTGAAAAAGTACTTCTTTCTAAATTTCCACTTCTAAAGAAAATTATACAAAGCTTAAATTTTTTTGTCTCTTTCCACTTATTTGCTCTTGACATTGTGTGTGTGTGAACACAGGTATAGTGTCATACGTATATACATCTATCTATAAGTCACTATTCTAAGATAATAAATATTACTTAGTTATGGTATGTAATTGCTTGAAATTTATAGCCTATTAAAAATGGAGTTTTAATTTTTAGGTAGTTTCTTTTAATGTAAAGTGGCCTTAATGTCAAATATATAACTGTCATAGAAATATGTGCACAGTTCTGTCTACTGGTGTGTTTTAAGAGGCTTATTTTATTATACAGTTCTGGGGTACAGACCAGAGGTGCAGGGGCAGTGAGAGCATTCACCAGAGACAGAGTGGGGAGCAGAACAGGCCAACTGACGAAGTACACTGCTGAGGGGAGAAGCGGGTGGGTCAGGAGAGGTCTGCTGGCCATGTGGATCACCTCACCAGCTGGGGATCCAACTTGCACTGAAGCTGCTGTGGCTAACTTGCAGTGCTGTGCTTTAACCCGCTGCAACCAGGGAGGGCCCACTCTATGTATTCTTTACTGACAACTTTTATTATAGATTGAGAAAGGGAGAATATGGTTTTTCCCCAGTAGAATATTACGAACCTAAGTATTATATACTTTAAAAATATAACCTAATTATTAGGGTTTTGATCATTTATGATATCTCCACTTTTTCTTATGGTTTAAAATTAATTTGATTTAATGTCTTTGGTTTTCTTTTGTGGTTACTAATATTTTTTTCTTAATAAGAATATAGTGACTTTTGTGTGGTCTTGAATAGAAATCAATTTTGGTAACTTTTCTTCTCTTTTGATCCTTCATCTCTTTTATCAAGTGCATTATTTTCAAGTGCAAAATATAAGCTAGCATTATCCTGTAAACTAAATAAAAAACAAATACCTTTTTTTCCAGATCTCTACAAAAATGGACTCCAAAGAGCGAACTTTGTACCATTCATAGCTGTTCTGAAGGTAAAGAAAATCACTTACTTATATTCAGTTATTAATATTGAATGACAAAGACTTATGGGATTGCCATGTCTTACATTCAAACAGAATTTGTTTTGATAATTAAAACACTAACAGAGAATAGAATTTTTTATATGATATCATTAATGTGTACAAAGAAAAAAATTCAAAATATAGTCTAAATTATTGTCTAACTGAAACATTTGGTAGTTTGCATTTTATAAATTTTAATTTGAGATTTGCTCATAAATATTATAGTAGGATGTTTAAACTTATACATTGATTTCTAAAAAAATGTTTAATGTTCCTTGTTTCCTTCAGGTTAATGGCCATTAATATGTTTTGCAGCTATTAAAGTTGCTATTCTAGAGTAGCATTATTACAAAAATATTCTAATATATTTAAATGTGATTGCCATCAAGTTATCATGAAATTATGTCAAGTTGAGGCACATAAATAGTTTAAATATTTGTGTGTATTATCACTGCATAGAGTTTAAAATAGTCTTCATTACAATATGATTAAGAATAAAATTGTCTCCTTTTTCAATGTTAATTTAAAGTAATTTTTACATAATTATTCAGTAATTTTATATTCTACTAGTATTTATTGAGAACCTACTATGTGAAAAGTGCTACATCAGGCACATGAATAATATAATCATGAAATAGGACGGATTTGTTGCTTTTAAATCATTTATCAGGCATATAACATGTGTACTAAGACCTGTAACACAAAGCAAAATTCAATAAGTATCAAAAAGAAGCATAATTATTGCTTTAATATAATTTCCATTATTCTTAGGTACATAATTTTTCACAATTCTTAGCAACATATCTGAAGAAAGGATAAAGTTGCATTAAAAAAAAACCTTAAACCTTAATTTTTATCTAGTAGAAGTAAAAACATTTTATCTTCAAATATGTAAGACACAGTAAGACAATAATTTTGAAATATATTTTAGTTGGAGTTGTTGTTGGTGCCAAACTTTATTTCCTGTGCTATTTTGACCAATTTTAGGTTCCTAGAGGATTTGAATTTCTCTGAGATATTTTTAGATGTAGGGAAAAGTACTTCTTGAAGACTTATGCTGTTAGTACTTCTTTCCCCCTTATATTCATGTGTTACCATTAGGTAGAAAGTAAATTTGTTGTGTTTTCTCCACAATAAAGTAATTAATCTGTATATACCCCTAAATCTAAACAGGGACACAAAGAACAATAGGTACTAAAATTGTATCTTAATATAGCATAATATATACAAAATGTAAAGAGGGAAGCTCACAAAATGAAACTAACTAAAAGGTTTTTAGTGAACTTTGGAGTTGTACTTTTTTAAAAAACAAAAGCCTTATTTCTTGGCCAGTACTTCAATATAGAATAGCATTATTAATACAGAACTAAATTAGCCAGATTTAATTTAGTTTCTTTTCCCACAGTTAATATTTTTGAAGAGGAAAGACACATAGAGAAGATGAATAATCTGTTTGAAATCAAGTAAGAACTGAGACAAACAATAGCATAATTTAAAAATCAAAAATGACCAGGGCAACTAAATACTAGATTGGATGAGAAAAGATCTAAAATGTCCCATTTATTCACATGAAACAAAGCACCAGACAGTGAAATAATCAAGAGAGCTGGTTTCCCTGGTGCTTTGTTGGTGACTATGAGTTTCTGTTGTAAGGAGATGTTGTTTTGGACCATGGCAGAGGGCTGTGAGTCTCTAGATGGTGGGCTGTGAGTCTCTGAAGGGGTGTCATCCTCTACCTCTGGACAATCACAGTGTTGCAAACCAAGGTTATCTCAGTAAGAAAAAATAATACAGTAAAATAACAACAAAAAATGGCATTTACCTATCCATATATACTAGTGAGAGTTACTATCTCAATTTGGTCCAGCTGAGTGGAAGTAAATCTTTAAACAAATGGAGAATCTTAGTTTAATTAATAGAGAAATTTATTTGGGGGTGAAGTACAGTGCAAAATCCATTTTTCTCCTTTACATTCTCCTCTGTAAGCCAATTGATAATAATTTTGTAATTCACTACAATAACTTGTGATTTGTTTTGCTTGGAGCATTACAAAAAAGCAAATACTTAGGAACCAAAGTTTTTAGTAAATAATTTTACAAGGCAGTAGGAATAACAAGGAGGACTAACAAGCTGTTAAAAAATAAAATGTTCTATGTTCATACAGTGAAATATTGTTCTGCTAAAAAATGGAATGAAATTCTTACATATGCTCCACTTTAAACGGACCTTGAAAATCTGCTCAATGAAATTAAGCAGTCACAAAAGGACAAATATTATATTATTCCATTTATATGTGGTACCTAGAAAAGACAAATTCATAGAAACAGAAAGTAAAATAGAGGTTTCCAGGGGTTGGATGAAGAGGGCCAGTTATATTGTTTTAGAGTCTCTGGGATGATATAAAAAGTTTTGGACATAGTGGTAATGTTGTATAACATCATAAATGTACTTAATACCATTGAATTATACACTTTAAATGATAAAATTTTGTGATTTCTATAATTTTTTAAAATATGAAAGAAGAAAAGTCATAGGAATAGAAAGGAAATAAACATGTTCAGGTACATTTTCTCTAGGAAGCCTTCCTATGGTATATTTCTTGAGACAAAGCAAAGCAACAGTTAAGCAAAGCTCCTCCCCCACCTCCATTTTCTTATATTTTTCACTTTTTTTTTAAGTAGGAGGGCCTCCTTTATCTGTGTCCTTTAGTTTTCTGACTTGCTGACTTTTCCAGCTCCAAGTCTGGAAAATGTAAGTCACAAAGAAAAACAGAGAATTTGCCATTCAAATTCCCTCAAGTCCCTAGCTGTTCTTCTTTTCCCCACTTTTCAGTGTCTTCTTAGATTGGTTTTACATGTAATTTCCAGGTTCTCAATTGTATATAGTAAGTCCTTGTCTGCTAATTTTATCATCTTTGTTACTTATGGTTTTGATTCTCTAGTCTGGTTCCTCAACCCCATTCCCCACACCTTAGTGCTTCCTGTTTTCCTGCTTCTTTGGAAGTTAGTAATTTGTGATTGGATGCTAGACATGGTCATTACACTGAGTGACTATCTTATTCCTTTAAGGCTGTAGTATTTTATTTTGGCGAGTGGTTTTGTTTCTTGCAGGTCAGCTTGAGTCTTTTGAGGCAGTTTAAAGTTTTGTGAGGTCATGTAGAATAGCCTTTACTTAAGGAAGATTTTGGCCCTGGTAGATGTGGCACTTCTAGAATTTCTACTGAATTCCCTTTATGTTCATTGAAGTCTTTCTATTCTGGCTGTTTAGAATGCTTGTATTTCCCAGCTTTGTGTGGATTATTTTTGGTCCAGTCTTGGAAGTTTCACTCTATACTTGTGCAACTTAATACTTATCCAAAGATTAAAGACATTCCCTTACAGATATCTCTGCATTGCCACCTATTTCATGTGCTGAACTCTGCCACATAAGGCTCCACTTCCTCAGTTTCCTAAAGCTCTGGTGATTCTCATCATGACTCTTTCCAGTGATGCGTCTAGAAATTGCCTCTAGACAGAAAGTTGGGGAAAATGTAGTGTTTGCTTGCCTGATTTATTTCCTGCGTCTCAGGGATTATTACCCTTTGCTATTCATTGTATTATGGCTGATATCAGATGCTTTGCATTTTTTAAAAAAGATTTATTTATTTATTCATATAGAACTAGGGTACAGGCCAGAGATGCGGAGGGTGAGAGGATTCACCAAAGACAGAGCAGGGAGCAGAACAGGCAAATCAACGAAGTACACTGCTGAGGGGAGCAGCGGGCGGGTCAGGAGAGGTCTGCCATGCCATGTGGTCACCTCCGGGGCAGGTGGGAATCGAACTCATGTGGAAGTGGCTTAAGCCTCTCAGTGCTGTGTTTTAACCTGCTGTGCCACCAGGGAGGGCCTGCTTTGCATTTTTTTATCCAGTGTTTTATAAAGATTTATGATAGGAAAACAAAATTGAGTTCTACCTACTTTGCCTTAGTCAAGCACATAATTTTAATTATAGAGAAGAAGAAAATAAGGTTTTTTTTTTTTTGTAATTTGGTAACTCAGAGATAGATTTTTCCTTCAATGCAGAAATATAAATAGAATAACTAAAAAACCATTGATGGGCATATGTTTTTCTCTCACATTTAGTTAAATAGATGATGGTACAATCACATGAGGGGTACAGTATAGTTATTTGGGATATATTTTCAAAAATCTTTTGATATGAAAAGTAATACAGATAATATGAGTTAAAAAAACTATGATGTAAGAGTATATTATTTTCTCAATTGCAGAAATAATATACATGCTTAGGGAAAAAACTGGAAGTAAGTATCCCAGAATATAAATAGAATTTATTTTTGAATAGCGAGATTATAGATGATTAAAACTTCCTATTTTGGGGCCCTCCCTGGTGGCGCAGCGGGTTAAAGCACAGCACTGAGAAGCTTAAGCCACTTCCGCATGAGTTCCATCCCCGCCTGCCCCGAGGAGACCCACATGGCGTGGCAGACCTCTCCTGACCCGCCCTGTACTTCGTCGATCTGCCTGTTCTGCTCCCCACTCTGTCTCTGGTGAATCCTTTCACCCTTCGCATCTCTGGCCTGTACCCCAGTTCTATATGAATAAATAAATAAATCTTTAAAAAAAAAACAACTTCCTGTTTTAGGCTGTTCTAAAACTTGTGGGACAATTATTTTTATAGTAAAAGCCATTTCTATGAGGTAAATCTTTGCCACTTCCTAGGAAATCAGCAGACCTGAATAGAACTGCCCATACTAAAAATTGAAATGTTTGCAAAAAGCAAAATGGATTGAATATGGATTCTACTAATAGGAGCTTTTATTAAAAGAAATGGAATGGCAGGTATAGGAAGAAAGCAGCAGGATTAGATGAGAGAGGGAGACCTGAACTAACAGATAAGAGTGCATGAAGAGTATATTTGGGAAAAAGAATTACTGGAGATTTTTTTGTTAAAGCTTTTCCATATTTTAAGAGAAATAAAATAGTTATATACATATAAATAAGCGATTAGAGAAGAAACAAGCAGTCAAGAAAACAGACTTCTAGTAGACCATTAAAAATGTGAAGAGTATCTTAGAAAAAGCAAATTAAGGAACCAGCCCTTCTGAATATAACAACAATGGTAAAGGAACTAGAGTATGAAAAACATTACACAAAATGAAGCTATAACAGTGAGAAGAAAAACTACTAGAGATGGTACTAGGTATGGAAATCAGACAGCAAAGCTCAAACATTCAAGCCATTCCTCTTTTTTAAAAAAAAGACCATAAGGCCCTCCCTGGTGGCATAGTGGGTTAAAGCACAGCACTAAGAAGCTAAAGCCACTTCAACATGAGTTCGATCCTAGCCCCAGAGGTGACCCACACGGCATGGCAGACCTCTCCTGACCCGCCCACTGCTCCCCTTAGCAGTGTACTTCATCAGTCAGCCTGTTCTGCTCCCCACTCTGTCTCTGGTGAATTCTCTCACTGCCCCTGCACCTCTGGCCTGTATCCCAGTGCTGTAGGCATAAATAAATCTATCTTTAAAAAAGAGCAACCATAAAGATAAAATAGAAGAGTAACATGGCATATAATTGAACTTTAAGGACAAAAGAAATCTGCAGTTTACATAGAAGAAGATTCAGTGGGGGAAAAATCAATCTGGACTGAGACTTGTTTGTATTTGGTAGATGTTAGAAAAGACTAGTTTTTACTAGATTAAAAAAACTTTTTTTAAAAGATAATGCTCTTTTATCAACTACTTGTTAGGAACATTTAAATCTACATAGTATTTTTGGATATTGTAGGTAGGAATTTTTCTGTGTGTGTTATTTGGTAACTCAGACATGTATTTTTCCTTAGATGCAGAAAATAAATAGGATAACTGTTAAAAACCACTGATGGGCATTTCTTTTCCTCCCACGTTTAGTTAAATAGATGATGGTACAGTCACATGAAAGGGATAATGTAGTTTTTAAAAAGAGATAATGCCCTTAACTGAAATGGAAAAAGGCACAAAATGATGTAAAAATAAACTATTATATTATTAAAAAAAAAGAGGTAATGCCCCTTAATCAGCTAGCTGTTAAGAATATTTAAGTCCACAGGTAAGCATTTTTGGGTATGACAGGAATTCAAGCCCTCATGAAGCTTCTTGAACAAGTTATAGGATTTTATATCACCAGTCAAAATTAGAAAGAAGAAAGTGTTTTTTTTTTTTTTATAATTTGATAACCTAGAGATATTTCCTTCCCCAGTTTTGAGATAATTGACGTAATACAGCACTGTATTCATTTACATTGGAGATAAGACAATATTGGTGGTAGCCTTTGTATTTGATTCAGTATTATCTTGGCCTATCAGTCAGACATAGTACTTTTTTTTGAAATCATGTGATAACTTTTGTAATTCATTGATTTTGTAATTCATAGAATACTAGTCTGTGTTTGCAAAGATGATGCTGAAATTAAGACTTAATGGACAAAAGAGGAAAGGGAATTCATTATGAGGGGAAAAGCACAGGGGAAAGACAAAGAAATGTCAGAATTTTAGATTGAAAATTTTGTTTTAATAATTCATTGATATTTCACAAAATATTGTCACTTTTCTTCAGTTTAGTTGAGGTTTGTTTGAAACTCAGATCTTCTCAGACCCCATTCCTAATAAAAGTAGCATGTTTTGTATTGTATATAGTAAAAAATCATTTTGATAGTCAATATTCTCTTATTTATATAAGAAAAAGATGGTTCATTATGATTATTGTGCCTGCTTCAAATTTGAAACTTCTTGCTAACCATATGGCATAATGTCATGATTTTACTGATTTATTATTGAAGACTGTTGGGGTTTTAATAAAACTTAGGTTATTTTTCCAGTGTGTATGAACAGATACAATTAATTGTGAAAGTATTTATTGATACCGACATAGCACCATTCTATAAAATTAAATATATTTCTTCATCTCTTCACTGCACTGTTTTTAAAAGTAGACTGTGATAAACTATAGCAAGCATTTATAAACCATAGCCAGTGGCCAAACCAGGCTTGCCTTCTGTTTTTGTAAATAAAGTTTTAGTGAAAAACCTCATGTTTGTTTCTTTATTGTCCACAGCTATTTTCACACTGCAGTGGCAGAATTGAGTACCTACAATAGAAACTTATAAGTTCCCAAGCCTACATTACTTACAATTTGGTTCTTTATAGAACGCCTTCTAGCCCCTGATTTTTGAAATATACAAAGCACAGAGAAACAGACAACTGTTTTAAGAATATGTGTAAATAACACTTTTCCCTATGAACTATTCTTTGCATTCTATGTTGGCAATCATGTGTCAGCACAGATTAACTAGTAGATCTTGGGGAAAGTGGCATGGTAAGAATTTGCTGGATAAATGATTGGTAAAAGGGAGAAAGCTTGATGAATCAAAAGACTCAAGTGTAGACCACTGTCATTTTCAAGTAACTCAGTAATGACAAATAAGAGCTTTGGTTAAGATCTGCCTTCTTATGAATATATTTATTTTAAAAGAATATGTCTTAAATGTGCATTCATTGAATAACATTCATTGAACATAATCTTATCGCATTGTAAATATATATTAAAACGATTGTGTTTGAAAAGAAGAGAGGTTGATCAGAAGACTATGATTAATTTCTTAGGTTAATAACAAGTGGATTACTCTCCCTCTCTTAGTTTTATTGTGATAGTTGACATATAACATTGTATTAGTGTAAGGTATACAGTAAATTTGATCCATATGTATATGTTGTGAAATGATTACCACAATAGTTTTAGTTAGCATCCAGTACTTCACCTAGTTGTGGCTTTTTTCTTGCCATGGAAATGCTTAAGATTTACTCTCTTAGAAACTTAAATAAACAGCACAGTTACCATGTCAAGTCAAGTATGTAACTATGGTCATTGTGTGTATATTATATTCCCAGAACTTATGCATGCCAGAATAAATTTACTTTTTTTTTTTAAAGATTTATTTATTTGTGCATACAGAACTGGGGTACAGGCCAGAGACTCAGGGGTGGCGAAAGACTTCACCGGAGACAGAGTGGGGAGCAGAACAGGTAGATTGACGAAGTCCACTGCTGAGGGGAGCAGTGGGCGGGTCAGGAGAGGTCTGCCCGGCCATGTGGTCACCTCCTGGGCAGGCGGAGATTGAACTCATGTGGAAGTGGCTTTAGCTTCTCACTGCTGTGCTTTAACCCGCTGCGCCACCAGGGAGGGCCCGAATAAATTTACTTTTAACTTGAAGTTTGTACCTTTTGACCATCTTCACCCATTTCACCCACCGCATATCCTCTCTACCTTTGGCAACTACCAATCTAGTCTGTCTCTATAGGTTTGGAATTTTTAGATTCCACATATATTTGAGATCATACAGTTTTAGTTTTCTGTCTGACTTATTTTTTTTGACTGAACTGCTATTATTTGCTTCTTGATAAATCGATGCCTTTGTGAGCATTGTTTTTCTCATCTGTTAAAGTTCCAGCAATGCATAATATGTTAGGTATTTTATACTTGCATAAACATTTGTCTATATACTCTTGCACTTGCAATTTCATAAACTAGTTTGACTCATTACATAATGAGTTCTGAAATAGATAAATGCTCTTAATAACTTTTAGAGCTATAAAAAATTTTTGTTAACTTACCTTTTATGATTTTTCTTTTCTTTTTTAAAGATTTATTTATTCATACAGAACTGGGGTACAGGCCAGAGATGCAGAGGGTGAGAGAGTTCACCAGGGACAGAGTGGAGAGCAGAACAGGCAGATCAACGAAGTACACTGCTGAGGGGAGCAGCGGGCCTGGGCGTCAGGAGAGGTCTGCCGCGCCATGTGGTCACCTCCGTGGCAGGCAGGGATCGAACTCATGCAGAGTTGGCTTAAGCTTCTTAGTGCAGTGCTTTAACCCGCTGCACCACCTGGGAGGGCCCTTATGATTTTTCTTAATCAGTTTAACAATGTGGACAAAACTAAAGTACTTTTCCCCTCCCCACCCATGGAAAATGTTCCTGTGAAATATTGTAGATAGTGACAGAATGATAGATTCTGTTATCAATATTATAACACTTTAATGCTTATTCATAATGACATTTTAGCAAGTAATATTTTTCTTAAGTTTTTAAAATATCTTTTTTAGAATAATTGTATCAGGTGATTAGTAGATTATTGAAGTCTGGTTAAAAATAACTAAGGCACTTTACAATATAATTTTCTCTTTGATGAATGCCATATAATAAAATTAGAGAAAAATAAGTTACTAGCATTAATTCATAAATATGAATTTTTTTTCCATGATGAAGAGTTGTCCATTTGGAAAGATCCTAACCTGATTTGGGTAAACATTTGTTGGGTTTAAACATGCAGCCCATGAAAGTACTTTGTAATCTAAGATGGTAATAGTTTTGCTGCTGTGACTATTATTACTATTTTTATAATATTTGTTTCATGTTCAAGTATTGACATGGTTTCTTCTCCTCAGTGTTTAGTGGCTTTCAATTTGTTTATATCCCTTACATAAACTTAAAAAAAAAAAAAGCTATGTTAGTCTTTGTGTTTTTGTTTTCTGAGGAGCTTTTCCAAAGAAGTTTTATACATATAGTGAACTCTTTGAAAACTCTTCTGAAGATGTGATCTCTATCATTAACTTCAGAAAAATTGTTTATAACTCTTAGATAAAGTGGTTCAACAGTCTGTCTTTGTCCTACCACCTGCATTAGAATTTATAAACAAGCTAAATGTATATTTAACATTTTTTTCCTGCCACAGTTTTCAATTCACTGGGGAAATTGATTTGTCAGTTCGTTCATTATAACTTTCAATACTAGAGCTTTCACAGGACTAAATAATCAGGATCAGCCTCTGAAGTTAGTGTCAACCCCCCTGATCTCCACGATGTTGTCACCTGAGTCAGCCTAGCAGGGATTAACCCTTTGTTAGTGTGATAATGTCTTTACTTATGAGTTGGCTTTTTAATACTTAAGATTGAAAAAAACCATAGAACAAAAGTTGTAAACTGGACTCCTGAATTGAAAAGAGTTGTGGCTTTCTTCCATAGACCACACAAAGGATTCATTTGAATTTTAGTATTTAATATTTTAAGATACAAAAAATATTAGTTGACTTGTAAAATATTTTGTAATTATCAAGTTTTAGGTTAAATAAATTAAGGACATCTACATAAGATATTTTTATAAGCTAACCTATTACATATATTTGAGAAAATGCATTTAAGAAAATCTGTTATAGTAACAGATATTAAACTTCATTTGTGCAGTGTCCTTGAAAGTAATAAATGTCTAGGGGAAAAATTGTTGCGATGTGAAATTAAAATGTAATTCTGTCTGCTTTTACATCAGTATATACATGTTGCATTCACTGGGGCCTACATATAGAAAAATAATTTGGGGTATATGCCTTTTAAAATAATATTTTCTGTAACTGCCTTATATTAAATGAAAATAAAGAGTTTCCACGAAATATGTAAATTATATATTTATATCTAATAACACACAGCAAACTACTGCTTGTATGTAAAATATGTGCTTTTAGGTCTTAACTTCTCTTTTAGAATAATAGTAATTTTTGGTCAAATTATAGGAAATCAATTCATTGATGACAAAAATGGTTTAAAGGAAGTGTATCTTAAATATGAATTAGTGTTTCTTTGACTCATGAGATAAATTAGTTTAATTACATGTGGCAATTTTCTTGGCTAGTGATGTAATGTGAAATAAAATTCTTTCTCCTCCCTGCAAACTCAAGCCAATTAATAGAACTTTTAAGCTCTTTGTCATAGGCCACCATGGAGGTCTGCAGAGAAGAACTTTAATCCAATAAACATTTCATTTAGATCATGAAAAGAAAACATGAGGAGAAGCTCCTGTAAGAGAGGGTGTTACTATGATTCCAACCATGAAGAGCTGAGAGGAATTTGCCAAATTAACCAAGAGGTCCTCATATTTAACACATAAATGTGTCAAAACTAACAGAATAATTATTTAATTTGCTTGAACTCTATATTGAAAAAACTCTAAAAAGCCACGACTGTTTTCTTCAAAGCCTTCACTGTTGGTCTGGGTGGACAGGGCAAAGGGAGGTTGTGAGAAACCCAGATAGCAAATAACACTGGCCGAAGCTGGTCAGAAAAGGGAATAGATAATTAGACGTAATTAGCGTGTATGAATTGTTGTCTCTCTGCCCTTAGCTTGAATAAATTTTGAAGAAAAAACCCTAGTGGTGAAAATCCTTTGATGTAGGAAGAGTCATTGTGGCTTGGCAGCATAAAGGCAGTGTTTTATACTTCTTACATAATGGTCGTGATACAGAAAGAGTGAATGGACTCTGCACCCCCTGTCTGCTTCATAGCAAGAACTTTTGGATTCTCTTGAAACAAAATGCATCACAAGTTTTCAGTTGTTAGTAATGAGGTAGTGGACCTCATCAGGGCTCAGGGGAACCATCTTTAGCTTTTGTTTAAATCTTAATCACGTTATTTTTTTCTTTTTTGGAAATCTATTTTCTTAAATCAATACTTCTTTTCCCTTCTTTGCTTGCACCTCCAATAAGAAAGAGGAATAATGATCCAGAAAACTTAAGTAAAAGAATTAAATGAAATGATCAAATGAAAGACATTTATTTTTGTGTTTTTAGTCTCATATAAAAAAGGTGCTTATTATATTCCTTTTTTGACTTAGATAAGTACAATTCTAGTAAGCTTGTCTTATAATAAAATGTACAAACTTATAGGGAAAGGATTTAGATTATTTTTTGAAAGAACTTATCTTTCAAGTTGAAGTTGCACAAAATAAAATAAGTATATTCCTGTTTTATTTAAAGAATGGAATAAGTTTGCTTAAAAAAATTGGGTAAAAATATATTATCTACTGAATTTGCTGCAACACTTTCTCATTTGAAAAACCCAGTGGAAATGAAAGTTTGGGAACCCAGATATCTGGATATTTTATACCTATCACTTGGAAAACAAATTATTCTTGACAGAGCATTGCATTTATTTTGACATATCCTGAGACTTGAAATAACAAATCATCAAAATGCAGAATTATTTTATTCTGGTAGTTGAATTATGTTTACTTTGACAATCAAAATTTTTTTAAATTAACCCTTGGCAAAAATAAATTATTTATTTTAGAACTATAAGTAAATCATGCATTTTGAGGGGGAGCTGAAACAGTTTACACATTATCCTCAACATCAGAATAGTATTCTGATAAGTTTTATATTTCTGATAAATATTCAGTCTCTTCCATCAGCTATTAAGAGTTATATTAAAAAATATCCTATCCTTTAGACACATATATGTACAGATTTCCTTCTAATTAATATCCTTCTTTTAAAATAGTTTAATTATAAGACTTCAGTAGTCATCAGTGATCCATTCTTTAATGTGTAATCTATGAATCTATTTTTATAAGTGTCACTTTGCTTTAGTGTATTTTTGTTCTGACGTTTTGATTCTGGGTAGACTTCTTTCAAGCCACAATGCTCTGAGGATGCTTTTGGCTACTTAACCCATTTTGCATATTGTGCCATTTGTAGAATAAAGTAGCCTTTTATACTTGAAGTTGATTTGAACTCTGAAAGGCAACACCTGAACATCTCACAAAACTGGATAATTATGGCTGATTGTGTTTTTCAGGTATAGGTCACAGGAAATTCATTTGGGGTAAAGTATGTACAAAGCTAAGAAATATGCAGATTTTCTGTTGTAGGATTGTGTAAAAATTATTTACAGTTAATACTTGCATAAAGGTTAGAAAGGTTGATGAAGTGATATTTAGTTTTGCTTTACTATTCACTGCATGTCAGAATGTAATTATGACTGATTCATGAAACTGTCTTAGAAACGAACCATCTTTATTAAAATGCTGATCAAGATAAGAGCTGACAGTAATAAAGAATAGAACATTTTAGTCTTGTTGCTTTTGAATGATTGCTAATTACCCCAGAGGTCATGTATAGTGCTTGGTAGGATTCATTGACATTATTTCTTTTAAGTCTGCTGTTTCAACAACATCTGAGCATGAAGACACAAACTGTGTGTACAGTGAACAATAGTTTGGCCAAGTTTTTGAGCCTTAACATGTATCCAAGAGATCTTTTTCTGCTATAGTGAATTTAGCTCTCTCTCTCTGGGCTATATAGTATATGAGGGGTGTGTGGTACAAAATACTTTGTATACTCATTTACTATTGACTGTATCTACACTTCCCATTTTTAAGTTGGTGTTAAAAAGTATATATAGATCACTGAGGCATTGTCCTCTGAATACATTGTCCTCTGAATACATATATACAAACATGAAATTGTGATATAGAATCTGTAGAAAGTCCTTAATATTTAATCAGAAGGTATCCTTACTATCAGTAGTGTTCAAAACTTTTTTGGTTTTTATAAAATGCAAATTTATAAGTTTTTTCTAAAGGCATGTACATCTTTTTAGTGTATTCTTTAGGCAATAATGAATAATGATTGCTAGAATTTAAATACTGTAAAGATATAATTTATTAACTGAATAAACCCTGATATAATTTTGAAAATAGATTAAATATTTAAAATTCTTAAAGTAGAAGAAACCATGCAGTCATATCATAGATATTTATGTGGTTTCCATGACAGAGCAGAAAAATCAATGGATCAAGAAGGCAACTCCTTGTGAGCCTGGCTCTTTTGCTGACTTTGGGCAAGTCTCGTGATTTTGCTTTATTATATTTCTTAAAATTCTATAAATGGGCCCTCCCTAGTGGCACAACAGGTTAAAGCACACCATTAAGAACCTAAAGCCACTTCAGCATGAGTTCAGTTCCCACCTGGGAGGTGATCCACATGGCACAGCATGCCTTTCCTGACCCACCCGCTGCTTCCCTCAGCAGTGTACTTCATTGGTCAGCCTGTTCTGCTCCCCACTCTGTCTCTGGTGAATCCTCTCACTGCCCCTGTACCTCTGGCCTGCACCCCAGTTCTGTATGCATGAATATATAAATCTTTAAAAAAATCTATTACTGATGGGGTTGGGCTTAAACATTTGTGGCCCTTTATTTTGCTATGAATTCAATTTTAGAAGTTAAAATAAATTATTTGTTTCAAATTATGATAGATTTCTTCTCCAGACAGTGTTCTAAATGTGGTGCTAAGATCTTAGACTAGTTATTCTATGAAAGCTCAATTGCCCCAGGTAGCTCAAATATTATACCTTTGTAAGATGGTATAGAAGAAAGCAATATTCATATTTCAACACTCATTCATTAAGTGCTTAGCCACTGGGGTTACAATGACGAATATTGTCCTGAAGTAAAATCAGAATGTTTTAGCAGAGGAAATAGAGATAACAACAAATAACTATAGGGAAAAAATGTTTATTACAATACAGACTAATGTTGGGGATTACAAATCTAACAACTATATGAAAGAGCAATGTCTTAAGTGAAATTAGACCCACACTTTAAAAAATTTTCTACGTTCTGTAATGCTAGCTGTTATGAAGGATCACTGAATGAAATGGAAATTTATGTGAATTCTGAATTGACTTCTTTCTCAGCCTAGAAGTTGATGTTCAGAAGTTGGTGACTAGGACTTTTGTATGCTGTCACTTTATTTGGATGCAGCTCCCATCACGTTTGGTTTAATAGTCATGCTTATTGATTTTATTTTTGTTCCAACTGGAATAGAGTGAAGATTTCCCTGAGAAGACTTGACAAGGCTTAGAAGGGAGGAGAGGATGGCAGAGAAAGAAAGTTAAAAATAGTGAAAGCTGAGATATAAAGGCAAGGAATATATACAATGTTTCTTTTTGTTTACTTTGTAATATTTTATAACAGTTTATTTTTACATAATTTTGTACTTTTTTTTTTTTAGAGAAAAAAACCAAGGTAGTAAAAAAGAGGGACTGCATGCTAAGATGTCGCCAGAGGTTAAGAGAGCCAATTTGAAATATTTTTGTATGTGGAAGGCAGAATAAAAACAGAAGATTACACATTTTAGACATTTTATAATTTTGTAGCGCCTGTGAATAAGTATGATCAATCAAACTCTTTAACTAGTGGTACTGCACTGACAGTCCAATCAGAACAAATGTGGGACTATGAACTGTCAGTCATACAACAATGATGTGTTCTAGTGGGTATCACTTTTGCCTGTAAGTAAAAGTATATGCATGTGAATGCATATATATTTGCATATTATGACTTTAGCATTATATTTGCATATTATGACTTTATTGTCTTTGGGTAAATTAATTATATCCCTTGTTGCTTTTATCAATATGGAATTCTTTCTTTTTTAAAAGTATAATTTATCTTTAGTCATAATAATATTAAGTTACACATATTGCTATCCATATCTTGCCTTAGCTAATACCTGAGTTTACGCTTCAGATCTTTTATCAGAGATAAGAATAAGTTGCAAGATTGATTGAATTAATATTCTTTCTCTTCCTCTTTTCATCCTCAGATAAAAGTGATAATGAGGAAAGAACAGAACCAGAATTTAGAATATTTATTTTATCCTGGATACTAAAACTCTTCATAATGAAGTCTCTGAAAATGGACAGGGGTTATATTTTAAGCTAGATATTTTATTGAGTGAGTTTTCCATATTATTCCCAAAGTTGTGGTTGTAGTATAAATGAATCATTTGTATTATGAACTTTGAGCATTTATAGTATGACTTATTTTAAAATACATAATTTATCATTTACTTTTGATTATTTGTATAGAAAAAGGAAATACCTTATGGGTAAAATTGCTGGATTTTTTTTAAAGATGTGTTTTATTTATGCATACCAGAACTGTGGTGTAGAATAGAGGTACAGGGGGGTGGTGAGAGGATTCCCCAGAGATAGAGTAGAGAACAGAACAGTCAGTCAAGTGACTGAAGTACACTGGGGAGGGAAGCAGTGGGCAAGACAGGAGGGGGAGCGAGACAGCAGTGGGCGAGACAGTGGGCAGCAGCACCCTGTGGGTCACCTCTCAGGATGGGGGATCAAACTAGTGCTGCAGTGACTGCAGATAGTTTTGTAGTGCTGAGACTTAACCCTTGTGCCACCAGGGAGGCTGAAATTTGCTGGACTTTGGAAAAATACTTTCAAAATTGCACATATAGTGGGAATTCCCATTAGTTTAAAAGAGTATTCACAAATCCTTTTTATGGAAAAAAAAAAGTGCTCATGGGAGCTTCAGTTAAGCATTTGGTAGCATGGTTTTTAATAAGAATTTTCAAAAGGTACTTGCATTAACTTCTTTCCAGTCTGTGAAATGTCATTATGTTTCTCTCTCTTTTTTTTAACCTCAGAAATAAGTACTCTGATTTTCTTGTATAAAGTAAACAGTAGGAGAAGAATGGAGTATTAATTAAAAATTCTTCTTGTTATGACAGTTAGAAATGTATAATGGTGTGATTTCAATAAAACAGCTATCAACTTTTTCTGAGCACTACTATTTGGGGATAATACATGGAATTCTCTAAGATTTTCCCTTTTGTAAAATTTCATGAGACAAATGAATATATGCTGTGCTAACAAGACCAGCCATCACATAAGCGTATATATACTAAACATTGAAAACTCCCCCTTCATTCCTTTCTATCCTTATTTTCTTCTGTCTTCCTCTTCCTCAGTCTCATTCCTATTTTTCTCTTTAAGTAGCCACTGTTAAAAATTAATGAGGTGGCCCTCCCTGGTGGTGCAGTGGGTTAAAGCACAGCACAAAGAAGCTTAAGCCACTTCTGTATGAGTTCGATCCCCACCTGCCCTGGAGGAGATCCACATGGCGAGGCAGACCTCTCCTGACCCGCCCGCTATTCCCCTCAGCAGTGTACTTCACTAATCTGTCTGTTCTGCACCCCACTCTGTCTCTGGTGAATCCTCTCACCCTCCGCATCTCTGGCCTGTACCCCAGTTCTGTACGAATAAATAAATAAATCTTTAAAAAAAATTAACGGGGTGGAGTAGTATCAATATCATGGCTGAATAAAGCATTTCTCATTTATGTCCCTCCTTCAACAGCAACAATTTGTCTATCCACAGACAAAAGTGCCTTTCTGGGAGCTATTGGATCCAGCACCATATGCCAAGGGGCCTGGGAGGAGTCTTGCCACTTGTGCATCAGGTAATAGGCATATACATTTTAGTCCTGGCTGTGGACCCTGTAGCATCTCATGAAACAGCTCCTTTTGGCCACAGTGTGGGAATCCTTGGAAAACATTGTCTAAATAATTACCCAAGGATGAGAGAGCATTTGTGTATGTCCAGGTTTCCAGTGAAATTTCAGGAGTCCTAATTGGAGCAGAAAAATATATGCTTGGATGCAATGAGAAAGAAAAATAGTTTTAAACCCATCTTACCCCATCCCCAAGGCAGCATGACTTAGGACCAAGAGAGATCTTGTTGGTCTGTGATTTCTTCTCCAGGGAAAGATGAGAGGATGTGAATGAGAACCCCATTCCTCCAAGTGTGCAAATGCTGCCTATGTCTCTGCCCATCCAGAGTACTGAATCATGAAAATGTAAAAATTGAGGAAGGTAGAGACTGGGAAAACAACAGATAAGACTCTTGGAGGTCATTAGAAAGAACACAAATTCTAACTGCTTCACAGACTTCACCAGGAAGTCCATCCAAGGGCTACAGAGAACTTCTCACCCAAGAACGTCTTATCTAGTCCAAGGACACTGCTAGTGCTCTGGACACCTCATTCACATTTAACCCAACCCTATGACTGGACTGCTGAACATGCTTCTGATGGTGATGATATGTAGAACCTTGGCAGATGGCTAGAGTATATCTTTAGAAAGTCAGACAAGATCTAGAGGCAAGGGAGAAATGATAAACTTGCTCGTAGGCTACCTTTGAGAAAACAAAAGGGAAGTGGTCAGTGCTTAATCTGGAGAAGGCATATGAACTTAAGAATTCTCTGGCAAGAGGAAGCAAGAAGGCATGTCATAAAGCAGGCATTGTCTGTGGAAATTCTAAGAAGTCTCAAAATCCTAGGAGAACTGATGGGAAGATATATTGCCCTTGAACAAACACACAAGCTAGTATCAGACACAGTAGTGGAAGGTTGAAAACTTTTCCTTATTTCTCAGTAACAAGGTGCATGCTCTCACTCCTCCTATTTAATATAGTACTGGAAGTCCTAGTCAGAGCAATTAGGAAAGAAAAAAGAAATAAGAAAGCTAGCCAAGTTGGAAAGGAAAAAGTAAAACTCTATTCCAGATGATATCACAAACCAAGAAAAGACTCCACTAAAAAAACTGTTCTACTTAATAAATTCCAAATTCAGTACACAAAAACATAGCACATGGAAATTATTTTTTTCTATATACTAACAATGAAATATCTGAGAAAGAAAGAAAACAATCATATTTACAATAGTATTAATGTCAAGATAATTGAGAACAAGTGTAACTAAGGATCTGAAAACTTTAAGATTGATGAAAGAAATTGAAGACACATATGGGAAGATATATTGTGTTCATGGATCAGATAATTAATATTGTTAAAATGTTAGTAATACCCAAAGAGATTCAGTGCAAGCTCTATCAAAATTCTGAGGGCATTGTTCACAGAAATTGGGGGGAAAAATGCTAAAACTAGCATTGAACCACAGTCTCCTAATAGCCAAAGCAATCCTGAGAAAGAACAGAACTGGAGGTATTAATGTGCTGATTTCAAACTATATTACCAAGCTATTGATTGAAACAATATGGTAAAGGAATAAAAGTAAAACAGTCCAAAATAGAGAACCCAGAAATATACTGTCAACTAATATTTGGGATACCAATAAGGAAAAGATGGTCTCATCAGTAAGTCTTAGCAAAACTGGAGGATCACCTGCAGAAGAATGAAATTGTACTCCTGTCTTACACCACTTACAGAAACTCAAAATATATTAAAGATTTAACATAAGACCTGAAGCCACAATACTCACAGAGGCAAATATAGGGACAAAACTCCTTTGATTTGGGTCTTTGCCACAATTACTTGAATAAAGGCACAAAGGCACAGAAATAAAAGCCAAAATAAATAAGTTGCTTACATCAAACTAAAAAGCTTCTGCACAGCAAAAGAAATGGTCAACAAAATGAAAAGTCAGTCCACTAAATGGGAGAGAATACTTGCAAAAGTACATATCTAGCAAGGGGTTACTATCCAAAACTTATAAGGAACCCATAACTCAAAAAAGAAAAACCAAACATCCAATTAAAAATGGAAAGATTGAATAGACATTTTTCTATTGACAATATACAGATGGCCAGTAGGTATATGAAAAGATGTGCAACATCAGTAATCACCAGATAAATGTAAATCAAAACTATAACAACATTACTTCATAACTGTTAGAATGGCTAATATCAAGATGAGAATTAACAAGAGTTTACAAGGATGTGGAGAAGAGTAAACTCTTTTATACTGTTGGTGGGAATGTAAATTCATATTTTTCCAGTATCACTGCAAATACTCTTCAGTTACAGATTTTCCTACCCGTTTCTGCTGAACTGTTGCCCTTGATTCCTTCTCTAGTCATCTTTTTATCTTTCAGGGCTTATTGACTTTATTCTTTGAAATTTAGTTGTGAATATATGGAGAGGGTGAACCAATCATATTCACTTTGCTACCATTTTGCTGGACTCCTCTGTTAAGGTTTTGAAGAATATTTTTTTTGTTCCAATTGGGAAGAAAAAAAAACAGAAGAGAAACAGGACATAGATATTTTGTGAGAAGGTTGTTTTCCTAATGATATTATTTAGAATTGCTAAAAATGTACACAATAAATTTTGAGGAGAATGCAAACCGATGAAGTGTGACTCTTTGGGTAGTGAATTTTTCTTTCCCAACTCAAAGCTTGTTGACTCATGACTATGTTCCCAAGGATGTGTTATCCTTCCTCCTTTTCCTCCCTAAATTTCCAGATTGCACTCTGGATTGTATAATTGTAATTGTTCTCTGTATACATAAATACACAAACTAATTTATTTTTTAAAGATACATTTATGCAAAGAAGAACTGGGGTACAGGCCAAAGGTGCAGGGGTGTGAGGATTTATCAGAGACAGAGTGGGAAGCTGAATATGCAGATCAATGGAAAGAAATTGCTGAGGGGAGCAGCAGGCAGGCAGGAGAGGTCTGCTATACCCTGTGGGTCACCTCCCTAGCCAGGGATTGAACTCATGCTGTAGTAGCTACGGACAGCTTCATTGTGCTGTGCTTTAACCTGCTGCACCATCAGGAAGGGCCCTACACAAACTATTTTAAAATAAATTCTATTTGACAGCTGATAGGTTTCATGCATCTGAATTGGATGATGATAAGAAGTCATGGGTCTTATCCCTGGAAATTAGGAAGTTACTAAGAGGTCATACGCTTTTGACTGGACTCATTCTCAACTTAGAAATTGCTTAGCTTTTGCCATCCTCCATCTTTTTGCAAAAGTGTTTTGAGGGATCTAGCTTAAGTGAATAAAATTTGAAAATTTGAGGTTTATTTTTCTTTAAAAATACAAACTGAGTGTTAGTATTTTTCAGACAATTAGGAGCTAACATCTAAGGGCTTTGGTTATAGTTCGTTTGCTGCTGATTAGGTATTCCTTTGTGGTGATTAGTGAATGTACAAATGCAATCATTTAGTAGGGCTTAATCACTCATAAAAGAGAGAAGTTAGTTACCCAGAAAGAGAAATTGAAGCTTGTATAACTTCCATTAGTCATATTTTTGTAACAGCAAAAAAAAAAAAAAAAGAAGAAGAAAGATTTTTGACTAAATTAGGAATATGAGTCATATAAGATAAACTGTAGTTTAAAAGAAATGGAGAACCTGGAGCAACACATTTATATAAACATATTGCTATTCTATTTAATACGTCATCTATGGTACAGGTACTTTATGAATACCTGGTTCTTACCTTACCAGGACAGACTTCCCTCAGAGACAGAGAGTAAGAAATGCTACTTAGACAAATGCATCTCTGTTTTTGTGCTGGGTACTAAGCCCCCACAATTGTTGTAGGAGCAAGGAAGAAGAAGAATCTCCTTTCTTAAGTTTACTTCATTACTCAAAGTTGAGAAGAAGAAAGCTATGCCATAACACTTTTTAAAAACAGGTCATCTGAATCAAGAGGAGAGTGGAGAGCATACATTTGGGCGATGCTATTTTCCTTTCTGGTGAGATGGATTCTGGGACCGTGTGATTAGCTAGGGATGTATGGGGTGGCTCACTGGTAGCTCAGGTAAAGCCTTATAGAGTGGCATGATTCCTAGGTCCAGTTCAAAAAACAGCTTTCCTCAGAGGGCTAGCTTCATCTTGTACAGTATTAAATACATGTTTGCTAGTATATAACTCAAAAGGCTATATGTATTCCAGCCTTTCAGCCTAGAGTCTTCACTCTTCAGGTGATTTACAGTGCCAGTTTTGCCCAGGACTGTCCTGGTCTTCGCACTAAAAGTTCTACATCCAGAGAAATCCCTCAGTTTTGGGGAAACCTCTCAGTCCTAGGGGACTGTTTTACTTCCTTGAGCCCCTAAGTAGCTGTAGCACAGAGAAGGGGAAATGTATCATTGCTGCTGCTTTGTATACCTAGTCCTTACAGCACAGGTAAACAGCCCCCCAGCCCTTGCATAGCAGGAAAATCCAGGATGAAATTTCAGGAAATCTTGCTACATCTCAGGTGTGCTCAAATATTAATAGTCTGATGATCTATTGCCGCATAGAAAATGACCATTTTGAGGCTTAAAACATTATTATCTCTTCTAGTTTTTGTAGTTCAGGGATTTGAAATAGCTTGCCTAGCAATTCTGACTCCCTTGATAAGATAATAGCTACAACTGGAACAACGGGTTGATCAGACGTCTCTGTCTTCATGAAGACAGAAGAACTCTCCTGGTCATTTCTGTGTGGGCTGATTCAGTCTCTCTCATGGCGTCGTTGCCATGTTCGATGCTAACTTGGTAGTTCAGGGTTCCAGAGAGAGTGTTCTGACCAATGAGTAAGTCACTGATTTGAATGTAATATTGGGTGTTGATGCATAGTGTGATTTTTCCTCATAGCCACAGGATTCAAGAGGAGGGATAGGAGAGGTCCTTCTTGGTGGTTGGAATGTTGGTGTTACAACATGTTGGGACAGAGAATTGTAATCATCTTTAAAAAATACAATCCACCACAATTACCTTAACCCCAAAATACAGTTTTTTTTCATTAATAAAACTAGTAATGTTGAAATCTAATTTTTCCTGATGAGTTTTCATAAAGCATTTTTCATTTTGAACAAAAACATAAAAGTCACTCTGTAAATGTCTTTTGAATTGCACTGAAACCCTTGTTTGCCCTTGTTCTACTGGAATGAAAAAATAAATATCTATTTCCTCTTTTCTCAAAACAACTCTGGGACTGGCCAGATAGGTACAGCCAAAGTTCTGTTGTTTCTGAAGAAGTGTGTATGTGGTGTTTCCATGCCCATATGCATCTTGGGGGGATAGAAAGGAAAGAAATTGGGAAGACTCAAGTTGAAGGGAATTTTCTGCAGAAGGAAAGAATTCTAAACACTATGGTGGGGTAGGAAAGTAAGAACAAGGGCTTTGTCAGTCATTTAGAAGTGAAGGTCAGATAAACCTATACATCACTTTCGGATGGTCATTTGACTTCAGAAGTGGATCATAATGTTCTGGTGCAGCTCTTTTCAACAGTCTCCCTCCCAACATGATGCTTAGAGACCTTTGAATTATCCTTATTGACAATCTCCAATTTCAGAGTTGTGGAAATTGGGATTTAAAAAAACTCCAGTGCAGTTATTTGGGGACTTTGCTGACAGCAATGTTTTAGCAAAATTTCAGGGAGGAATGCTATCAATTTTAGCTTTTTAAAACTGATATGGTTTGATGTGTGTTTAATATTGCAATTGAGATGACTTTTCTGTGAGTTTTATTGATTTGTCCTGAGTTCATTACTTCACTGAAAATAGATTCAAAAGTTAAATAAAGAATAGCAGAAAGATTATAATTCTATGCCCCCACTTATTTAAAAAAATATTTTATGTGTTTGAATTGTAGAAGTACTGTAATACGGTCCAACTCGATTCTGGGATAGATTACCGGAAAAGGGAACTTCCTGCTGCAGGAAAACTCTACTACCTGTAAGTTCTTTTTAATTTCAGTTTTCTAAGTTAAATAATTAACCAGAAAAAGATGAGAAAAATAAGCAGGGTAATTACTGAAATCAGAAAGGCTAGTTGCTAATCCTCTGATTTTTAAAATACAAAATGTTATAATGTTAATTTCTTTAAATTGTGTTTTTGGCCATCTACATTTGCATGATTTATAATGTGTGATTGGATGAAACCCTAATTAGTTTTTTGGGGAGGAGTGATGACAGATGGTTAGAAAGTAATGAGTATACTCTTCTAAGAGACTCTAGCATTAAGAGAATATTATCATTGTGTTCCAGTAATTAATTATTTGTGGACATCTTCTGATAAATGTGCAATTTCTTTTACCCCAAACTGTTGTTTTATTTTCTCAGACAATCTGTTTGTATTTACCACTGTTGATTGACTTTCATTCATAACTATGCAAAATATGTATATATTCACAAGCACAACTGGATGTATTTTGTCTTGAAAAGCTAAGCCTCTCCTGAGTAGGAGCAATTAATAATGATAGATATATTACAGCACATGCAGTTAATGCTGAATAACAAATACAGTTTGTTTTAAAATGTCAATTGTGAGAACCTGCAAAGGGAAAAGTGCTTTACAAATGCATTGTTGTTTAGTGTATGCCACCAGTGTTTGGCACATAGTGGGTTCTCAGTAAATAGATCTAAGGGCAAATTATGATTTAACTCAAAGGCATGTTTCTGCTAATTTAAATTTTGATGACAGTGTACATATGAGAGGTTCAGAAAAGTTCTTGTCTCTGCCACCTTGTAAGCAGAAGTACTTTGCTGTTTTTGAAGCAGAAATTAGCTGAAAAATCACATAATTAAAATTGCATACTTTACAGTGTACCAAGGGGACTATTTAAGTTTATTATTCAGATTCTGATGATTATTATAGGAGGTTCTTCATCTGCCCTTAAGTGCTTTGTCTTTAGAGTACTTTATAATTTTAAAAAATTCATAGAGCACTTTTTTATGCTTTCACTTGGATTTTCTCAGTTCCTTTTATGTTTGTGTATTCTGGTCTTTTTATTTTTCTGATATTTGCTACCTTTCCTTGATTCTTTTCTATATACTTTTGGATATTCCAGATGTATGGTACTTAGAAGTTAATTTATTACTCTCTTTATCCTTTTTTAAAGAAGATACTCCTTGTTTTCTGTTTCCTCACAAACATATCCTTATGTGGAAGAAAGGAAACGTCTTCCTAACTGGATGTTACACTGAGTCTAAGTCACGAATTGTTTCATAGTGCTAGAGAGGGCTCCGTGCTATTTAGGAAGTAGGAGGGCTGTTTTTGTTTGGAACTTGGCCATTTTCTCTCTGACCTACCTTGTGTGGCTCTTCCTCTTTCCGATTAAAGTTATACAGTTGTCACAGATGACATTCAGGCTTGTACTTGAAACATTTACTGGAGGAGGAATAGAGTCTAACAAGGTTCCCAAGAGCAAGAATTACAAAGGATACCTTGAAAGTCTGCAACAGCTTTCCTAAAAATATGTAAATTCATTTCATCTTCACAGAAGGTAGATTTGTTAATGAATTTAAGATCTAAAGTGTTTTACCATGCCCTGATAGCCAAGAGGAGAGAACTAGCAATACACCTCAGAAGGAAGGTAGGTATATATTCCTGAGAATTGGGAATTAACATTTTTTTTATTACAAAAGTTCATTTTACATCATTTTGTACATTTTTTTTCCATCTCAATTGTAATCCCCGCGGGTTTCCCATCACCAAGTCACCCATGTGCCATCACCATAATCCCGTGCATTTCCCTCCCCTCACCCCGTTTTTGATCCCATTCCCCACTCCACCCTCACAAAATGTCTCTGGTATATGGTTGTTCATTATTTTTGTTATTTTCCACCTGGTCCATTATACTCCTGCTATGAGTGAAACCATCCGGTATTTTTCTTTCTCCTTCTGGCTTATCTCACTAAGCATGATCTTTTCCAGTTCCATCCAAGTTGCTGCAAAAGACATGTGTTTCTCTTTTTTGGTTGCTGAGTAATAGGGAATTAACATTTTTTAAAAGATTTATTTATTTATGCTTACAACTGGGGTACAGGCCAGAGGTGTGGGGGGTGAGAGAATTCACCAGAGACAGAGTAGGGTGCAGAACACGCAGGTTGACAAAGTACACTACTGAGGGGAGCAGCGGGAGGGTCAGGAGAGGTCTGCCATGCCATGTGGATCACCTCTGGGAACAAGGATTGAACTTGTGCTGCAGTGGCTGCAGAGAGTTTCATAATGCGGTGCTTTAATCTGTTGCACCACCAGGGAGAGCCCCAGAATTGGGAATTAAAGTCATCTCAAAAGTAAGAGAATAATATTAGAAAACAAGACAATAATATTAGATGTAATTTGTATTTTTCATATGAGCTTGTTTATGACAGGGTAAAATAAAATTTCCTGGGTCATATTTATGTTTCTGATTTACTTAAGTTTCTTTTTATCTTGTTCTTCTAGGAAAATTTATTCATGCTCCCCATAACAAATTTTAATTGGCTTTGCTTTATTTTGCCCTCCTAAAGCTTATATTTCTCTGTATAACTGCTTTCCTAGACATCTGTTATTGTTTCCTGAGTATGTAAGCATAGACCTACCTCCTTAGCAGTTTCACTGCTATTTCTCCTTCCGAAAAAACAATGTAACTCTAGTTTTCCTTCGGAGGAACACCAAGCACAGTTTCATAAGTTCATACAAATGGGATCCCATATTTGATGTTTAAGCTAAATAGAAGTATTATTAACTAAGTATTTTTTTTTAAGTCTAACTTTCCTAGCTAGTCTAACATTTCCTTAAAATGTCCTGAACCTTGGCCCTCCCTGGTGGCGCAGCGGGTTAAAGCACAGCACTGAGAATCTGAAGCCACTTCCGCATGAGTTCAATTCCCGCCTGCCTAGGAGGTGCCCACATGGGGTGGCAGACCTCTCCTGACCCACCCGCTGCTCCCCTCAGCAGTGCACTTCGTTGATCTGCCTGTTCTGCTCCCCACTCTGTCTCTGGTGAAGTCTCTCACCACCCCTGAGCCTCTGGCCTGTACCCCAGTTCTGTATGCACAAATAAATAAATCTTTAAAAAAAAAAAATGTCCTGAACCACTATAGCTACAATAATCCAGTGTATGACCAGAGACAAATCTGGTAGAAAAAAAGTAGACAAAAAGTTGACATAGAACAGTTTCTATGGTTCATAGTATTGTCTGAGTTACATAAGAATTAATATATTTTACATGTAATCTATACCAATCTATAATTTTATATCACTTTAAAAAGTGGATATAAAACTTTGGATATCATAGAGTACCTTTATAAATAGGTTTCTGGTAGTTGGGACCTATCCCCAAAAGTTTTATTTATTTTTAATACTTTATTATATATGTGTGTGTGTGTGTATTTTTTTTTTTTTCATCATTCTTCATTTTGTACATTTTTTCATCTCGGTTGTAATCCCTGTGGACTTCCCACCACCAGTTCACTCATGTGCTATCACCATAGTCCAGTGCACTCTTCCCACCCCAGCTTTGGTCCTATTCCCCTTTCCTCCCCCACAGAATGTCTCTGGTTTATAGTTGTTCATTGATTTTTGTTTTTACTTTATTATGATTGCTTTTTTTTTTTTTCCCCCTTATCCCTTACACTCCTGCTATGAGTGAAACCATCTGGTATTTTTCCTTTTCTTTCTGGCTTATTTCATTGAGCATGATGATCCCTTCCAGCTCTATCCATGTTGCCACAAATGGCAAGAGTTTATCTTTTTTGATTGATGAATCAAAAAGGTTTTAATCTCGAGAATTAACATCATCAAAATGGCCATCCTGCCAAAAGCAATATACAGATTTAATGCCATCCCCATAAAAATCTCAATGACATTCTTCAATGAA
>NW_004567102.1:51287634-51305623 GCF_000260355.1 Condylura cristata
ATGCACGGGACTGTGGTGGTGGCACAGGGGTGATTTGGTGATGGGAAACCCGTGGGGATTACAATTGAGATGAAAAAAAAATGTGAAAAATGATGTAAAAATAAACTTTTTAATAAAAAAAAAGTTTTAATCTCATATAAAGTGAACTCAGAGAATTTAAATTAAGTAAATTATAAGCCACTGGGAGCTTGAGTGTAAATAGTCAATCTTCTGCATTGATTAAAACACCCCATGTTTGTCCTTTGTGATCCCCAGATACGTGCTCAACATCAATGGCTTGGTAAATTGGGCTCAGGAGGATCCTGCATGTAGAATCTGTTTTTCCAACATCCCAGCAGGTCTATCAAGCCTGACTTCCTCTTTGCCTTTGCGTGGAGAGGGGACCAGTCATTTATTTTGACCTGCTCCATGTTTGCCAAAGATAGCCTCCTCTAATGCCTTCCAGAGGATTTAGCTGCTTTAGATAGCTTTTTGCTAGGGCACTGGTGACAATACAGAATTTTTTGTATGCAGTGGGGATCTCTTTTCAGAAAGGGTATGGCACAGCTGAGGGGTCCTTGTGATTCTGCCCTAGGTCATTTTGCTGTCAGGTCTGTGAAGGGTCTGATTTCATGAGAAGAGATATATCATCTTGGATTCATCTTAGTTCTCTACCTCTTCCTCTTTTTATTCAGGAACTGAGTAGTCCAGGTTCTTCTACTAAATCTGTTGAAGGAACTGGGTGTAGAGGGTGGGGAGGAGGTTCCTATTTAGTCTTATTTCCTTCACATATAAACACCCCAACACAGAAACTGACCTCAATGGAAAATTCTCAACTGAACCAAAAAGGTATAAGGAGAAGTGTTGAGTGTGAGATTTGATTTTTACCTTGCTATGAGCTGATAAGTGTGCCTGTTATTGTTTCATGAATACTGGTGGAAGACACATGAGCCCTGAGTTGGAGACAAGGATTTTATTTCTCTTGGCACAGAGAACATGTATCAGTTTCTTCTTTGCCTCCTCATTGCATGGGGGAGGGAAAGGAATTTTGTAGAGCCCAAATGTATGTCTGCATAGGCAGTGAATTGAATCTAGGAGAGGAACTCTGAATTTGGAAAATCTACCATTTTTATAACCAGAGGTAGGCAAACCTGTTCATTTCCAGGGAGATATTGCTTCATCCCTCAGATATATCACTGTGAACACAACTTGATAATATTTAGGACCTTGCATTCTTGGCATAAGCAACAAGATCTATAGGGGAATGAGAGACCCCTGAAGGACTCTGCCCTAACAGGGAACTTTTACTATATTTTTTATCTGCAAAGAAACTAGGCTTTCTCCCTTTATTTCATTGGATTGCTATTCCCTGAACGCACCTGAAGTTACCACTTCATGTAAAAATTACATGAACACATTTTGTTATTTCAATTAAATTGAAGAAAAAAGCACTACAGGTCCATGGGGCACTATGGATCTTACCCAACATGATGAAAAATACAAGTTCCAACTTTTCAGGCACAACTCAACTATTCACATGTTTTACCTGGCTAGGATGGTATATATACTCATCCATCTTTTAACAGATTTCGGAAGAAGTTTCCATGAAACATGAAGTTTAATGTCTCTAGTGCACTTAATTTTCCAGGAAATATTTTATTCCAAATAGAATATCATTTCTGAGAATGTATCTCTGAACATTAAAAAAGGGATTTGCTAAGCAAAAAATACATAGCATCAGTGCTAGGGCTCTGTTTTAGATGAGAGGTCTGAAAACAAAGAGTAGAACTTATACATGTTGCTTAAAACATATTTCCCCACAATTTAAACCTTGTTTCTGTGATCCTACCTATTTACACTCCCATGCTTCCAACTAAGAGTATCATCAATGAAAATTTAAAACACTTCTTAGCTCAGTTGTTCATGGTGTCACTCCTAGAACTTCGGCAGATACCTGTCTTCTTCCTGGAAAGTTACCACCTTCTGATTTGGCAGTCTCTAAGGTATCTTGGGACCTTTGCCCTCCCCCCTCCCATCATGCCATTCTAGGTGTTTCTGTCCCAGACGTTGGAATCTACAGTTTCAGTTTTAGTTTTTCAGTCTGAGAATGGGAGGAAGATGGTCGGTGCTATTTTTCATGTTTACACATTAAATTTTATCTCTTATTTGCATGATTTTGCAGAACATACATGTTTTTCTACTTAAATTATATTCACAAATAGAAACATTTACAAAAGAAGTAATATAAAGTATGGGATTTACTTCAAAATAACATGGGAGTCCAGAGATGGGCAAGATAGAGTTTCATTATAGATGAAAAAAGATTGGCCATGGATTGATTTGGGTGAGTACTATCTATGGGGGGTTTATTAAATTATTCTTTCTATAGTGTCTATGTGTTAAATTTCCCACATTAGAAGGTGTTTTTAAAGAACTGTACAAAATCTCTATTGATCAATTCTATTGATCTTTTCAAAGAAACAGTTTTTATGATTTTCCCTATTGATTTATGTTTGTATCTCACTGACATCTGTACTTCTCTTATTACTTATGTTCTATTTAGTTTAGTTTTGATTTGTTCTTATTTTGCTAGCTTTTAAAGAAACTTATATCCTTCACTTTAAACCTTTCTAGACTTCTTATAAAACCATTTTAATATTTTATATTTTAATATTTTCTTCTACCTAAACTTCATCTCATACATTTTAATATGTCCCATTTTCCCTTGTGATTTACTCATTGTGCACACCTTACTGGAATAATTTCTCATCATCTATAGCAATGTTTTTTGGAAGTATGTTGTTCATTTTCTGAACATTTGGTGATTTCAGTTACTGATTCCCAAATTTAATTCACTACAGCGTCTATGCTGTATAGTTTCAATCTTTTAAATTTATTGAGACTTCCCATACATATTTTATGAAGTCAAGGATACCTTGATTCCAAACCAAACAAACTAATGCAAAAAAAATCTATAGATTGATATTGCCAATGGACATAGATGCAAAAATTGTCAACAAAACCTTGGTAAATCAAATCTAGCAATATATTGATAGAGATATTCATTATAATTAAGTGGGATTTACTACAGGTATGTTAGGTTGGGTCAGCATATGCAAATTAATCAATGTCAATTACCACATCTACAAAAAGACCACGGGCTTATTTCATTAGATGCTGACAAAGCTTCTACTAATACCCATTTATGATAAAGAATTCAATAAATTGGGGATATAAGAAACTTATTTCTACATAATAAAGTCTATAAATGACAAACCTACAGCTAACATCATATTTAGTGGTGAAAACCTAAAAACATTACTCCTGAGATCAGGAGGAAGACAAGAATGTCTACTCTTACCATTACTATTCAGCACAGTATTAGAAGTCCTGGCCAGAGCAATCAGGAAAGAAAAGGTCATAAAAAAATAATTCTAGTTGGAAAAGAAATGAAACCTATTACTATTCACAAAAGATATAACATACATAGGAAATCCAAGAGCCTACCAAAAATTACTAGAAATAATTAATGAATCTAGTGAAGTGGCAGAATACAAAGTCAATACACAAAACTGTATTGTGTTTCTGTCTGCAAACAATCAATTGGTGGAAAGAAAAATTAAGAAATCAATTTTTATATGTTCACATCAAAAAGGAGGAAATGCCTAGGAATAAATTTAGCAAAGTAGGTAAAGGATAGACACACTGGAAAACTATAAGACGGTGCCAAAAGTAATAAAACAAGAGAAGTGAAAAGATGTTCCATGTTCATGGATCAGAAGACTAAACTATCAAAAGTAGTAGTTATCAAAATTTCAGTGATATATTTCAAGCAAATAGAACAGTTATAAAGATTTGCATGGGGACACCAAAGGACCTGAATAGCCAAAGCAATCTTGAGAGAAAAGAGGAGAATTGGAGCTAATTACACTCCCTTACCACAAAGCAATAGTAAGCAAAACAGTATCCTAATGGAACCAGAAATACACACTGATGGAATAGAATAGAGAGCACAGAAATAAACCTGTACAAATTTGGTCAGTTAACCTTTGAAAGAGGAGCCATATCCATTCATCAAAGAAAGAAGTTTCTTCAGTAAATGGTGCTGGACAACAACATGCAAAAATATGAAAGTAGATAATGATTTAAATCCATACACAAAAATTAATTCAAAATGGAGTGAAGACTTGGGTAAAAGACCTGAAATCACAAAACACATGAAAGAAAACATAGATGATAAACTCCTGGACATAAATTTGAAAGATGTATTTGGGAACTCAACTCTAATGGAAAGGGAAACAAAAACAAAAATTAACAAATTGGGCTATATCAAACTAAAAAACTTTTGTACCTCAAACACACACACACACACACACACACACAAAGACAGTGTAGAACTGGAAGAAGATATTTGCATATCACCTGTCTGATCAGGGGTTAATTTCCTCAATACACAAAGAACTCTTACAACTTAACAACAACTAAACAAATAACCCAGTCAAAAGAGGGATAAAAGACCTAAATAGACAATTCTGTAAAGAAGATACTCAGATGGCCCATAGGCATGTAAACAAATATTTACTCAACATCCCTCATTATTAGAGAAATGCAAATCTAACTACTTGTTCTAATAGTTTCTTAATAGACTCCTTAAGATTTTCTAAATTGAAGGTGATGTCATTTGCTAACAAATAGTTCTTTCTAGTCAGGATGCCTTTATTTATTTTTCTTGCCTTATTTCCCTACTTCAAACATTCTGTGCAGTGCTATATAGAAGTAGAATATTCTAATAGAGAGCAGATAGCCCTTTCTTGTTTCTGAGCTTCAGGAGAAAGTCTCCAGTCTTTCACCATTAACTATGATGTTAATTCTGGGTTTTTCATAGATGCTTTTTATTAGCATGAGGATATTCTTTTCTATTCTTAATTGTTGAGTGTTTTTTATCATAGAGTTTGTTGCAGTTGGTTAAATGTACTTTCTATGCCTATTTATATGGTTATGTGGCCTGGTCCATTCATGTCATTTGCTAGAGGACCTTTGAATTTCAAACAAATCTTGCATTTTCCAGGTACATCTCACTTGGTCATGGCATGTAATCTTTTCAGTATGTTGCTAGATTCAGTTTGCTAGTACTTTGTTAAGTATTTTAATGAAACGGGATCTTTTTTTTTATAGTAGTTTATTTTTACATCATTTTGTACACTTTTTTTTTTCATCTCAATTGTAATCCCCGTGGGTTTCCCATCACCGAGTCATCCGTGTGCAATCACCATAGTCTGAAAGGGGATCTTAAGAGAGATTATATAGTAGTTTTCTTGTGATATTTTTGTCTGGTTTTACTATCAGGGTAATACTAGTATGATAGAATGAGTTGGGAAGTGTTTCTTCTTGTTTTACATATATTTTAATCTTTGGTTTTCAGTATTACATAAGTTTCAAGAATATACTCACCACTAAAGTTCTGGTACCATTCACCACTATCAAATTGATCCCCTTTATCCATTTCTAGATTGTCTCTTTGTTCTTGGATAAAATTTCAGTAGTTTGTATCTTTCTAGTAATTTTTCCATTTCATTTATGTTTTTTTATTTATTATACAGTTGTAAATAGTATTCCTTATAATACTTTTTAGTTCTATAATGTTTTTAGTAGAGATTGTCCTTTCTTTCATTTTGGTAATTTTTCTTTTTTTTTTCTTGATTCATCTCAGTAAAGGCTTGTTAATTTTTTTTCACCTTTCAAAGAACCAATTTTTGGTTTTGTTGTTAACTAATATATGTTTGAATGTGCCTCCAAATCATGTCAAATAGAACATTAAATAGGCATAATAAACAGCTTAGTTGGGTATTGTCTAGTGGATATATAGAGAAAGTTGTTTTTTGACAATCTACAGTGTAAATGTCTAATGTCACAGGGCCTTACTTATTCAAAAAACATGACAGTGGCAAATTCTTCTGCAAAAGGTACTGTGTATCTACTTTTGAAAAACAATTATATTTTCCACCAGTGAGCCCTTTTACACAGATGACTGTAGAGTATGGGATCATTACCATGTAATTATCAAATTATCACTGACCACTTAATTATAAAAATATTTATTAATTAATCAATCTTGTATTAATTCAAGTATTAACATAAAAATTAATTTCAAAGATTTAAAACTATTGAAATACCACCCACAAAATAATACAGCAAAAGAAGTTTATTATATATAGATTTAAGTATTAGGTTTCCTAGGTCAGCTGAGTATACTTTTTGTCTTTTTAGTCCCTTACTGAGCTGTAATTGGACAATAGCATATCACAGTGTTTAAGTTTTCCAGCAGACCAGACAGGACAGAACAGAGCTAGCTCACTAGTTCCATCTAAACATATTGGCAAAATATTCAGTCACATGGTTGTATTCATCTAGTGAAATATAAATAAGCTTTGTACATAATAGGTAATATGTACAGAAGAAAAACGTTAGACTTCATTAAAATTCTTGATATTTCTTCTTCAGATAGTTCACATTATTAGCTAAAGGTCAATCCTCAACAAAAGAAAATCTGATCTGTCAGAAGTCCTACATCTTTTGTTATTTGTACCTTTTTCATCTATGAAAACTCCTTGGCCTGTTTTTTCTTTTTCCTCCTCCTGAAGAGGAGTTAAAGGTTCTTATTCTCCAACTTCTTCATTTTTTAATTAATTAATTGGCTGATTTAAAACATCTTTAATCATATTAGCCTTTCTGAAAAAGGAATATTCTTTTTACTTAATTATATAATTTTACACTGAATTATATAATTTTACATATTGTGCCACTAATTTATTGTTGGGAGTGAATGCAGTACATAAATTTGGTAGAAATTTTATATGGAATTTGGGCTGAACAGAGGGAGTGAAGGTCTGGAATTTGAGAGCTAATGGTGCTAGATCCCACTTTCTGCATTAGACTCAGGTCAAGATTAATGGAACTAGGTAAGTTACTCTGCAGGTAATTGAGACGGGTGGGAAATTTAGAGACCGAAATGGATCTCGGAACAGTTAATTAAGCCTTTGAGTGATTGAGAAGATAAATACCAGGACAAAATCCGTTCGAATAACTGATTCCGTTATGTAAAACAAACCTACAGGATTTGAAATGCAACCAAGTCTGATTTATATTAAAGCAAGTATAAACCAACTTAATCTTAGACCTGCCTCCAGCCCCAGATTATGTTTGGTCTAAGCACAAAGAGCTGTACAGCATGAATGCACAAGGAATCAGTAGAATGAGAAGGCTCACTGCCAGAGAAGTTTGGCACAAGAAGTTTAAAAGGAAGGGGAAATTTCTCCCTGGTTGAATCAACTTTGGCTCTTTGGAATAGAGAACATGGAAAGAGAGAGACCAGGGAAAGCCAACCCTATTCTACTTGTTGATACCTTAACAAGCTGTTGATTTTAAAAAGGGGACAAAGGGGCAAAGTGTGGTTAGCATTCTGTTCCTCTGAGTCAATCCTAATGAAGTAGGAGGTTCTTGAAGACATTAATTTCCATTTAAATTCATGTGTGACCCTCTTCTAGAAATCTCCACTTGTTTTGGAATTTTTGTTGAGAATTTCAAATGATCCAGCAATAATAAGGTCTCTTTTGACAGGTTCTACTTCTTGAGTCTAAGTTTTATGTTGAATGCCTGATTTCAGCTATAGAAATTTTCTCAAAATTGGAATGACTGATTACTTTCCTCTCTGTTTCCTAATTTAATAGAGAAAAATAAATTATGATTCTTATACTTCCATAACAATCAGGCTTTTAATCCAGGGTACTGTAGGGGAGTCTGTGCCAAATTTCCTGGCAATGAAGCGTAGCTTTTCCGGAGCTCTTCTGACTTAAAGACACAGTGGTACAAAACAGAAAATAGAAACCTGCCCCTTCACTGCAGTTTCTGAGCTTAACAAAAGGTGACAAAAGCAGTGAAATGGGTGAATTTTACCACAGCATTATAGCACAAAGGAGAAAGAGTCTGTGCTCTGCTGGAGCCCACACATCCCGCCCCCAACAAAAAGCATTTGAAAATAGTCACTGCTTCTTCAGAAATGACTTTAAGTCTCTTACTGTGGTCAACCTTTCATTACCTGTGGGCAAGTTTTCCATTTTGCATCTTATCTGCCATACAATTGCGTCACCAATGGGGCAATTACCCAGAATTAAAGGAAATGACTTCATTCATTATCCCAACTCAACTGTAGGAACTTATGTTTTTCATCATAGTAGATTGGCTTATAGTATGATAGGCCATGAATTTGTTGTTATATCATTCTTTTACAGAAAATTGTTGCAATTTTTAATATAGCCCTACCCTAGGATAGAAAAGTGTTCACTGCTTATTATTATGGGCACTCATTATTTGAAAACACATATATAAAATAATTGTGATAAAGACAGGATTTCAGGACTTTTTAAGATTAATATGGATTGGAAACATTTTCCCTGTAGTTCCCCTGATTTTCCAGTTATGTTATTAAATAGGCCCCACAGCCCTCTGCTCCCTGGTTCTTCATGCCAGAACTGCAGATTTTCTTGGAATTGCAGTTGCCCTGATCTGTACTGACCTTTCTATCTTTAATCTGCTGTCAAAATCGGCTACTCACCCATTTTTCCCTTCTTCCAGTGTCTGTCAGCTCTCTCCAGAATCTGTTTGTTTTTGATCATTTTCCAGTGCATTCAGGTCACCCATTCTTGTATTGTCTTCATAGTTTAGAGTTGTTCTCAGCTGGGGGTCAGTTAGGTCAATACTTACTTGGTTCTACTAAAAGCAGAACTCATCTCCCTTGTTCTGACAGAGTATACCCTCACATGTCTTCTTAGTAGGCAGCACGGGAAATATATTTTGGGAGGTTCATCTGTCTAAAATGCCCAGTAATTTGGACCTCCCTGGTGGTGCAAGGAATTAAGTCTCAGCTTTACGAAGCTATTGATAGCCTCTGCAGCATGAGTTCTATTCCTGGCCAGGAAGCTGACCCACATGGTGCAGCAGACCTCTCCTATCTTGCCTGCTGCTCTCCACTCTGTCTCTGGTGAATCCTCTCACTCCTCCTCCCCCACCTCTAGTCTACAACATACCTCTAGAATGCATGCATAAATAAAATAATTCTTAAAATAAAATAAAATGCCCAGTAATTTGATAATAATTTCCATTAGAAAATTTTAGACACTGTTCAGCTATTCAAACTTCTGTGGTTGCTATTGGAAAATTTGATATGAATATTTCTTGATTTTTTAATATTTTTTCCCTCTTGAAGTTTTTAGGATGTATTTTAGTTCTTCATGGTTTCCTGAAATTTTATGATAATATATCTTAGACTCCTCCCACCACCCCATTCTTGTGCTAGGTTTTATTGAATTCTTTCAACTTAGAAAATCATGTCTTTAATTTCTAGGAAATTTAATTATATTTTCTTCTTCCCTCCTCCACCCTCACTATCTACATACCACACCTTAGTCTTTAGAACTCCTGATTATACCAACTTCCCTGGGCTGACCCTGTAATTCTTTTATTTTTCTCTTCTATGTCTCATCTTTTCTGTCTTTTTGCTGTATTTTCTGGAAGATTTCTTCAACTTTTTTCTTTCAAAATTTTTTCTAAATTTTTAATAGCCAGTATATCTCTTTTTTACACACTAATTGTTCTTTTTGTTTACAGCATCCTTCTATTTCCTTAATTTAGTCTATCTTTTATCCTAGAGAATTTTCTTCAATGTTAAAAAATTTGGTTGTCCATTCACACTCAAGAACGAGACACCAAAACAGTGATTAGAAGTTATGTGTGCATAGTGTTTTATTTGATTGGTAAAGATGGAACAGTGTCAGATCAAGTTTTCCACTGAAAACTTTCCCAAATGTCTTTTAAAAAAAAAAAAGATTTATTTATTTATACAGAACTGGGGTACAGGCCAGAGATGCGGAGGGTGAGAGGATTCACCCACCAGGAACAGAATGGGAAGCAGAAAAGGCAGATCGACGAAGTACACTGCTGAGGGGAGCAGCGGGCGGGTCAGGAGACGTCTGCCACACCATGTGGATCTCCTCCCGGGTAGGCGGGGATCGAACTCATGCGGAAGTGGCTTAAGCTTCTTAGTGCAGTGCTTTAACCTGCTGCGCCCCAGGGAGGGCCCCCCAAATGTCTTTATCTCAAGTATTTTCATTATTCTGCTTCTTCCAATCTTTCTGTCTACTTCCTGGGTGTAAACTTTTTGGGCTGGCTGGGTTTTAGATGCTAAAGAGGGAGGGATTGCTGGCTTCATTACTTTATGTGTAGGATTTCAGTATGGTGTTCCCGCTCTTTATCGTTCACATGTCCCAATGATAAACTTACGCATTTCAGCTGAAGAGTAAGAGATACAGGAATCCAGCTGTTCAGATACAGGGAGGGAATCTAAGGAACTGCCTTTGTCTAATTTTCCAACATTTGCCCTTATTTCTAGCCCAACCTCTCACCTACATCTTCTAGTATATCTAGTGGTGTTAAACCTTTGGAAGGTTTTGAGTGACATCCGACTTATTTCATTTAAGCTCAGCACCCCACTTCCCACCTTCTATAAAGGTTTTGCTTATGTAAGGTAAACAATGCCAATCTTCTTCTTTTGGCTCCCCTATTTTTTCTAAGTGATTCTTTTAGGGAACTCCCTTCAACTACAACAATCACTTGTCTTTGAGGAGAGCAAATCACTCTCTTCATTACTAAAAGGAAGGGAGGGTAAAGACTAGACACAAATGTCAGGGACTGCTGGCTCCTTTCCCACCCTCGGAAGACACTGGTGTGAGCAAGAAGAGGAATGGCACTCGGAGCAGGGCTGGTTTTCCTCCTTATTTAACCACGGGTGCCACAGTCTGAAAACACTTATTGGTGGCTCATTTTTGGCCAGTTCTCTTTCAAAACTTGGGGGTACTTAGCATTTCTAGCCTCCAACTTTGTCTTAATTGCCTTAATTGCAATTCTAGGACAAGAGGGAAAGTCGCACTCAAAAACTACATAATGTCTCTTTGTATTGGTGTATCTAAAAGTACTTAACTAAATTTCTCGTCCTTTGACATTTAGGTTCTTTTTCACTTTTTTGAAGTTAGAGTAGTGTCACAATGACCATCATTGTAGTCATTAACCATTATTATTTTCATAGATGAAATTCCTGTGAGTGTATTAGTTGGGTAATATGCATGTTTTTAATGTTTTAATATATCTAGTGGCCATGGAAATCTGGTACCACTTTAAACTCATCTCAGCAGGACACAGGAGGGTCCTTTTCCCACACAGCCAGTCTTGTTCTAGACATTTTCTCTTTTTCCATATCTCTTCCTATATGAATGAAAGAATGGCATATCATCATGTTATTATGTATTTATTATTATTACTTAGAATGAACAATTTTATATATGCTTCTTGCCCAGTAAGCTGTTCCTTCAGTCATGTTGCCTATTCAGGTCCTCTGACAGCTTTTTCCTATTGGGGCTTAAATTTTTATCTACTGGTGTTTTTTATACATTGATAATATTAATCATATGTAGTTCATGTTGCCACTGTTTTTCCTGGTTTGATATATCTATTTGTTAATACTTTCTGTTATACAGAAAATTTAAATCGCTATGTATTCAGATAGTGGAGTTTTAGTTTTCTCTTATGAAAATGGAGTAACAGATAGTACAGGATAAGATGGAGGTACTTAGATAAATTAACTGCTACACAATTGTTACTCAACTTTAGCTTTTGCTATTTCCTATGTGACTGAAGTATTTCAGAATTATCTAAAATTTTACTAGAACTGAAAACACACTCAAAGATGTTTAGACTGTACATGAATCTAGGTAATAAATAGAACACTGTTTTAGTCTAATATAGACAGATAGATTTTAACTTTTCTCTGTGCTTTTCTAATTTTCATCCTTAAAGAGATTTAAGGATTGATGATGTATTCTCTTAAGTAGGGAAATATATAGTGTTAGTAACAAGACATACGTCTGTTCAGATTTTTGTTATTAAGGGATTATGACTACATTCATTTTTGAAAGGATGGCTTTCACAACATCGTTTTAATTTTTTTTAAAGATGTATTTATGCATATAGAACTGGGGTACAAGCCAGAGGTGCAGGGGCAGTGAGAGGATTCACCAGAGACAGAGAGGGAAGCACAACAGGCAGACTGACGAGGTACACTGCTGAGGAGAACAGCAAGCCGGTCAGGAGACGCCACCCATGTGGATCATCTCTGGGACTGGGGATCGAATTCACACGGCTAACTTGCAGTGCTGTGTCCTAACCTATTGCACCACCAAGGAGGGCCACATCGTTATTTATTTTATGTCAATAGAGATGTAGCTACTAGAATTAAAACACACTGGCCATTCCTGCTGTTAAGACAACATGAAGATGAAGTTCTGTCCTCAGTTCTTTAGAACTTACTTTCTGCAGGCAAATATTGATATTAGATGAATAAGTCTGACAAGTCTGTTAAATCATATAAGACTTTATGAAGTTATTTTTAGGTCACTTAACACCAATAAAAATCTTTTATTTTGCACACTAACTTTTGAATTATTATTATTTTTAAAAAAAATTTTTTTAAAGATATATTTATTTATTCATACAGCGCTGGGGTACAGGCCAGAGATGCGGAGGGTGAGAGGATTCACCAGGAACAGAATGGGGAGCAGAACAGGCGGATCGACTAAGTACACTGCTGAGGGGAGCAGCGGGCGGTTCAGCCGGTCAGGAGAGGTCTGCCCCGCCATGTGGATCTCCTCGGGGCAGGCGGGGATCAAACTCATGCGGAAGTGGCTTAAGCTTCTTAGTGCAAGTGCTTCAACCCGCTGCGTCACCAGAGAAGGCCACTTTTGAATTATTTTAATAATATACCAGATTCTTATTAGATAATGTTATAATAAAAATAATTTTACATCTAATTTCAGGGTGACATAGAAGAGTGGTCTGATTAAAATCTTGTGAGCCACATTTTAATAATACAGTATATTAAGAGCACACAGTAAAAAAGGAATTACCACTGAAAAAGTTTGGGTGCAATTGTTTATTTACCAAAAATGTTTGGAGAAATATAACTGTCTTGGTTAGATTTCAGAATTCAGTTACTCTCCACCTTTATCGGGTAACATGCCTATCCTAGAGAGAGATTAAGTTTCTGAAAGTTAACAGACCTCTAGGTGGCTGTCATTACTCTCCTTCCTACAGTCCTTAGACAGTTGCTCGCTTTTCCAAAAGTGTGTCTACACACCACTGCTGCAAGGTGGGGTGATCAAGGTGAACCAACAACAAAGATGCAGGCAAAGCCATCTAACACATACATGTGCTTGCCTTGGGTATCGAGATTTACATTGGCTGGTGTGGTCATTGCTCCTTAAAAAATATTTTCCCGCCCTCCCTGGTGGCGCAGCGGGTTAAAGCACAGCACTAAGAAGCTCAAGCCACTTCCGCATGAGTTCGATTCCCGCCTGCCCCGGAGGTGACCACACGGCGCGGCAGACCTCTCCTGGCCTGCCCGCTGCTCCCCTCAGCAGTGTACTTCGTCGATCTGTCTGTTCTGCTCCCCGTTCTATCTCTGGTGAATCCTCTCACCCTCCGCATCTCTGACCTGTGCCTCAGTTCTGTATGAATAAATAAATAAAATCTTAAAAATAAAATAAAATAAATATTTTCCTCTGTAATTTCTCGTCTTAGTGTCATTGTATTATTTTAATATGGCTCTATTCAAATATCATTATGTAAGTCAAATGGCGGTTTCTCTGTAAAGCTAACCATTGTAAAAGATGTTTTAAAGATTCTTTGAGTTAGAGTGGTTATTACTTGGAATTCTAAACCCTTCATACTGACTGCGTGCTTTTTTGTGTTTTAAAGGCATTTTGTATATAACACTTGAAGAATTAGGTGCTTGTTTATTAAATGCCTGCCACCTGATAATGATCTCAAGGGAGAAATTAGTTTGGTTTAGTTTAAGCTTAATCTAAAGAAAGAGGAATTTACCATATTAATTTTCAATAAGACTTTATTAAGATGGATGTCCAGAATTGAGTTTAATTGCTTCTACACCTAGATAAGAGTGATTTGTGTGTCAGAATTAAGCATATTGGCAGGTCATCCTGGATAAGTTTGCATGTAGAGTGAAAGAAAACTTAACAATTTCACTTGAAGTTTTTTTTTTAATAGCATCTATTTCTTCTGCCAGTTCTTTTATTTTATTGACTGTTAATTTATCAGCCCGCCCCCCTTTTTAAAAAAAAGCGAGAGGAAAAAAGGTCATAGTATTATCACATTTATTTATGTGGGTTCCCTAAACCATATGGTGATTTCTAATTAGAATACAAAGGATTCTTTGATGAAACTAACTCCATAGTAGCTGCAGTGGTGGGCATCACAGGAGAGTTTTCTTTAATTTCCAACAAGGATACTTTTGAGAGAAACTGTGTGGTATATAATTGTCCTTATACTAGAAGTCGGATAAAGTTATTGATGTGCAGATCAAGTTGGTATTTTGAAGTTGGTAATTTAATTTTGGATGTTTGATCCTCTTAGTCAGTGGCTTGACTTGATTTTTTTTTTTTAAAAAGCAGCTTCAATATTTAATTTTACATGTACCCTCTCAGTAGAGATTTCAAAGGATACTTTTCTGGATGCTTGACTGCCTTGTCTATTTGCTCTTGTTTTGCATGCAAGAGAGAGCCAGAAGGCTTTCTTCTCATTGTGTACACATAGTATTAATGGATTTACTCTGCCTGTATCGTCTCATTACTGGAAACAGCCAGAAGCACAGAAGTCTTTCAGTGTATGCAAATAAGGCAATATCATCTACCTGAGAGTTAATATTCTCTGCTTTTAAGTGTATTCTAAATCTAATGTTTGTATTTAGAGCATAACATCCTGTTCTCTCTTTTTTTTTTATGGGCAAAAAGCTAAGCAGGCTCAGGCAGCTGTTTGATGTTGGCTTCAAGTGTTATTAATTTCATATTCTATTATTCTTTTCACTGTAGCACAAGTGAAGCTGATGTGGAGGCTGTCATGGATAAGTTGTTTGATGAGCTGGCTCAGAAACAAAATGATTGTACGTAAGTTAATTTCTCTTGAAAGAGAATACATTTAGAACACAATGCCCAATCTCCACTGACCAATTAATAAGTTCCATTGCTGTATATGGGTTGATGCCACGCTCAAGTGGCAGTCATTGTATCAGCATTTTGTCTAATTTATGTGTTGAATCATGTGCTATTATTCATCAAGCTATGCATTTCCTATCTGTAAGAGATGAATTTTATAGTAATTATCCAGACAAGATTGAGTCTTTGTTCATGTTCCCATAGTAACTAGACCAAGGATTCTAAAAGTGCAAGGCAGAGAGCTGCGGCTGAATAAAGCCTGTGGAACCATTGCCGACTGCACATTTGAAGAGCTGTGTGAGAGAGTAAGTATCCAGACACGTCCAGACTCATTGGCCTTTTCACATGTTAGAATACTTCATATTTTCCGTCTGCCTGTTTCAGATTTTAAAATACTATTCACAGAGTCAGAACTGATTTAAAAGTCTCATTAAGAGAAATACTCATCTGTATGTGCCATGTGCTTTTTTATAGATGTTGGCACAAAATTTACACTTAGGAAGACTCTAAAGCAAAATTAGAAATACAGAGATGAACTGTCAACTATTTCTAGAAGCAAAGCTGAAATCAATGTTAGGAGTCTTTTGTAAAACTCAGATATAAAGAGAATTAAAAAATTGAGTTGAGGTTTTAGTATGCCAGGAAAGGAAGTTGAAGTACTATACCGTGGTACAAGGAAGTGTGACTTCCTTTCCATCCCAGTTGCCCTCATGCCTGGCTGGCTTGGGCCACAGTCAAAGAAAGTGAATTTTTATAATAAATACATAATATTTCATATTGTAATTTTATATTACAGATGATATTGAGCAGAGAAAAGATGTATGTACATACACACTCATATAGTTGAGGAAGATCTTGATTGCAGACTCATTTTGAATTTGAATCCTGTCTTTTATTTATTTACTTTAAAGATTTATTTATTTATGCATAGGCCAGAGGTGTGGGGAGGGGTGAGAGGATTCACCAGAGATAGAAGAGGGAGCAAGACAGGCAAATTGACAGAAACACACTGCTGAGCAGGGGCGGGTCAGGAGAGGTTTGCTGTGCATGTGGGTCACCTCCCTAGTCCCCTGACTTGGGATCAAACTCATGCTGCAGTGGTTGTGGATAACTTTAGAGAGTGTGACTTAATCCCTTGTGCCACCACGGAGGCCCCAATTCTGTCTTTTAAAAGCTGTGCAGTTATCATGGCTAGCCAGTTTATTTATCGACTGCATAGCGTGAGAAAAAAAAAAATCCAAAAATCCAAGTTACACAAAACTTTAAGCATAATTGCTCAATTGTCATGCAATTGATATATTTTTAGCTGGTCTCTGATTTATCTTGACTTTTAGATAATGATAGTATTGTTTTTCAATAAAGGGGAAGAGATCTTTCTTTATACCTCCTAACCGATTTATGAGTGCTTTTCTTACAAGGTAATGACTTAATTACTTCTAACCAGTATAAATTTGTAACTTTTTAGACCAGAGAGATGAATCCAATCTACAATCGTTATTACAGAAATGAAATATTTCAAAACCAGTAAGATTTAGGAGTGAATTCTGATCCTCTGACAAGATGGTAATATTAGTCTCTGTCAGTAAAAGTCTTCACACTCTTACTGAATCAATTCATCCAAGTCCTAATAAATGAGTATCTCCAGGCAAAGTTCTGATAAGGCTCCCATTTAAGTTTTACTTACTTTGCCAGAGAAAATACCTTACATACCTAGGAGATGAAGCTTCTCTTCCATCCACAGAGGGGTTCTTATAAGGAAAGGGGAAGGGCAACCTTGTAGTTATCTCAGGATAGTAAGCAAAGATGGCTTCGCGGAGCACATACTATGTATTTATGCCTTGTATATGTTCATTCTTTCAGGGGATGCACCAGGAAAAGACTGCTAATCAGGGCCAAAATCTTCCTAGTCTACTGTATGGGGGTAGTGGGAGATGAACTGGGTCTTTATCTTGAAAAATGACAATAATTAGTAAATTAGTTATTTTTTATCCTAATTAACAAAATTATGGATAGTAGCAACTATGAACCCAATTCTTAGAATATGTAGTGAACAAATTGTATTTTAATTTTGGCATAACTTTCATGACTGAAATCTTAGGATGGTACGATAGTACATCCTGTACTTTATGATTTGGTTATTCAATTGCACAGAAAATAATTTTTGCAACAATATTTAAAGGATATTATCAGTTTTCTTCCAAAAATTTTTAATTCATGACTATTCCAATTTGTTTAAAAGTTTTTATCGTTATCCTTTTAAAAAAATTCTTCTTTAAGTTGTCTGTATCATCACACTCGGTGGTTTTGGATGGATAGGTTTTCTTTCAATTTACGTTATGTAATATCAGTTTTGTGTCTGAATTATCACTACAATGTTTACAATATCAGAGAAGCACTGAATGAGAAAATACACTGACATGATTGGTTAGGTGCAGTATGCTATTAAGCTGTGAGGAATGTTTGAAGAAGGGTTATATTTTCAAGTGGTCATTTCATTTGTGATTATATTCTTATGATGATTTGACTTTTGTTTTATTTTTCAAGCTTACAAATGTGGCGATTCAGATATTAATATTTACCATGAAGAGGATTCTTGGAATTGTTTAGGTCTTAATTAGTTATAACAACCTTATGAGCTAGGCTCAATAGCTTAAAACCATCCACTAAAGTAAAAAACAAAGCTCCCAAGCCAAGGTGGAGAAACAGGCATCAGGTGTGGATCACCTTTTCTAGTTTTCTGAGACTCTTGAAGCCTGAGATTGACCTAGCTACCACTTCTGACATCATCTTGAAAAAAACCTTTCGCAAGGAGTGGAAGGGTTTGACTGAGTATGATTATTTTTTTGAGCATTATTTTTCCCTTTCTAGGAAAAATAATGTATTTATATACATTATAA